>NW_019744106.1:1219726-1256814 GCF_002891405.2 Cryptotermes secundus
CCACTTGATGCAATCTCAAGCTTTCTCCTTCAAATAAAAATATCCTCTTCTGTCCCCAAGGTCATCCAGCATCTTCTTACGTCTTCTTCCTCGTCTTCTGGTCACTTCTATCTGCCCCTCCGGTTTGTTTTGTCTCCAGAGAAAACATCTCGCATACATGGTATCTCTGTTTTTGGAAAGAGACTATCCAGGAAAAGTGATAATTTCTTGACCGTCTGCATCTCAGAAACTCTGCTTCGTGGTTTTACATGCATATTGGAGGAACCGAATCTAAATGCAGTTTGGAAGGAAAACGATTTCGAGGACTATGTGTTGGGAATATTCATTATAGATACGCCCTCAGTGCGTTCCTGCACTGTGTACTATATTTTACATTATCGTGTACGGCCCAGTGGCATCAGCAATAAATGTTATCAAATGTGATTCTGCATTGCGAATGACATTCGGTCGTCGGTTCTTCTGATCCTTGTGTGCATAGTCTTAACGTCATCCTAATTGGTCTAATTTATCCACATTACCAGCCCACTGCTGTAAGCATACCTGTACAGCCCTACAGCTAACGTCTGGAATAAGGAACGATTTCATATTTTATTTATCGCTTGCATTTATCCATAGAAAGAGGTGAATATACCTCCATGCTAAGTGCTGTGAGGTAACTGAGACCACGTACTCCAATGGTAGAAAAGCAGTTAATATTAATGGATTTGTAATCTAATGAATTTTCAGGGAGTTTTCCTCCTGCGCCCCCTCTTCTCCTAAAATTTCCCTCTTATGTGGCGACGCTGCCCTGGATTTGTAGTGAAACAAGAACACGAGCATCAGGAAAATTATCTTAATTTCCTTTTCACAGAGTTGGAGAGGTAGGTTAAGCTATTCTCCCGAACTGTAGGCAGGCAGCCGGACAGGCAGGGTGGAACCCGGGCCAGCAAAAGCAAACATTGGTCCGGAGGTAGTAAGTTGGGGTGACACTGCATAAAAAAAAGGTAGTGTGGAAGGGGAAAGGTAATTTTTTTCTCGTATGTGATTCTTGTGAAGGAAACCCGAGTTTGAGATTTAGAATCTGTCTGCATGACTTGAGATGAGGCACGTATATGCGCATGTGAGAGTTAATTTAATGATCTGTTATTTTATATTTTTACATCACTTGTTTCTCCTCTCCACATTTGAATTACAGCTCTTTTCACTTGCTACAAGAAAGTTAAAACCGAATGTCACTATTGAGTATCTCGGCTGCTTCGTATCCGGACGGTCTTAGACTCAAATCTCGGCAGAAACAGGGAGTTAGGACAGATTTTTCGTTGTTTCTTCAGTCCTTGCGGCCAGCACCGGTGAAGTAGATACAGTTAGGCCACGACTGCGTTCTTCCGTATTTTCATGAATTCCTTGTTCACGCGGTAGCGTAGTTGGTTGAAGCATTATGTTACAAGCCGGAAGGTCGCGGGTTCGATTCCTGGTGAGGTCATTGCATTTTTCAACTGACCTAATCATTCCAACCACACTATGGCCCTGGGGTCATCTGAGCCTCTAATACAAATGAGTACCAGGAATCTTCCTGGGGCGGTAAAGGGCGACCGGCGCATAAGGCTGACAACCTCATCGCCTTCCTGGAACTCATTTCTGTTAGAGACTGAGTCGACCCCAGGGCCTTAGTGAGGCTGGAAAGAATAGGTAAATTTGAAAAAAAAAATCCATCTCATCGGGAGTCGAACCCGCGACCTTCCGGCTTGTATCATATCAACCAACTACGTTACCGCGTGCCCCCCGGCGATGATTCAGATCTTTAAATAAACCAAGGAGAGTGTAACGGAGGTAGCGTTTGCTTTTGGATTTAAGGTAACGTTTCTGAAAGTGAACAGGTATTTGTGATTTGGTTTCGAATATATGCACAGGGTTCCGAAACATATTGGTTGCGATTTTGAATCTGTCAGTAATCTTCGTGCTCTTTGGTTACTATATATGGTTATACAGTGCGTACAATCAAGTGCGCGCCGCGGCTGCAATTTGCCGTGAGTCATACCACCGCAGAACGGATGCAACTCCTCCCCGCGACTGCAGTGCTCCTACGCCGATGGTTGCATAATCGGAACCCGAGGTTGCATTAAACAGTCAGTCTTTGTCTTGCTGTGGAAGTGGAGTGGAATGTTTACAGCTGTCGACAGACGGTGGAAATGAAGTTCACTATTAAACAGCGTGTGTTTATTGTCGAAACTATTGCAAGGAAAAACATTTACAGAAAATTCGCACGTAGGTTTCGTCAGAAATATCCTGACTCGCCAGTTCCCACAAAGTCGTGTGTAAACAGGCTTCTGAAAAAGTGGCGGGCCACAGGTTCAGTGAGTGACAAGAAGAAGCANTGACATTGATCCAGAATGGAGATGTATTGTGTAGAGCAGTGATTCTCAACGGGCGGTACGCATACCCTTAGAGGCACGCGAGAGAAGTCTGGCCTGTACGTGAACACAACTGAAATGTCTGAATTTTTGTGTTCTGTTTTAACTAATAAACATTTCTGTACGATGGCAAGTTTGTTGGTTCTATGTAATTCCACCCAAACAACCAAATACGGTTAAAGTGTTTAAATATATTTTTTACAGCGGTAGAAAAAATTGTACGTTTGAAAATTTTAGATGCTTAGGAGTACTTCAAAAACATTTTTAATAAGGTGTACCTTATATAATAAAGATTGAGAAACGCTGGTTGAAAGGAATACATTGTTCTGTTACGGGTAGTTTTCCTTTAGCTGTAACGCTGTACACTTCTGTTCAGGAGATGCAGGAGGTACTTGGTCAGATTCTTGGCCGGGGCACTGGCTCTCATGACAGGTTTCTCGGGATTCCCTTCAGTCCCTCCATTCAAATGCCGGGATAGTACCTCAATTAGGTCACGCCCACATCCTTCCAAATCCTCTCTAGTTCGCCGGCCAATTAATCCTACCATTCAACATTATAGTATAATCATAAAATGAACCGTAAAAATATTTCTCTTTCGTGCATCATTTTCGAACTAAAAATGATGCTTTATGTAGAGGGCATGTTTGTATGTTAGTAACAGCGCCTGCACCGCTGAACGAATTTTCTTCATATTCGGAAAGGAAATATTTAATAATTGCTTTTGAGAAATTCGGATTCTCAGACATTCTCAAACCTAGTTTGCATAAAGTTATGAATGAACCTCGCCACCTGTTCCGTAACTTATCCCACAGATGTTATTCAGATCGGTGTGGTAGACTTCCACCAAATGTCGACTATTTCCGATTTTCAGTCACATTGACTCGTACCAGTATCAAGGGCTGGTTTACATGTGGCCAAGCGGCTTCCGTAGTCTAGAGGTAACGTTCCCATCTCATGACTCGTAGTACGCGGGTTCAAATACCCGGCGGAGGTCGTCGAATTTTTAAGGGCGGAAAATTTCAGGGAACAAGTCCTCCAGGAGGGACTTTAAGCCGTGGGTCCCGTGTCGTAGCTTTACGGCACGTAAAAGAACCTCACACCTCCAAAGGAGGTCACTGAGCCAAAATTGCGGATGTTTGCCGCCCAACAGTAGTCACTAATACCTCCGGTAGATGGGGGAAGCATTATAGATACTTCTCAGCCAGTAGAGTCGGTCTCGCTGGCTGGGCGGGACTGATGGTAAGCACCAATACCGGTAGGATATAGAGGCTGGTAGAAATCATAGAGGGAAGCACAATGGACCAATACAGGTCTAAGTGCATGGGGAAACCCACCCTCTCTAATAACTAACTAACTAACTACATGTGGCCATGAATGGGAATTTCAGTATATACCTTAAACTATTGCACAGATTATGTTGAAATGCTATATGGGTAACGCTCACCAAAAAAGTCGAGCAATTGTGATTTCCGATATATTGGTCCATAATAAAGCCTGGTTTACATAAGGTCGTAAACGAAATTGTACATATAACCCGCATCTGCCTGCTGAAGGTGAACATATGATCGGTTGGCAGCTGCTTCGCGGTTTTCAGAAAACATGTTGGCGCCAACCATACCCACTGGTACATAATAAGAGCCTTTTCTCTCAACTGTGCACTTAGCATGTGTAGAATTTCAACCGGTTTCAGTTTCGCTTTCACTAGAAGTTTGGTGACAAAGTGCTGTTCTGCACTCTGAGTGACAGGGTGTGACACCATCTTGTACTGCCTCTAATGCGCAGATGTGGGTTGCACATTCACTAGCGAGAAAACGAGAGCAGTGTTTCCACCATCTGCCATCTGTTATGGGGCCCATATCTTCTGGAAGAAATTAAAGTTGAGGTCAACCTGGAACCACCCCCGTACGTAAGGATTCAATGGAAGTTAGTATTTTGCGCGTGCAGTTGCCGGGTGAATGTTATTTTGGACCATATAGGTCCTCTAAACTCTTATATTTCACATGAATCTCAAACCGTACTTTACAGAATTTCGTGAAGAGATCTTACGGAAAGTTTTCTAAACTGTGTCACATAACATAACGAAATAGTATTGTATATCGCGAAAAATGTGAGCTCCTAATTATATGTGGAGCCGGTCACGGTAGCCGAGCGGTCTAACGTATGTACTGTCTTCGTTCGCTTGGAAGCCGGGATCGTGGGTACGAATCCCACACAAGGCATGGATATTTGGTATGTGTATGCGTTTATTCTGTGTTTGTGTTCTCCTGTGTTTGGGTAGAGGCCTTGCGACGAGCTGATCACCCGTCCAAGGAGTCCTACCGTCTGTAAAAATGATCATTGAAACTGAGAAATCGGCCCTATGCTCCAGAGTGGGAGCGAAGAAGAAGAAGAAAATAAATTATCTGTGGCGACAGTAGACTTTATGACGACTTGTAATGTAGTGTCGGGCAGCTTTCTTGCAGTTAATAAGAAACGTTGTGATTTGTGCAGGGCGCCTAATGTTGGTAAGATAATGAAGTTTGAGAGACTACGATAGGCTGGGTAAGATAGGGAAAACAAGATAGCATTCAGAATTTTCATGGGGAAACCTCTTGGAATATCGAGGAGTTAGGAAAGGACCATTATGATTCTGTGGCGTAGGTTGTGAGGAAGGGAAGTAGACGGAACTTGCTCAGGATCGTGGCCTAAGGCAGGCTTTGGTATTGGTTTTGTTGAAACCACGGCATCTGCCATCAGAGAGTTCGTTTGCGAAGTGTAGTATAGTGTTTAATAGGTCTGTCATCGATAGATTTGTATGTACATCACCTGAACATCAACCGCCTCTGTGGTATAGTGGCTGGCTACAGATCCAAAGGTCCCGGGTTCGATTTCCGGCGGTACAAGATTTTCTGAGAAGTAGTGGGTCTGGAACGTGGTCCACTCAGCCTCGTGAGGATAATTGAAGAGCTATTTCAAGGAAATAGCGACTCCGGTCTAGAAAACCGAAATTAACGGCTGTTGAGATTCGTTGCGCTGACCACGCGACACCCTCAATCCGCTAAAGTTGGCATTAACTTCGCCAACAAGCGGCGGTCGCTCGGTCGGTTTAGTTCACTTGCAGACTAAACCCACGGAGTTTTGTTTTTCATGAACATCACGACTACTTGGGGATGTTCAAATTGCAAAGAAACTTTTGAGACTGCTTAAGTTTACTACGAACGGAATGCACGAAGCTGAGGTGTGGGTGGTTTGTTTCCAAGTTGATATATGTAATGCTCTGACCTTTTCCATTGGCCTCGGAAAATGTGTCTAGAACAGTTTAAGTGTGACGGAAGAAAGCTTATCTACCTGTAAACAGTGTTTACGTTTTCACAGCGCCTAAGACACAGACATGTCTATCGCACTGATGAAATCATTCCGTCGAACCGATATTAATTCAGTTAACTGTGCGACTATAAAGATATATAGTTGCTGAAGTAACGAGATCTTCCTCTTCTTTTCTCTCTCTCTCTTTCTCTTTTCAGTTCTAATTTTTATTACTTGTTCCTGTGGTGCCCGTGCAAGTGTGAGAGATTAAGGTGACGGAAAAACCTAGCCGAGCTTTCGAGCTTCCAGACCAGGAATTATTATTATTATCATCGTTCGTTCGTCCGCAGAGAACGGAACCAGAGTCATTATTATTAAGGTTCGCTAGGAAATGCTGTGAACTCTGAAAGGAGCGGACTTGCTCATCGCCCAAAATGTTAGATGACGCGGTTCGCTAGGTTTCAAATCTAGTTTTTGAGTTATTAATTATTTAAATCTTCCCCTTCTTGTTCTTCTTCGTACAGATATAGTTTGGGAAGCAGTTTCTCTTCCCGTCCTGTACGTTCTGTTGGGTCTTTAAGGGTTTTTACGGGGGAGGGGGGGGTGTTACAGACCTGAAGCTTTTGTATGGATGGATGGTCGAGACTAGAATATTATGTATGATCTATTAATATGCAATTTCGTATTTTCCGGTGTTAACGAACTTCATAGGGCCGGCTGCAAGGCTCGTCGTGTTTGGGGAACTGCTAGAACGGCGTTCCCAACCTTCAGTCTAATCATTTCAAGTTTCAGAGACCACTTATGTGGGATTATTGAGATGCAAGTAACTGTGTGGCCTCTTTGCCATGTTCTGCTGGTTACTCTTGTACAAAATGGATAAATTTAACTGACATAATTTTCATTGACACAGCATTGAAAGTTGTTAAGTCATACTAGTTTATTCGGCGTAAAAAGAGACCTGTTACTGTTGTCAGAATTGTGAAAATGTTTGTTCTGAAGTCACATTAAAGTTCATCGGGAGTGCAGAAAATAACAGCAACTTGAATCATCATATACAACAGGTAACAACAGGACTGTTTTATTATACATTTTTACAAATCAGATTAGGTTTTGTCGTGTTATTTAAATGTACCAATATTAGCAGGAAATGTGTGGTTGCATACGTTTTCCTTCTTTATATTAAGTGCTTTATTATTTTATTAACTGACCCCGTGGAGCCAGCAGTTGCTTGTCCAGTCAAGATCTTCCTACCATTTTACAGAGTCCATAGGTTACTGCCGTGTTCACGATATCCCTTCACTGGTCCCTATCCTAAGCCAAATGAATCCAGTCCATACCCCAATCCTATTTTTCTAAGGTCCATCATGGTGCTGAACCCTTGTTGAGAAGCCGCCAATTTGCAGTTACTCAAGAACTTCCCAGCATTTTATGGAACCCGAAAGTTCATTACCATGTTCACAAGATCCCTCCACTTGTCCCTATCCTGAGTCAGATCAATCCAATCCATAGCATCCCATCCTATGTCTCTAAGATCCATTTTTCCTAAGGTCCATATTAATATTATTATTCCATCTGCATCAAAATCTTTCTAGTGGTCTCTTTCCTTGGGGTTTCCGCACCAAAAACGTGAATGCACTCTCCTCTTCACTACCCTGCCTATCTCATCGTCCTAGACTTGATAATTCTAATTTTATTTTATATTAAATTTGTTATTACCATAATTTACACATATCTGAATTGCTGATACAAAGGCTTACGGAGGGATTAAGAGCAACGTTACTGTACCCCCCCATTCATGTAATTCAGTCGTGCTGAAGAAGCTTAAACATATTTTAAGAATAACATTGTACCTCCTCCTCCCTATTGTAGTCCTTGAAGAGAGGTGGGAGCCATGATCTCCCAAGAATGTTTGAGGTATATGTTTTATTAAGGAACCCCTCCATGTTTCGAGATGAAAATGTGACGAAAATGCATTTACTAACAGCAGACGAGAAGTGCAGACACGAAGCATTTTTCTCTTTATTCCTCCCGCCCTAAAGAACGCCATAACGCAGACGTGCGGCCCTCGGTGTGCCGACTCGTGTTTCAGTGTTTGGTTTGTGGCCTGTGATGAAGGGAATCGGGCCCTGTCTTTCCGTTCCCGTCGCTATAAGCTGGGGATGACAGCCTACACCCACTTGACAGCTTTGCCCTGAAGATCCGACCCTCCCCTCGCACTCACATACAAGTCCTCTCATGTAGCTTCTCATTTATTTATAAAACAGATATGCAGAATTTACTGCAAGTTGATAACGAAAATGTCCAAAGAGATCATAATATTATTTTGCTTCGTAGTTAGTATTATAATGTACAGGAAAGGAAGACAGGTATCCTGCCAGCAAACTTAAATTGAGAGCTACGGCAGTGCGTGTCAGTATCGTGTGTGCCGGCCGAAAGTGCATACGAGATGAAGTTCGCTCGCATGACACCATAAAAGCCTTCCCAACAAAGTTGGAAATTGTATAGCACGTTATCTTTATGTACCTTCTGTTTCTAATGCATTTCTCAACCCGAAAGTTTATTGCCGTGTTCATAAGAGCCCGTCACTAGTCCCTATCACGAGCCAGTTGAATCCAGTCCTTACCACCCCATCCTATTTCTCTTAAGATCCGTTTTAATATTATCCTCCAACCTACGTCTAGGTATTCNCTATATGTATTCCACTTTCCCCCCATGCGTGCTAAATGTCCTGCCCGTCTCATTCACCTTGACTTTATCATTATAATTATATTCGGCGAAGAGTACAAGTTATGAAGCTCATTGTACGGTTTTCTCCAGTCTTCTATAATCTTTGGCCCAGATATTCTCCTCAGCACCCTGTTTTCAAATACCTTCAGCCTGGTTTATTCCATTAATGTCACAGACCAATTTTCACACCCATACAAAATTATAGTGTTGTATGTTATCATTTTTACGTTTTTAGGCAGCAGACGAGAAGACAAAAGTGGTTCCCAAACATTTGAGCTTTGCCACATTTTCAAGGATCCGTTAGCTGCCTCTGTGTTGTGATTTGACCTGCATTCTGGTGAGGAGATACCAACATATTGCTACGAGTGTTAATCCCGAAGGGTGTTGCGCTGAAGAAAACATTACGCATGCTCGCGCGTTAGTCTTATTCGTTCAACTTCGCCTCCGCTGGGTCCGAGGTTTAGAATGCATGTGACTTATCTCCACACCCTCCTACGCCTGCATTCACAGTTGCGACTTTACATTATAAATCGCCCCCGCACTATAAGTCTAAGGTTTCATCTCCGACAGGAAGAGGCATTCTTCTGTGAGACCATGTCTTCACCGATTCTGGGCCCATCCAGCGGGGTACCAGGGATCTTCATTCGGGGATAAAGCGTTCGGAACGTGAAGCTGACCGCTCACTTCATCTAGTGCCGGATTCTATAATACGCCTCCATTTTTCCATACACCTTCATGGTGTGGTGCTTTCCGGAGCGTATGAATGTACAGTACTTGTCATACTTTCAGTATGGTTAAAAGATAAAAGGTAAAGTTGTTCCTGCGCTTAACTGATTAAGCACTACGCCATGAAGGCGTGTGGGGGAGTGGACCTCGGCACTAGTTGGATGTGAGTGGTCAGCTTCACGCCCCTGCCGCTTTACCCCCGGGGAAACATCCCCCGGTACCCATTTGAAATGGGGTTGGTTGAACCCCAGAGACAGTCTGGAAGACTTGGAGAAGAGAAAATTCTTGCCCTCACCGGGACTCGAACTCTGACCCCTCGGTCGTCCAGTCTCTATACCGACTGCGCTATCCCGGCTCCTCTTTCAGAATGGTTAGATGTTTGAAACTATGTTCGTTTCGCTATGCATCTGCTTCTAAATACATGTTCTTTCATTTTCTATCAATCAAAATACAGAGCTTTTTTATTTAAATAGCTCATTTCTGTGATTAGCCTCTGCATTAAAAGATCAGTGGATTGAATCACACTAAATGAAGAGCGTGCCAGTGAAGAGACCTACATATTTGGGCCGTTTTCAATTAAACCAATCCACACTGTATATGTGTACACCAGTTAAGAACCGGGGGAAACAAAAATTATAGACAGAAACAAAAAAAAAAATCCTCACCCCACTCTCTCGCTCTCTCTTTTTTTTTTAAGCTAGAGGGATTCCAGGAAGCATTTTACTAAGCTGATCCTCGCTATACGTTCTCTTCCTCCCCGCTCTTCACTTCACCACCCAACACCCTGGCTGCCCCTTATCCTTTGCTTCCTACTACCCCTAGCTATCGGGTTGCCATGGATACAAATAACCAATTTAAGTAATCTGCTTCCATTGTATAATTTATGATTCGGTTTGTTGGCGGTTGGAAAAGGCTGCTGTGAAGCTAGTTCCTACTGAGCGATCCGGGGGCAGAGAAACTGGGGGTTGGTCTCTCTCACTCTCACTGCAGTCAGATGCCGTCCACCAGTTAGCTATATTGCAGCTATGTGAAAACTGAAGCCAATGCCAATGCTATTTTTGTCTCTTTTCTTCTCATCCCCTTCCCCTTTGCTGTTCTTTCCTCTTACCCCTCACGTCAAAGTGAGAGAAAATGGAAATTTAAGGTTAAGATTGGAATTGGTTGCCCATGCAAGCTAGTTTTCATTTGATAGGATTTTTTATAGGGAGCTGGTTGTCTGATACAATAGAAGGGGTTTGGTAGAGATTGGGGGAAACATGGTCACATCTCGGTTTTGTCTCTTTGATAGGTGAAACGGACTGTGATTTTGTATTTAAAGGGCTGCGTGACCGTAGGGGAATGACTGCTTTTTGTAATGTGTTTGGAAGTCCCTGTTTTGACAGGCCAATTCGTCCGATTTCCCTACCAGTCTTTCTCACAATTCTTCTGAACCGATCCTCGATAATCCGAATGTCTTTTCAAGTCGATCATAGCCTTCGGTAACAAAGTGATTGAGAAATGGCGCAAGTCAGGCCGTTGATTTGCATTTCGCACAAAAATATGGCATACAAAATATGTGTACAAATTCATGCGTGCATTAACACTGAATGTTGGCTGCGCCATAGCTCAAGCGGTTAGTCGTTGGCTTCCCACCGCGGCGGCCCGGGTTCGATCCCGGGGTCTGGTCAAGTGGGATTTGTGGTGGACAAAGTGGCGCTGGGGCAGGTTTTCTTCAAGTACTTTGGTTCCCCCTGCCAATCTTCATTCCAGCAATTGCTCCACAATCACCCTCACCTGTCATCTGGGGCTGGTGTACAATAGGCCAGAAGTTACCGCAGTACAACGGACTTAGTCCCACCCCACTAGCAATAAAAAAAACACTGAAAGTTTAACGCCATTGTTAGTATGGCCTTGAACCGCCTACTGTCTTTATCGACTCTGCTGTCAGTACATGATATGGCTTGTTAATATGAATTTTTCGGTCACTCTGTACAACGAAGAATACCGTTTTCTGGGCTGTGGCGCCGTGTAGAAATTTTGTTAACCAACGTTTCGGAGGAACATATCGCCTCCAACTTCAGAATATAAGAAATCTGCGAGCGATGAACCAGCGTGAGCAGGTTTTTGAAGATTAAGACAGTACGTTCCTCCGAAACGTCAGTTAAATTATCTACACGGCGCCATATCCCAGAAGACGGCATTCTTCATAGTCAACGCCGTGAAAACCTCAAATATTACATAATCTGTACAGTATTATAACATTTCTTTGAATTCGTCCTTATGATTATTGCATGCGAATTAAGTGCTACAGTTTCATAATTAACTAAGGCAGATGAGAAGAAGGTTCCACGGAAACCACCACGCTTTGGCTCATTTGTTGTTTCGCATTTTCTTTCTTGTTGTGTATAGGTAAACATATTGCAGAAGTCTGTTCCATCATCAGTGTGATCTGAATATCATCTGACTAAGTCCTTCGAGCAGAGTTCTTGAGGACCTAATATTTTCTGGGCTGGTCAAGCTTCCCGCTTCTACGTAACCGAAATGTCATGTTCAAGACCCTGTCTTGTCCCACTTCAATCCAGGTTACCTTCTGGTACCTTGTTTCCCTGAAATCCATTGTAATATCCTGCCATAGGCCGCGCCATAGCTCAAGCGATTAGTTGTTGCCTTCCCACAGCGGCGGCTCGGGTTCGATCCCGGGTCTGGTCAAGTGGGATTTTTGGTGGACAAAGTGTCGCTGGGCAGGTTTTCTCCGAGGACTTCGGTTTCCCCTGCCAATCTTCATTCCACCAATTGCTCCACAATCACCCTCACCTATCATCTGGGGCTCGTACAATAGGCCAGAGGTGGCCGCAGTACAAGGGACTTAGTCCCACCCCAGTAGCAATAAAAAATCCCAAGTGACTGCTTCCCTTCTAGTTATCGAACTAACGTTGTGTGTGCATGTTTCTTCTCCGTTGTGCCCATCTCATCTCCTTCATTTCATCACCTTAATGATATCTGGTGAACAGTATAAGTTATCAACCTCACTTTTCAGTGTTCTCCATCCTTCTGTTTTTTCTTCCCTCTTCGGTCTAAATACGCCTCTCGGCTCTGTGTTCGTTCTCAGATGTCCTCAGTCTTAGTCCTCCTCCTGCTTTGAAGATCCAAATTTCAGTTCAGATAAAACAGGAAACATCATAAAAATAAAGATAACATGAAATTATCCTTGTTAACAGGCCATGGAGACCGATATTGTTTTGAGACGTCGAAGCTCCCACATTTTCTAGACAATCGGCTAACAGATGGCGCTGAGGTTGTCAGTCTTACCCGCCGAACGTCCGCCCTTAACCCCCAGAAGATTCCTGGTGCTAATTTCTGTTAGAGGCCGAGTCGACCCCGAGGCCATAATGCGGCTGGAAGGATTAGGTCAATCGAACAATTCAATGACCTCATCGGGAATCGAACCTACAACCTTCCGGCTCGTAGCATAGTGCCTGAACCAACTACGCTACCGCGTGCCTCTCCGAAAACATGATAATTTTGTAAATTTTATGTTGTAGGCTTTAAGATAGATGGGAAGTTATCCTATTCAAAACTGAATTGTAGCAAACATTCCTCGAATTTAATTTGCCCATAGAAGCAAACCTTTGCTGTAGAACTGAATTGAGATGCCAAAAGAAGTCATCTCCTTTGTAGCCACGTTCATAATGCGAATAGTTACTGAATCATATTTTGGACGTTAAGTGCCGGCTGTACATCTAGATTCGATTCCAGACAGAGATGGACATTATTTCTGCTCCCGCACGTCGAGCTGACTCTGTCTGCCATTCGATGGCTGTTGTGGGTGGAGGTTTTCCTGGGGGATGAAGCTGCCAGGGCGTGAAACTGACCGCATGCTTCCATCTAATGCAGAGATGCGTAGTGTGTGTGGAACTTCACCTCCATGCCTGACGGCGTGATGCATAAGCACAGAAGAAAATTTATTTTTACCTTTGACCCAAATGTATTCCATTCCCGCCTCGCATTTCCATGCCTTAAAAGAGAACCAAACGTCTTCATTTCATCCCACATTTCTTATTGCTAAGCAGCTGCTCTTATTTTTTTACTTAGTTACCTTTATCTAGCTTTAAATAACAGGTTACCGATCTATTTATAGATCTCTCAGCGAATATATCGGCTGTGATTGTTCATGTATCATAAGCTTCCTTAAGTGATTTATTGAGGCACGCTGTAGGATAGTGGGTTGAGGCACTATGTACGAGCCGGAAGGTTGCGGGTTCGATTCCAGATGTCATTGGGGTTTTCAATTTACCTAATACTTCCAGCCGCTCTATGGCCCTGGGGTCGACTCGGCCTCTAACAGAAATGAGTACCAGGAATCTTCCTGGAGGTAAAAGGCGGCCGTTGCGTGATGCTAACCTCACCGCCATTTATGAGCCGATTGTCTAACAGTGAACCAGTGCAGGGCCGTTGTGAACAAGTAATGAACTTGGGGGTATTGAGAAATTCTTGAGTAGCAGAGCGACTGGCGACTTCCCGAGAAGGACACAACTCCGTTGGGTTAGTTCATGTTTATTTTCAGATAAACACCAGGATGCTATTGCGGGACAAAAGCTAGGCTATAGGACCACAAAATAGGAAATGTTTAAATAAATATTTTCTATACAATTGTTTTTCTTTCAGTTTCATTGTGCTATGTTATCGCGTGTTCTAGGGAACAAGTAAAGTTCCCGACAAAGGCAGGGTTCCGTATTACATGCCTACCATGTCTATAACACTTTTCTTTCGTAGGCTCCTTGAAAACAAACTAATAATTTCATGTTATGTAACATTAATTCACGTTCAAAAATCCACGCTATCAGAACTCGTTACTTATTTTGTATTTAGGTCTACTTAATATAATATCATTAAATACTTCATTTGGTCAGTTTTCCAACATTATTTTGCTTTCGTAACATGAGGTGTCGGGCCTATAAAATGAAGGCAAAAAGGTGTATCCTTGGGCGTGTTTTTTTCCGAAGTACTGAATAATTTTTTATTATATCCGGTATTGGTGGTCTACATTAAACATCGGGCGAATTTAGTTTCTGTTCATATCGGTTCAATAAAACCTTTACATTGCGTATAAATCAGGTCGAGTTTTATTATTTTTCTCCAAACCTGCTGGTAATTAAAAAAATGAAATATAATTCTAAAATGTATACATTAAACCTTATTAATATCTACTGCATTTATTGGAGACTCCTTTTCGTAATGAATTTATCGAGATATAAGGAAGAACAATTTCCTTTTTGACTCTGTGCAGTGTGCAGCAGTGTGTTTGTTATACGAATGGGCCCCTGTTGGACACGAAATGTTGTGTATATCTGATTTACCTCAGACAGTGGACAGGGTCCAAATTAAAATTTATGTGGATAATTAATCGATGTGCTAAATCTTTAGAGATTCAATGTTTGTAGGCCCGTATGCAACAGATGCCAGTGAAAATACAGTATCGTGAAGAAACCATTTGGAACGTATTTGCACACCATTGGGAGTTCTCTTTTCCACGTCTATTTTGTCAGATGAGAATATCTATAGCGCTTGAAACCCTCAGTTACATGATATTTTGTTCCTACATCGGTAACAAAGATTTGGAGCAGGCGCTATGTGTAGAGATGACGTAGTGTTCTTGACCAGAGAATTTAACGCAGTTATGAACTGAAGTGGACACGAAATCTTCAGCCTATGCCGTTAATTCACAGGGTGTACTGTATATATATATATATAAAATAAAGAAGCGAATCCAATACCAGGTCTCATCCAGCAAGAGAACAGTTTATTTTGTATCAAAGTATCTTCATTGAACATGAGTGAAAGAAGAGGCTTATGAATCACAATGCAAACCTCCCCTTCAAACCCTTTCCTTCCCGCATCTTTTCACCGTCCCACCCAATCTCTTTTCCCTTTTTTATAATAGGAAAACCAAAAAATCACCGCAAACTCTCCCATACCCACTACCATACACCACCGCTCCTACCACCAACAGCTCAAAAAATAATAAAAAACACACCATTATACGTGGCTTAATCCTCTCTTTCCCCGGAAAAAAAAAAATCCCTTGCGCTATAAAATTGAAATGCCCCCTCACCGCCGTCAACCCATTTCTCCCCCCAGCACCCCATCCTGGTGCTGGACACGCGGTAACCACAGGATTGTACGTGTGGGGTGGCTTTAGCTGCTCATGTCTACGCGTGGCCTCTAGTGCAATGAAATATGTCTTTGACATTGTGGAACTGAGGTGGCCTGCCTCCGATCCCAGTGCATGTGCTGTCCAGTTGTTATCCTGGTGAACTGCATGTAAGCTTAAACTGGCATCTCCTCTTTGAAATTCCATCAGAACCGTCTTCACGAAATTATAATTTTCAAATACGCAGAATAAGTATACCTGAAGTATCAGTTGTGCTATAGAGTTATTCTGTTAGTTCACTTCGAATTCAGTGTCCACGCGAATTTTCTGACCTACATTTGCGACGGAAGTGATGTCCTGCTTTGACACACATTCTCCTTCATAATAGTGGTTCTGGTCTTTTTCTGTTTCACGGACCGGTAAGCAGCGGCGAGTTGATGTCTTCTTGAAACAGCCCCGTATCCGTCTCTCACTGCAAAAGTACAGTTGAATTGTAATTGTTACTAGCACGTGGAGGGCTCTTGTGAACACTGTAATGAACCTACAGGTTTCATAAAATGGTGGGGGAATTCTTGAGCACCTGCACAACTGGCGGCTTCACAAGACGGGTTCAACTCCGTGAAGTTAGTTATTAGTAGCACATTTAAACGTGTTTCGTTTTGTAAGATTTGAGGTTTTCACGGCGGTGACTATGAAGAAAGCACTCTTCTGGGATGTGGCGCTGTATAAATATTGTATTAATAGACATTTCGGAGGAACGTCGGTTAAAACAATATCTACACGGGTTAGGGTTCTAGTGGAAGTATATGTAGCAACAAGGAACATCCTAGACAGCATTTAATGTAGACCTGACACCAAATTTAATCCATATCCTTGAAGTGCTCACGCTGGTTCCTAGCTCGCGGATTTTCTTTTTTTCTTCTACCCTGAATATGGAGGTGATACGTTCCTCCGAAACGTCGGTTAGCACAATATGTACACGGCACCACATCCCAGAAGACGGATTTCTTCTTGTTTCATTTTATTCTTGAACTTTAACGGATTGGGTCCTCCAGCCTCTTCCAGTTCAGAATTAATTCTGAAATTATGAATTCTTAGACATTTGATAGGATCTTTGAAATAGGATTGGCGCACACAAGATAACAGAACGCAGAAATACAGGACATACATTCATGCCTCTAACCCATGGTTCCAATGTTGGAGTGGTCAAAGTTCGTGGCACTTTGTACCGCGCCGCGACTATGGTCGCATTGCAAACTTACGAATAGTTACGTATTGAGAATCAACCCTTGTATGTGAAATTGAAATCACACATGGGTTGAGAAATCGGGAGTATTGTTAACGCTGAAGAATTCTTAGTACCATTCGCTGTGTATATACCTCACAAGGCAACTTTCCATGAGGTAAGTGAAAGAGGGACATCAATGAGAATCGAGAGAAATCTACTTGAACCTCCAGAGTGATATTTCTTGTCGGAAAAATGTTAAGTTTATTTCCATCTTGCATTTCGCGGTATGTATTCTATCTTAGAATTCTGTTCTTTAATTTCTTTTTACTCGTTTAATTTAAAAAGTCGTAAAACGGACTAAGCTACAAGGACCTAATCTACTAACTACCAGAAAATATGTACGTATATATTAGGCAATTTACAACTAACGACTTTTAGAACACTTATATACACGAATAATAGGTCTAAAGCAAAACACAGAGGCTACCGACATAATCGCTTCTCTCTTTACGTGAGAGTGCCTGAGGATGATAATATAAGCTGAAATGCGTTGCGAGTTAATTGTACATAAATTTAATTAATGTTATGTATAAGACTATTGTGTGTATAAAATTTAGTATGAAATTGGAGAGCCACGTTACACAAATAACAAAAAATGATAAGATGAGAAGACAAAGGTGTTGCATATGGATTACATGTGCAGACACAAGAAATCGAATTCCAAGGCATATGACGTACATTGTTTGTAGGCCTGCCTATTTGTGTGGTGAAGTGCAGTGTCCGGGTTCGTTGTACAGGATAACTTTAGCAGCCGAATCATGAGCAAGGGTTGCACTGAAAACTGCTTCTGGATGTGACACACTGGAATGGGGTAGGAACACAGCAAGCGGCTAATAAAAATTGAAGGTGTAGAAGATAGGTTTAAAGAAATGGGGTGCTTTTCTTCAGAGTTTTCTGCACAATGTACGTATTTTTTCATCGTTTATATGCTCCCCTGTGTCATAATCACCAGTATTATGGCATATTTGCTCTCTTGCAGGTACTAACAGAACAGAAACTTTTCAATCCCCCCCAGTCTTAGTAGGGCTTAGTTGTGACATGAACAGCTTTGGATATTGGGTTCTGTCAGCTTTTCTCTGTGCTTCCTGCTCAAGGCGTAACTTTTCGGATTGTTGCAGGTGTCGTGTGCTGGACGGAAGGTTCTTCCTGTGCGGCCCTCACATAGAAGTGAGACAGGTCCGCTGGCACCCTGGCTCGCGCACCGATTCCCTTCTCTTGGTGCTCACCTCAGAGAACTTCTTGCGGTAAGTTCTTACCTGTCTCGAGAGTTAACATAGTCCTAATGAGGAGATTCATGACTTGTGGGCATTGCTGTTCGCCCGGTAATGTTAGAGAAATGAAAACAAGCAAGGGGAGATAGATATGTAGATGAGACGTGTAGGACGCACGAGATATCAACTGTAACCGGAATATCGAAGTGGAAGAGATCACATGAGAAACTTAGGCACGGATGCAAGGATACGACATAATGTTAAAATGGGCCTAAGCAAAATAGGATACGAGAGGATGGAATACATACAAATGCCCTTGTAGAATGTCTTTGTGACGAAGATAAAGAACTTTCTGGTTCCATAAAAGCATCGGATTTTCCTAATCGGCTGAATAATTTATAACTTTTTAAGAAGTACCCTGTGCCCAACTTAGAGTGTATTGGTTGGGTAATTAGTTCGTTTGTTCGCTTATTAGGCGTAGTTAGAAGGACACCTGTAACGTGGTCTTATTTTGACATTCTCCTGAACTGTATGAAAAACGCCACAAAGCAATTTTCCGGCCAACATCTGAACCAAGTACCTCCAAAGTCAGAATCCTTGTCTTGATGGCAGTTTCACAGTAAACGTGTACTTACGTACAGACATGAAAACAGAGTACCAAGTGGAGGCAGACCAAAGATGTACAGTTATTTTTAGACGGGGTTTGGACTTGGGAGGCACTCTGCTACAAGCCGGAAGGTCGCGGGTTCCATTCCTGACATGTTTATTGTTTTTTTTTTCAATTTACCTAATCCTTCCACTCGCACCATGGCTCTGTAGTCGACTCAGCCTCAGACAGAAATGAGTTCCAGGAATCTTCCTTGGAGGGGGAGGGGGGTTAAAGGGCGGCCGGCACGTAAGGCTGACAACCTTACCGCCATCTGTGAGTCGATTGTCTAGAGAAAATGTGGCAGCCTCGACGTCTTACAATCTTATGGGCCTTCACGGCCTGTTACAGGGATAGCTTTACCTTTTACGGGGTTTGGACGTGACTGTCGGAAGTTGCCGCGCGACAGAACCTGTAGTTCACAGGTTCCTAAATATCTAGGGTCTGACTGAGCGCCTTGTATTGCAGGTATATCAGAACACGTAAACTTCATCCATTCACTCCATGAAACAGAATGGCCTTCATTTTTCCTACCTGTAGTTATTTAAGAACGATTTTTCGGTATTGTGGCTATACTCGTATAACGTGAGATTGTATGATGACAGATGAATGGTGAGTTGGAAAGGATTCGGTAGGAAGTAGTAATGATTTGATCGAGGCACGGTCCCAGCATTTTCCGTGAGGAACTGAGGAAAGCCACGAAAGACAGTCAAGATGGCTGGTGTCTTCGCCGAGATTTGAGCCGAGAGCCTTCCGAATACAAGTGTAGAGCGTTACATATAGACCAGCCTTTTCTGTGAGTCCTTGCAATGCTGATAGTCGTTCAGATAGTCAAAATATCACCAATCCTTTTGGAACCTGTACGTGTTTTACTGCCACTGAAATCCATTCCACACCCTCACACCCTGTTTAAGCTAAGGCGTGACGACCGGGACTAATGCTGCTGCTTCATCATATCCCCATGCGGTAAAGCGGACGGAGCGTGAAACTCACTACTGTCTATCCATTGTCTAGATCCATAATACTTAATCTGTTTATATGCGGTGGTTAGGCAGTATATCTTAAGGCTCCGATCGCAGCTGAAAGTCGCACGCGCCTTCATCACCGCTAAGCATCCTCCGTGTCGCAGTAATTGAAACTTACGGTGGCCACGTATGATTCCGCTCAACTGCGGCCAACTTGAGTAGCTGGGCAACTTACAGAAAATAATATTGTAGTTTTCTGTGTTTGCATTTATAGTGATTGTATATTTAGATACTGGCGCTTCACAAGTTTCATTTCCGTAAGCATCTTTTGGTTTATGAAAGATTGAGTTTTTCCGGCGGTGACTATGAAGAAAGCAGTCTTCTGGGGTGTGGCGCCGTGGAGATATTGTGTTAACCGACGTTTCGGAGGAACGTATTGCCTCCATCTAAACGGTGCCACATCCCAGAAGACTGCAGTCTTCATTTTCTGATTTAATTCACTGCTGTATTATACTGTATATGAGAATGCGGAACTTGATGTTGTACCCACAGACTCTACGAGACTGGCAGCAATGAACCGCAGCTTCAACAGGTGTGGCCGCTGGGTCGCCAGCCCACCGCAGCTCTCAGCAGTGGACCCCGCCTCCCATTCCTTGTGGGGCTCGGGGACACGGCAGTTGATTTTGATTTTGCTCCACCTGTGCCTTCAGAAAACGTGAGTTACACTGCTTATATTAATCTGGTCCCACAAGTGCAAAGTGGCTTTTTGAAAGGGACGAAGATAGCGCTGGCAGATTTAGTGGTGGCTGAGGTATGTTCGAGTATATTTGGTATCTTTCTGAGAAAAGTTATTAAACAACATATTATTATTATTATTATTATTATAACAGGGATAGCGTAGTCGGTATAGCGACTGGTTACAGGCTGGACGACGGAAGTTTCGGAGTTCGAGTCCCGGTAAGGTCAAGAATTTTCTCTTCTCCACATCGTCCAGCCGGCTCTGGGGCCCCCCCCGCCCTCCTCTCCAATGGGTACTGGGTGCTCTTTCCCCGAAGGTAAAGCGGCCGTGGCATGAAGCTGACCACTCATCTCCAACTAGTGCTGAGGTCAAGAAAATGTGGATCTGTACCTCCATTCCCCCCACACGCCTTCATGTCGTACTGCTTAATTAGTTGAGCACAGGGACAAGTTTACCTTTATTATTTTCTGTGTTATTGTTGGATTGTAAGATTTTGGGCTTTCACGGCAGTGACTATGAAGAGAGCCGGTTCTCACGGTCTCTTCGCTTGCGGATTTCTTATATTTTTCCTTCTACCCTGAAGATGGAGGCGATACGTTCCTCCGAAACGTCGGTTAACACCACATATACACGGTGCCAAATCCCAGAAGACTGCTTTCTTATTGTTGGATTCTTTTCAGCGCGGTAGTAGGCACGTAGCTGCTGCTGTTATGTTGTTATTACTAGCATTAATCGCAAAACTGAAAGCACTGCATGGGAGGCCTACACGTAGACAGAAAAATAATATTAGAATTGACATTAAACACGCAGAATGCGGGCTGAATTCATTTGCATCTTGATAAGAACCAATACCGACGCCGCAGGAGCAACACGACAAGTAATGCGCTCAAACAAATATCTCTTATAAATGAATGACGATTTATGGAACGACACAAACATATTTTAATTTGAAACTAATTCATTTTAAATACATTGTAAGGGTTTTGGCGAGACAAACAGTTGCCTGATGATGGCCGCTTACGGCCGAAACATGTAGCAAAGAGGAGGAGTAAATGAAAAATAAAGTTACATCTGAGACGTAAGTATGTGTGTGTACACTTTTGATAAAGTTTTTTTCAACAAGATTGCCGCCATTTTTAATAGGAAGAAATCTTTAACGTATATTTTGTGGAATAGGAGTATACTTTGACGAGCCGCATTCGGCCCGTGGATCGCTAGTTGGATAACCCAGGTTCATACAGGACCTTCAATTTATGATGCACCGAGTGTCACAGTTTCTTGGCCGCTGAACTGGGTGTATCGGAGACAAGACCAGCTTGCGGCGGCACCGCAGCGTCACATAATGGAAACTCAGTACTGCTACGTAGGCCTGCGTTCTTTTCCTAGGAGCAGGCCGCGCCATAGCTCAAGCGGTTAGTCGCTGGCTTCCCACCGCGGCGGCCTGGGTTCGATCCCGGATCTGGTCAAATGGGATTTGTGGTGGAGAAAGTGGCGCTGGGGCGGGTTTTCTCCGAGTACTTCGGTTTCCCCTGCCAATCTTCATTCCACCAAATTCTCCATCATAATCACACGGAGCAGGTGCAATAGGCCAATCAGTGGCCGCCGTGCCGATTGGACCCAGCTGAACTCCACCCCCCAGGAGTTGTTCCTAGGAGTTGTTTTAAACGATAAGATGATGTTCAGTTTTATGTATAGTAGTGTCACGTGTTGGGTGTATAACGCGACAAATAATTTCACGCCGTGCTGGATATAGCGAATTTTATTTCACACTCGCTCATAGCATCACACAATTTACAATCTCACAACTACTGCTACCTGCAGTATTACAATTACTTGGCCTGCGAAGGCTAGACTACAACTGAAAGGTTGGCTGCCTGGCTAACTCGTAACTATCTCGTAAACTAAAACTGTGAATAGTCTTCGCTGCTCCATATTTAGCCTCGTTCCGGACAACACAGAAAACAGCCACGTAATAGGCACCACTGTTGTCTGGCGCCGTGTCACGTCACCGCGGGGAGAGGGGCGGGGTGTTGACTTACCTATTACCATAGTAAAGACAGCGTTCCGATGCCGCCACGTACCGCTGGGGTGGGAGGGGGTGTCCTCCATTGCGCAACATGTCACAGTAGGGTTTATGTCAGAATTATCGAAATAAAATTCGCCCTACAGCTTCCAGCAAAAATCATGATCGCTTCGTTTAAATATTGCGTAAAAAGTGAACTTATAATGAAATAATTTCTACCTGTCTGCATTAAATGTAGTATGTAGACCTGCATGGTATGTCATATTGTCACCAGATGGCACTGAAGTTAACTTCACAGTCGCGTGTTTTCGTTTTAACTATGCTGAAGCCCAGAAACGAGACCACCTGTAAATTGGCTCTTGAAACACAAGGACAATCGTTTAAAAATTCAGAGTTTGATTCACACAAAAGACCAGAGCCGCTGTTCAGTGCAGTCACTTGGGCTTTTATATTGCCTGGTTAATCCACTCTTTTACTGAACACAAATGAATAAAAAGCGTACAACAGGAAGCTTAATGAATGCTAACGCCGATGGTAGTAATTGGAACATTTGAGTTCCAATAGAGTGGAGGTGCTGGCAAGTGAGCTGGACTTGAAGAGTAGCCCTTTTTTCATGTGTGTGTTGGCTCGTAGTATTTTATTTCATCTGCGGCGGCTCCCGTGTTGGTTACAGAGTAAACAGGGAGCATGTGTCGCCCACCCCCACCCCCACTAACCAGCGTACGATCAGGCCCAGCTGTTGCCCTTGGGGTATCTATCACCACACCACACCATTCACACCACTGTCACTTGTGTTATTGATGGGAAAACAGTTCGTTCCATGCTCGCAGATACGAGATAAAAAGGGAGAGTTGATCGCTTTTTTATTATTTAACCGAATTTAATGTTTGTGTTTCTGTGAACTGCCTAGGTCTATTTGATTGAATTTTTATGCACGAGTGATGCTAATTTTCGCTGTTATTTTTAAATACCTCCAAAGTAGCGTTTGAATTCGACCTGCCTAAATGTTTACGATTACTTTATAGGGATATTACTTGCCTTCCTTTCTCACTATTCCTAGTTTCCAAAATTTCCGGTTTAAAACTAAGTATAATTGTATAAATATATACCTGTATTTACGAAGCTTGTATAGATGACAGTCAAAACTGCAAAACTGGACGAAATGTGCTGTCTGCTGGGATGTGACACTTTGTATTCTGGCAGAAATTTACCGACGTTTCGGAGGAATATAACGCCTTCATTTCCCTTGTTGAAAATATGCTGAGAATGCAAGCCAGCACTGTGCTTGACTCTTGATTGCTTACTCGGCGCGACTCTGCAGATTAGTCCGTAAGCGAACTATATCGACCGAGCGACCGCCGCTTGTCGGCGAAGTTAGTGCCAACTTTTGCGGATAGAGTGTGTCCTGTGGTCAGCGCAACGAATCCACACGGCCGTTAATTTTGGATTTCTAGATCGGAGCCGCTATTTCCTTGAAACAGCTCCTCAGTTATCCTCACGAGACTGAGTGGACCCCGTTCCAGATCCACTACTTCTCAGAAAAATATCTGGTAGCGCCGGGAATCGAACCCGGACCTCTGGATCTGTAGCTAGGAACGCTGACCACTAGACCACAGAGTATGGTTTCTTTAAACCACTCAAGACGAAATCTGCTATCACTTGTGAAGAAAACTTTTGCGGCAACTATAAATCTCTGTGGATTTTTTCTATCTTACGCATATTTAATTTTTATTGATCGTTAAGTATTGCGGAATTAGCGTACAGGAATTGTTTCGTGCTTTTTTTTTTGTGTGCTTCATACTTAATCTGTTTAATTTTTGTCCAGAACTAGTCCATTTATTTCTCTTCTTATGCAGTTGAAAACTCTGCCCAGTCTCCATTCCATTTTCTTACCTCTGTTCGCCGCATTCGTAACTAACACTTCGGCTTTCGTATGTGTCGGGTATTCAGTTTCCTGCGCTCCTCAGATTCCCATTACATGTTGCTTTGCGCATGCGTGGTTGGTCTCAGTAAGATTTACATTTTCATGTTAATGACCTTCTACGCGAGCTTCGTGGAGGTTAGGTTTCCAGTGGAATTATATGTAGCAACAACTTCCTACACCGCATTTATTGTACACCCGATACCAACCGCACGTGGTGGCGTAGTTGGTTGAGGCACTATGCTACAATCCGGAAGGTCGCGGGTTCGAGTCCCGATGAGGTTATTGGATTTTTTCAATTGACCTAATCCTTCCAGCCACACTATGGCCCTGGGGTCGACTCATCCTCTAACAGAAATCAGTACCAGAAATTAATTAAATAATTTTCCTGTGGAGTAACGCGCGGTCGCCGCGTAAGGCTGACAACCTTACCGCCATCTTTGAGCCGATTGTCTAGCAAATGTGGGACCCTCAGCGCCTCACAACCCTATGGCCCTTCACGGCCTGTTACAGGGATTGCTTTACTTTTTACTTAATAACTGGCTTAATGCTGTAGTGATAAGATTTTGCTTCAGTAACGAACTGGCTTCTGATGTCGCAATGATAAGCTTAGCTTCGGAAATACAGTAGTTTAATGCTACAGTGATAAGCTTTTTCTTCTGTAATAAATGGCTTCGTTCTTCCGTGATAAGCGTTTCCTTCCGTAACAGATTGACTTAATTCTGCAGTGATAAGGTCCCGTCTCACTGGTAAAGTAAAAGTTGCAGTGCTGAACTTTATGTTGCTGTTTTCCCTCTGTACCGTCTATTCCTTCTTGTGAATGTCGAGTCTTGTATACATATGGCAGCGGTTTCTCTTTATCTGCGAGATATAGGAATTGGATCTCAGTTTCACCATAGCGCCATGGCGGCAAAGCGGCGCCAAGTGAACCATATTCATTTTCTCACTGATTAGCCATGCAACACACGAATTCCGAAATCGTTATTGGAAAATCTTTGTGTGCTTGTTCGCCGTAGAGACTCGGCGAGAAAAAGTCAATTCCCCGCAGTTTGCGCTCGTCCTCGCAGTCCAGACATTGCCGTCTGCGTCACTGCTTTCTTCATAACTCCATCGATATGCAGTAGAGGTTAGTAGATTTATTTATTTGTGCTCCTTTGCTCCCTTCGCATTACTAGGGTTTCGTGGACTGGAAACTTGGGCTTCTTCTGTTCTATCGCTTTCCATTAGCGCTGTGCTAATTTTAACAGATTCGCACATTTACATCTGTTTACGGTCAAGTCAAAACTAAAGATAAAAATTCTGTGGTTGAGTCATACCCTCTTCGCGTTGTATGTGTTATAGTAAGAGAAGCAATTGCTTCCTTTTTCTGTGTACCTTCTTCCAATAATGAATAAAATTACGGTCATGAGTAATTTAGATCTCCACTCTCCAAATATCTGAAGATGGAGGTGTACAAAATTGTAGATTTCACTGTTACTTTATATGGTTGTGAAACTTGGTATTTCTCCGTAAAGTAAGAGCCTTTGAATACAAGAAATAACAGAAACTATATTTATTTATTTATTTATTTATTCATTCATTCGTTAAACGAAGATGTCACTATCACAGATTATGTACAGCCAAATGGTAGGATGAACTCTCGTGGCCTTTAGTCCGCAAGCAAACTATACCGACCGAGCGACCGCCGCTTGTCGCGTCGTCAGCACAACGGATTCCCACGGCCGTTAATCTGGTTTTCTAGACCGGAGCCGCTACTTTTCCATTCAAGCAAGCCGGAAGGTCGCGTGGTTCGATTCCCGACGAGGTCATGTTTTCCAGTTAATCCGTCCAGCCGCACTACAGCATTGGGTTCGACTCAGCCTCTAACAGAAATGAGTACCAGGAATTTTCCTGGGGGTAGAGGGCGGCCGGCGCATAAGGATGACAACGTGACCGCCATCTGTGAGTCGATTGTCTAGAAAATGTGAGAGCCTCTACGTCACACCACCCTGTGGGCCTTCACGGTCTGTTACAGGGATAGCTTTACCTTTACCTCAGATCCCCTTGCCTTCAGATTTTCTGACAAGAATGTTGTATGCATTTCTGTTTTCTCTCATGAGTGGTAAATACCTCGCCTTCTCGTTCCACCTCATTTTATATTTTGCTCACACACTACCTTCTACTCCACTCGTCTGCACCGCCTGACAACTGACCCACTAGTGCTCATTTTATCTGAACGTAATTCGTAGCGAAAGGTTTCGATTCTTCAGAGGCGACCTTGACAGTCTTCGTGCGTCGGATTGGTTCCCGAACGTTCCAGAAGGAGGTTCTCGCCGGTTAGATTGAACTGGAGGCTCGTGCATTGCAGGCGCGATTCCCTCGCGCTCCGTTCCCTCAGTGGCAGTGTACAGCGCCTCCCTGTCACTTATACACGTATGTACAAGCTACAAGAAACACTGTGTATGTACGGTGTGACTGTGTTACAGATCAGCAGTTTTCGAATAGGACCTATAGCTCTCGCCGCAACTTACTGAATGAAATCTTCTTGGGCTATAAACCGTGTGAAGATGGCCATAATATCCTAAGTTTCGGAGACCGTCTGTCTTTCCATCGTCAGGGGCTTAATCCCCTATCGGCTTATTGCCCGATAAAACTTTACCAATTCACCTAGTTCAGCTTGTATACAGTGTCTCGTATGTTGATATATTCACACCTAGTTGTGTTTTTCATTTATGTAATTATTGTTTCATACGTTTCGAAAAAGTTTAGCATATTAAAATCATTTCACGCACAATAAATTGTAAGAATGGCGTACTGAATATTAAGATTAAAAATCACTATTCTAACAAGGCGCAGTATGTAACGAATACAGAACAGGTATTAAAAGTACCGAGGCTTGAACAGTTTCATTCACACAGACCGTCAAGGTGACAAATCAGGGCCGAACACTGCTATCGGCCGCGCCATAGCTCAAGAGGTTAGTCGCTAGCTTCCCACTGCGGCGGCCCGAGTTCGATCCCGTGTCTGGTCAAGTGGGATTTGTGGTGGACAGAGTGGCGCTGGGGAGGGTTTTCTCCAAGTACTTCGGTTTCCCCTGCCAATATTCATTCCACCAAATTCTCCATCATCATAATCACCTGGGGCAGGCCACAATAGGCCAGTCAGTGGCCGCCGTGCCGAGTGGACCCAGTTGGACTCCACCACCCACGAAGCGAATTTAAAAAAATTAACACTGCTATCACCACAGTTTGTTATTGGCTTTTTAAATGTGGTTAGGAACATTTTCAGCTTCAGGACGTCCCGACACAACGGCTGACGAACATTGACACAGCTCTGAAGAAGTACTGTTCGTTGTTCATTCATCAGGGCACAACGTGGTTAACTCCAGGGCGCTCCTTTTGATACTGGGCCTGAGTTCAACTGCCGTCACAGGACAGAACAGAGATTCGTCAGGCATCTGTGCTGTAATGTAGCTGCAGCACCGATCTCGGTTTTTCTGGCGTCTTAAGATCATATGCACCTTTAACTGCCAGTTGTTCTCATCGGTATTTCTTACTTACTTACTTATTTACTTACTTAATCCGTTCCTCTTGCACCTTTACGGTGTCGATGTTTTTTTTTTCTTCATTTTTGATCATTTTACAGACGATAGGACTCCTTGAACCAGTGATCAGCTCGTCGAAAGGCCTGTATCTAAACATAAGACAACACACACACAGAATAAACACATCCTTATATCAAACATCCATGCCTTGTATGGGATTCGAACCCATGATCCCGGGTTCCGAGCGAGCGAAGACAGTACATGCCTTAGACCGCCCAGCTACCGTGACCGGCTAGTATTAATAACTTATTTTACATGGTATGAAGAAAATATTGTAATCCAAGAGCAAAAAATAATGGCTGAATGAATGAATAAATAAATAAGAACGTTTAAAATCAATCCTTGTGCACGTTCTCGCTGTTTTGTTTTACGGTGCCCGAAATCAGGTTTTACAAAATATTGTCACTCTCCCAAGATGGATACTGGGAGAGTGGCTTTAAGTAGGCCACGACCACAAATACCTGTATGCTCAGCGCTCATTTTTACCTTACGATCTCATGCATCACTGTATAACTTCTGCGGCTGACTTAACTAAATTGAATTATCTGGGAACCAATCAGTTGGCCTAGTCTTCAAATATAGCTTATATTATGTCTGGTAGTACGTTTGTTACACTTTGTAACGTAAGTTGTTTGTCACTATTAATATAGTCCGAAGCAATTGCAGCATCCTACTTAAGGAGTCTGGAGAGGAGCTTAACATTTAAAACAAGTGGACAAATTCACAGAAACATTCGAAAAATATCGGTTAATCAAGTGCACGCTCATTTGATTCACCCAGTTTTTTTTTCAAGAACAGTCTAACCCGCTGTTATAATTTCCGTATTATCACGAATCATTTTAAATTCAATCTTCATTGCTTGGTAGTTGACAGAAAAGTGTGCTTGAAATAGCTACTTGCTGTCCTTTACTACAAAATCGAATTTAAACAACTTACAGCAGTGGCTAATAAATTCTGGTGATAAAAATTACGAAGTTCTTATTAATCTTTTCAAATAATTACCTGCAGGTTGTTTATAGCATTGTTGAGTAAATAGTAGATAAATATGATTAAATATGCCGGCGTTGTGTGGACAGTGACGCAACTGCTCTAACATTACTCATAAACAGTTCATTCTATCAATCGTTCGAGATCATTATACCTTTAAATTGAGACATATGAGTACAGAGTTTGAACCAGGTGAAGAAATTTTTTAATTTACTGAAACTTATTACTCTGAAATAATTTGAACAATAGACACACGGCATAATGTTTGAGATTAGACAGTATGACATGACACGCGAACATGGGTCCCTGGGGCAAGTCCTTCAGGAAGGAAGAGATTTTCAGCACCATTAATTCCATACGCCGGTACTTTCGAATGTATTAATCTCTGAAATATTTTCTCTAATTGATTGCTTCAGTAACTTTTCCTTCTTCAATTTCCATTGGGGAGGAAATAGAAATGGCAATTTCCAGATCTTTGAAGCAATAACAAAAGGAACTCCCTGGCTTTTTTATATCAGGAAGTTAACCCCATTTCTCTTTTATGCAGTTTCTAACCGGTCTTCTTTACGCCGATTTATTCGTTAGAAACTTCGAATTTAACTTCCAGGCACGTCATCTGTGTGCGGGGTGATAGGAGCAAGAAGGAGCCAATATGAATTTTATATAATGGGACGTCCATAAAATGAGTACCTTAATAAGAAGTGTCAGCGAAGTAGTTATGTCCTGCTGCACACATTAACTGCGAAATGAACTAATACAGTTTTACGTCATATGTTGTTCTAATTTAAAAAGACTGTCTACTTTAAAATTCCATTATCATCATATTCATTAATGCCGTAATACGTTGCAAATTTCATATATAAATTGTATGGTCGAGTAACCACGTTTGTGTTCCCGTCATAGGCCTTCTTCTGCAACCTCGTTTAAAAATAATTAAATGGAGTTACAACTTTTTACAGGGAGCCATATTTCTTGTTTCTAAGATTAATTGTAGTCCTATGTGGAATAGTACTACTACTATACATTGGGATGTGTAGTTGTTGATGTGATCGTAACAGTGTCCAGGAGATGGCGGTAGTGGACACGTACATACCAGCGCCATCATACGAACATTTGTTGAACTAATGGTGGTACGAGGATGTTTATCTGATTCTAGGAAGATCCAAATGGTGGAGCAAGTTCTCGGATGGATTCAAGCGCCATCATTTGGCCCGTCCTTGTATTACGTGGCAATGGCGAGGTGTATTCTGTGACGTCACCAGTAACAGCCGATAGGTGAGGGTTTTTTTTACCCAATGTTTGAATGTAGTAATACCAATTCATATCTCCGGAGATAGACTCCATCCTCCGGAAAATTGTTGTAAGTAAAAAAATATGATGGATAATGTTCAAAGGAGAAATAATTACATAAACCTTAAACTTCCCCTTCACTACTGCCTTGTAATATAGTCCTCTGATGCATTCAGGTCACATCATACACTGAAGCAAAGAGGGTTTGCATTTTTTTAATTTCTACTCAGTATGTCATTATGTTCATGAAATTTATGGGTGTTTCAGTCTTGGCCCAGACCTTCCCCAATACTGAATTCAACCCTGTGATAGCAAATATTTTAATCTAGTTCCAGATGTTTTAACCCACTCTCTAAGGAGAATAATTCCCAATGCTAGTTGCAGTTCTGAGAAGCCCATATTGCATGGACCACTGTTCATGTACCCTCCTGCAGATGACAACTACGGAGTGGACGCTTGTTCCATCCTGTGCTTGCAGTGTGTGCCACCAGTCGTGGTAATAGCCACCTGTTCTGCTACCTTGTACCACTGTGTGCTGCTGACAGGTGCTGAGGATGATGAAGACAACCATGATAAAAGGGTGAGTTAGCATGTCGCACAGTTTCAAGGGAAAAAGTGCTAACAGTATGTGAATGTATGAAAATATTACTCTTACTTAATTAAATCTTGGAAAATTTCTAAACATTCACACTTCTAATATTTAACTTTAATTCAGTAACATAAGAGGTCAAACAGTTCCATCCAGTGTGACTAGTAAAGATTTTTCTTATTTCAGTCCTTCCCTTACATGTTTTGGTCTTTACAGACCATCCTCAGAGGGACACCAATACAATCGAAAGCCACTATTACAAAATGTTTTTGAAGGTTAAAATATATACATGTAATGTTTATAAAATACAATGGATACAGAATTTAAAGTTTTTAACAACTACAGTGGCTGTCTTAATGTGTTAAAATATTTGCAATTAGTGTGTTAAGATTTTTGTTGGAAATTATAAAACAAGTTGGTTTCTGCCCTATTTATTATTTCTTCTCTTGTAGGAAGCCAAATGGCTGCTGCCTTGTAGTTCTTGAGAAGAGGATTCTTTAAAGTCATCCTGTATGTATTTGTGGCACGCTGTTGTATAACAACACAGCACACCACGAACCAACTTGGTTTATAATTTCCAACAAATATCTTAACACACTAATTGCAAATATTTGCAAATATATTAAGACAGCCGCTGTAGTTGTTAAAAACTTTAAATTCTGTGTCCATTGTATTTTATAAACATTAGATGTATATATTTTAACCTTCAAAAACATTTTGTAATAGTGGCTTTCGATTGTATTGGTGTCCCTCTGAGGATGGTCTGTAAAGACCGAAAAATGTAAGGGAAGAAGGATTAAAATAAGAAAAATCTTTATTAGTCACACTGGATGGAACTGTTTGACCTCATATGATATTGTTAGTGTGACGGACCAGAATGAAACAAATCAAATTTAATTCAGTAACATCATACTGATATTTTCTTGAAGCGAACCAATTATTTAAGTAAATTAGTTAACTTAATAAAACCATAACTGCTGATGGCAGTTATTTATGATTAATACACTTCGTTGAAACGTCTGAGGTTCATGCTGTACTGTTTGCACTTACAGGCAGCCATATTATAATCTTGTGCCTCATATGAAGTCTGAGGAGAGGGTTTCCCCACCACCACCATCCACCTCCAATTTAGTCCCATCACGTCTTCTCTCTTCTCTTGTTTTACTGATTGTGTTTTGTTTGACAGTCATCTTGGTCACAATATGGATCTACCTACAACCTTCATACACCTGATGTTGCACTGTATGTTTTTGAATCAGTTGAACTAGAACTGGGATTGGCGCTTGATGATGACGATGACACATATACATGTCCCATTTATCTGCATCATGACAGCGGGACAGTTTCACGGTATGCTGATTTTTGTAACATGAAACTTGACTGGAAAAGTAAAACTTTAATATATGGACAGGTCTTGATTTAAATGTAACTTATACAGGGAAGTTCTTACCTTTGTTGACTGGTTCACAGCACTGCACTTTACAGCAACCCGTGCACTGCTGGCTGCAAGGTGCATACAAATGTTCCGATGAATTAGTATGCCTGGTGGCCAATAACATTTGGAATGAAGGGGAGTTATTAATTTTGTGTACTGCTTGCATAAATTTCAAAGAATTATGTCAACGTTTGACAACCCCAGATTATACACTACCATACTCAGTCCTTGCATGAAAACAAGAAGAATACTGGAAATTTACCCTTTCGCTTTGTATAATTTTCTGATAATTTTCCTGAAAATAATGCAATTTTAAGGCAGAAATTTTAAGAAGTGCAAAAAAAAAAATTTTATAGCCCAGTGAATGAAGTTGAATGACACAGCAAAAGGATGAGATTACCTCTTAATATGCAGTAGAGTCAAACGTCACACTGTTTGCTGATATATGCTTGTTTAACTTCAGTTGAATAGTGCAGGAGTAGTGTTAAAAGACTAAATAACGACTGGTTATATTTATACTGCTTTAAGGAATTGGATATTCTTGTATGTTTTCAGGTATTTTTGTACCCATGATACTGGAGTCCATATGATGTCCCTCCCATTTATTGTGCATCTGGAGGAATTTTCCAGATCTCACGATGGTAAGTTATCACATGGAACCATATCATTTATGTTACATGAAATTTGTTTAACCTTTATTGTCTGTGCGTTGCACAGTTGTGCTAATGCATGCACCTATTCAGCAGACCCAGTGTAGCATTTACTTAAACCTGTCCAGCAGTACCATGGTGATGGGAGGTGCAAGTTCAGACAGTAAAGGTTACACTACAGATTATGAAATACTGAATATGGAAAAAAAAAGAGGAAGTAGCATAATTAAAGATCAGTTGTTGACATGTTCATATGTATTGATTAATTCATTATATTCCAAATTTGGTATCAAAGTTGTAACATATACACTTTGTGTTTATTAGGCACCTGGTTGAGGTGCCTCATCTGAGGGCTCCTATCTCAGCCAAGATTTTTAGTGAATTTCCTCAATCTATTCGGTTAAATGCCAGGCCGATAGCTTCATAGTCCGTAATTCCTCTGTCCCATCAGCTTTTCATTTCACCATACATAACCATCTCTTCCCATCTAGTCAGTCAGTGCCTACCTACCATTCAGTGCTACAGCCCTGAGTGAGCCATGGCCTCCTCTACAACCAGCCTCCACAACAAATGCGTTCTGGTGCACCGCGCCCTTCGTCTTCCTCTCCGCTGATTACTATTATATTATTATTATTACGAAGAGGAAGGGCACAGCGCAATCGTTACTGGCCCTATTGTTGGTTCCCACGCTCCCCTAGATGGAGATGGGGTATCCAAGCTAGGAGGAGGCTTAGATAAAAACAAATACAATTTTAATAAAAAATATATAACAATACACAAATAACAAACGACACATTTGACCAAGAAACTAATACAAGCTCATTTAGAACAAAACAATTTCCCGTCGGCACCACTTGTGTCGACACTAGACATATTAGGACGTTAAACACTCAAGCTATACAAACACAAGTCTAATTCTGAAGAATACCAAACCAAATCTAATAACGCGCGTCGCAAGCGTTCAAGCAACGGCTTGCGACCGCGGGCAGTCCTTACCGGCCAGCCAGATAGCACCAAAAGGGAATTTAGAACAGCCCCAGCCGAAACCAATATTTTCCACAACAAACCTGCTGGCTAGTAACCGACCTTCCAAGTCAACTTGGTCTACACGACTGCACTGTACAATTCTCCCCTTCACGAGAGGGTACATGGGACCACATGACTGACGTCAGGATACTGCATAGTGGGGATGGAATCCGTCAAGGGAAACATGATGACATCATACGTGAGCGAGCTAAACCTTAGAACGGCTCACTGGCATATGAATGGATCCGCTCATGATTACCGAGGCTGGCTGCTAGGTTTCTGAACAAAATATTTGTACATGATAAGGTTGTTAGCCTCATGCTCAACCTCCTACCTGGAGGACCAGGGTATCTCTCTTAGTCACGACTCTACCCTTTGACCTTTCTGGCATGGGTGACCCTGCTGGTGGTTAAACTACTGCTGGAATAGCTCTTCAGTTCACAGAGTCACGCAAGCCCCACCACCCTGATAAGGTGGAGACACCTTTGGGCGAAGTTAGTCGGTACACTGTCATTAAATAATTCATGAACTTAGTTACCAATATTACATGTCAAGAAGACTGAATACTTTCTAACCTAAACTAAATAATTAGAATCATATTATACTTAAGCATCCTGTTGCACTCTACACGATAAATGATACAAACNAATTAGAATCATATTATGAGTATTGTGATTCCCAGTCATCAAATGAATATATGGTGAGCACAAATGTCTTTTACATGTTTCTAAACATGTTAATTCAGTGTAAACCCATTTAAGGTTTGTTTTGGGGCAGTGGATTGAAACACTAAACAGTAAAATCTTAAATGGGTAGGGGTTTGGTGTTGTAATTTTACTCTGAGGTTATTGACTTGGGATCATTGAAATTGAATATTAAATGCTGGAGACCCTTAAACTGAGAAAGAGATTAAATGGACGTTCTGCTGTGTTTAATCAGCTACATACTGCAGGCGTGTATGTACGGAAATTTAGTGATCACACTAACTCCAAAGAATTTTTTGCTTCTGCGCACATTTTTAAAGGATATGTCTTACAGTATCACATTGTGCTATACAGTTGTTTCCATTCATTGGCAATGTTTGAAATTTGTTTTGACACATTGCAGTATTTACATACCTTGAACTCTATAAACCTGTTTAATGTTCACCCTTTAAGAACTAACCTCATTTTTCAGGATACAGCATGTAACAAGAAACCTGATGAATTAAAAATTTTTCGTAAGGTTGCATGGGTTGATGTTTTGGCCATGTAAAGAAAAACTGAACATGATGTTATTAGATATGTTTTGGTTAATGGTGCCCCCAATAACAAACAGTTATTATTTTTGAAGACTCAGGTGTGTTTCCAGATTCTCCACCTCTGGAGCTTCTGAACCAGTCAAGTTCAGCTGAGTACCTCATCTGCACCCGCACCTCATCCTCATCCCCACTCTCGCCAATTCTGGGGCTGGCCATCACTTCACCTCCTCCAGCACTCATCACTCTACTAACTTCAGGAGAGGTGGTGAGCCTAAACCTGATGTCTGTTCCACTTCTGCTACCCCCATCTACAACAGTACTGAACAATGGAAAAGAAGAGTTATATTCACCTCTCAAAGTGGTAAGTTTGGGGTAAAGTTCAGCAGTTGGAATAATGTTCATTTATTCTAGGACATGTTTCTCAACCTTTTCTATATGGCATGATAGTAATTGGTTTGTTATACTCATATCAGTGCCAAGTTAAGGACTAAGTTTTGAAGCACTGCTTACATTGAAGGTGAAAGAGTCCCTGTTTTATGTGGTTAACAACAAAATTTGTAATAGAAAAACAGTTTGTTTTATTGTATCAAACGTTAATAATAAATACAACATCTAGATGCTATCATCTGTAATAAGTGTTCCGAAGTTTAAATGATTCAAAAGTGAATCATAATTATAAAGAATGTTGGACTCAGTAAATCAACTGTAACTTAAACATTTAATTTTCTCTCCCCACTCTCAGTTCATATATATATGGGGGCTGGGGCACTATGCTACAAGCCGGAAGGTCGTGGGTTCAAGTCCAGATGAGGTCTTTGGATTTTTTCAATTGACCTAATCCTTCCGGCCGCACCATGGCCCTGGGGTCTACTCAGCCTCTAACAGAAATGAGTACCAGGAATTAATTAAATAATTTTCCTGGGGAGTAAAGCGAGGCCGGTGCGTAAGGCTGACAACCTTACCACCATCTTTGAGCTAATTGTCTAGATAATGTGGGACCCTCAACGTCTCACAACCCTATAGGCCTTCAGGAAAGCTTTACTTACTTTACTTTACTTATATGGGGGCTATTCAGGAAGTAACATCCATTTATTTCAGGCAACTAATGTAGGAGCGGGTGAAAGCTCTGACATGCGAGGTAGTGTCACATGACTCATTGCCTTATAAACAATTACATAACTGGTCACCTAGTGTTTGTTCTTGTCTCTACAGAATGAGTTAGTATGTGTCATGTGATTGATACTCCAACCAGCTGAAAAATTTACGCTATTATCCACTTTCTTCATGCTAAAAACATGAGTGCTACAGAAGTCCATCATGAATTATGTGCGGTTTATGGTCAGAATGTAATGAGTAAGGAGCTGTAAGACAATGGTATAGAATGTTCAAAGATGGGTGAACAGCAAAGTGGTCGGCCATGTGTAGTGAGTGATGATCTTGTTCATAGTGTTGACCAAAAAATTTGTGAAAGACAGCACTTCACAATTTCATGAATTTTGTGTTGATTTCCACCTAGCTGAAAAATAAAAAGAGCATCAGTGTCAGTAAGGGTGGAGTGGATATCAAAAGCTTGGAAAGAGTGCCAGTCAGTATTATTTCAGAATCGTTCTTAAGTGCTGTTTGTCTAACAAGGAAGACGGGATGCATCATTCATTCATTCATCAGTAATCTGTCAAGACGACAGGTCCACAGTCTCTTCCAAAACAGTTCCTCCACTTGATGCGATCTAGAGCTTTCTCCTTCAAATGAAAATATCCTCTTCTGTCTCCAAGGTTATCCAGCATCTTCTTATGCCTTCTTCCTCATCTTCTGGTCAGTTCTATCCACCCCTCTATCTTTCCTCCAATAACTTCTTTTAGAAGGCAGTTACTGCGTAAGATATGACCAATCCAATTGGCCTTCCATTTTCTTATTTCATGTAGGATATTCCTCTGCTCACTGACTCTAAATAACACTTCTTCATTTCTCACATAATCGGTCCAACTGATCTTCTCCATCCTTCTCCAACACCACATTTCGAAACTTTCCAGATGTTTCTGATCTACTGCCCTAAGTGTCCATGTTTCATCCCCATACAAAGCAATGCTCCAAATATAGCATTTCACTAGGGTCTTTCTCAAATTTAAGTCCAATTTGCTGGTAAAAAGATTCTTCTTCTTGCTAAATGCAGCTTTTGCCATGGCAATCCTGGATTTAATTTCACACGTACACCTTCCATCATGTGTTAACAAGCCACC
>NW_019744106.1:1257029-1340806 GCF_002891405.2 Cryptotermes secundus
AATCTGCATTAATTTGGTCCAATTTACACGGTCAAATGCCTTCTGCCAGTCTATAAAGCAAGCACACAGTTCTTCATCTATCTCCAAACTTCATTCTGCTATAATTCTCATCATCCCAATTGCATCCCTGGTTCCTTTTTCTGTTCTAAATCCAAACGGATCCTCTCCAAGTATATCCTCTATTTTCCTTTCAATTCTTCTTTTAAGTATCTTTGCTATTATCTTTGCTGTATGTGCCATAACGCTTATTGTGCGATGGTCACTGCATTTTGTAGCTTTTGTCTTTTTCTTTAAGGCAATCATTGTCACTTCTGTAAAGTCCTTGGGCCACTCCCCAGTTTCATATATGGTGTTTATTAGTTTTGTCAGTGTTTTCAAACCACCTTGTCCCAGTAACTTAAGCATCATCTTCCAAAGATGAAAGTGTGACTGAATTATAATTTGACGAACTTTCTGATTAAATTAAAAAGGTAGAAAGTAATATGCATGTAGTGAAATAAATACACCTTTCAAATTTTTTCGTGAAACCCTCATTTAAAAATTGAATGCATCTTAAATTCGAGTCTTATATTCAAAGTAATATGGTATATTATATAATTACAGGAATATTCCAGCTGACAGAGACATACCCAGACTTAACAAAATTAATACAATTTTAAAACTATTGAACTGGTGAGAGAAGAGAAACTATTAGTAGTAGCAGTGCCATCAGCAATCCCTGTAATGTATCTTAGTCCTGCCTGCTTCATTCCCTCAAAATGTTTATTTATCACTTGATACTCTCAGATATATGGTACTTCTTTATTACTGGATGTAACTGTGAAACTTTTACAAATCTCTGCACATGCTTGTTTTCTGAAACCAAAACACATTCATTGCTGCCTTAAAGTTCACAAGCTCTGCATAAATAACAACAAAACTGCACCAAACTTGGATTTGAGTTGCTGTAGAGAAATGCATTCAATTTGAAACTGCATATCAGTTTTCAGTTCACATCAATTTTAAAGTTTTACGTCTGTATGCAGATGTATTGTCTGGTCTATGCTGAAAATTATTTCTTTCCAGTTACTGAAGGAGCCATTTGATGTTCACATCAAAAAGTTTTTGAAGCATAATGTATCACAACCAATTCTAAAGTTGGGATTAAATGCAGATCCTTCACCTCAAGAATGTATGGAGGTAAGGAAGTTTTTAAGATCTGTGTAACTGTTGTTGAAGAATTATTCCTCTTCCAGTTCGCAAATTACAAGTACTGTGCACTCTTTGCCACCTTTCTCAGTTGCTCTGGTTTTAATACTGGGCAAAGCAATTTCAGTCTTTGGACAGCTTTTATTTTGAATATACTTTTTCAGTGTTATTGGGATTTAAACTGTCATAGAAGAATGAACTAAATCTTCTTAGTCTGAGCATAAAATATTTTCTTTGAAAACCCTCATGATTAAACACCATTAGGAAAGTATAGCTAGAATGATAATATTAAAATGTATTTTTTTCCATATTAGATTTGATGCTTGGTTTCTTGTCATGTAGTTGTCACCTGGTGTAATATTGTCACATTTTGTTTCAATTAGTCACTATATGCAAATTAGTGTAATTTTCTTCGCTTTTCTTCTTCTTCTTCTTCTGCTAAGTGAAGGGTTGAGTTATGACTTCTTCCACACTGTTTGTTTTATATAACTGATTTATGAAATGGGATGGTGCACATAATACATTGAGATTTTGCTTTCTGGCAATGTGTAATCTTGTTCACCTTTAATAGAAGCTTGAATGTCTGTGATTTTATGCTCTACTTCTGATAACATTCTCCATAAGTTCTCTTAATCAGCGTTATGTTGCATATAAACTTAAATCCTTTCCTTTTCAGTTGGTAAGCAGAACCACTCAGCTTTTTCGAGAAGAATACTTCCAGAGACATGATCGTGTTAGAGAAGAAATTGAAAGAAGGTAAAACACCTAACTAACAACAACAGAAGTAAACCCCCCAGGCTCTTAATCACTAATTCCAAAGTCGCCCATTGGACATGATCTTAAGCCAGTTCCATCCACTCCCATCCTTGCAATCATTTCCCATAATTGTTCTCCCATTCTTTCAGCCTTTCAAGTAATTTTCCAGCAATATAATTTGAGAATCTCAGAGCAGTGGAGCCTGTGAAGATTATTGTCTTTCTGGAGATGATGCCACTTAATCTGATAGATCATTACCAGCATTTCAGAGAAACTTTCAGCCTCTGTCTTTGTGCAGTACCCTGAAGATGGAGGCAGCAGTTTCCTCTGAAACTCTGGTAATGAACTACCAGACTACATGGCATCGCAGCTACCACTACTGTGGTTGTATTCCCTGTCTTCCCCACGATACAGTATGGCTGAGTCAGTGAAAAGCATTAATCCCACTAACTGTGTAGCAAGTGCAGATTCCAGTTCCTCCAGTGGTTAACATTTCAAGGACTACTCTCCCCAATGATAAAGCAGTCACAGTGTGAAGGTAACCACTGTACCACCATTCAGCATGCATCTTTATCGCATGGTGCTTAGTTAAGTGCAGAAGCAACTTTGCATTACATTACATTCCTTGTCTTCCCCATCCTCGCTAACACCTACAGCTGTTTTACTGGCCTTTGAATCAAGAATGGTTGAGAAACACCGAACAGAGTGCTGAGCAGCAGTGTGTATGTTGTCAGGGTCCGGACACTGCAAACTCTGAAACAGCATCAGCTGCAGGAGTTGGAGCTTATGGAGCAGGAGAAAATAAAGCTGAAACAAAGGGCTGAACAGCTGGCAGAGAAATATGAGGACACAAAGGATAAGCAAGAGGAATTAACAAAAAGGTAAGATGTAGATTGCAGAAGTAATTTTCTAGTAGTGAGTGAAGCTTCCCAGGGAACCAACCACATGACTCTTAGTGCCATGTGCTTGAACTTGGAATATCTGAAGAATATATTTGCTGTATTGTAGTATGTTTCTAAAATGTCATGCATCACTAGCATACAGATGGTCAAATGGTTCCACAATATGCTCTTAGATATTAGGAGCACAAGCAATAAGTGGGTGAAATAGCGACTGCATGGTCAAAGTGTAACTTCAACTATGTGAGTACTTCCATTTAACAGCATTCTGACATGATTTCCGTGTAAATACACAACAGTGAAGAGAACTGTTGTAATTTTTATATTATGTGTATCTAATCATTTGCTGTCATTTAATACTGTGCTAATGTCAAGTTGTAAGGTTGTTCCTACTTTTGGAAATGTAAAGAGAGGAAGGGTTGTGGGTGTTTGAGAACAGGGTGTTGAGGAGAATTAATGCAGTTTGATTTCAGATTTTTGTAATGTATGATTTGGACTGATAGAAATTGAATTAAATTTTCCAGACTACTTTTAGTGTAGATCCCCCCATACCATATTTCATCTGTTCTTTCAGTAGTTTATACAGACAAATTCAACCTTCCTTATAGGTATTCACTTTATATGTTTTGTACAGAGAATATATAAACATTTAAAACTCTTGTCCTAAACAAATTTTATTGTGTTTGTATGTTTGTACCAGGGCTGAACATGTTCTGTGCCTTGTGAGCCAAAGGCAGCCCGTTTTGTCATCAGCAGAGAACAAACTTCTGCAAGATATGAATGAGTTTAAAGAAAAGCTCAGAGAATTCCAGAAAGCTTTGGAACAAGTGAAAGCAAAACAGAACTATCACAAAGTGCAGGTATATTACAGAGCATTTTGTTAGGTGTAATTGAACCTTTCATGAATATGTGCATCTTCCTTTTCCTGGTTATCATAATTTGAAGATGCTCAAGCTAAGATTTGACTAATCATGCTCGAAATTATTAGATCAAAGGAAAAAAAGCCAAATTGCAGTGGTTACATGATTCAAGTGAAATATAAGTAGGGGTTATCTGAATAATATAAGATGTGAAGCTAGCAGGCATTTCAAGAATAAAAAGAGAGACAAAATTAATGAGCTTGCAACAAACAGTAAGAACAAGAACATTAAAGACCTGTATAGAGGAATAAATGACTGTAAGAGGGGTTACCAACCCCGAAGTAACTTAGTGAAGGATGAGAATGGTGATCTGCTTGCAGATTCCCATAGCATTTTGAATAGGTGGAAGAAACTTCCCACAGTTATTGAATGTACCTGAGGTCAGTGATGTTAGGGAGATATGAATATCTACAGACAGCTAGTTAGTTAGGCTGTTTAAATGAAACCTATAGTAAAGTCCATATCAGTAAACATTTTTCTGTTATATTTCCTATCCAAAATGGTATAAGACAAGGGATGCTTTATCACCATTAATTTTCAACTTTGCTTCAGAATATGCTTTTAGGAAGGTCCAGGGGAACCAGGTGGGATTGAAGTTAAATGGGACATGTCATCTGCTTGTTTATGCTGATGATGTGAATATGTTGGGTGGTAACACAGATATCATGAAGAAGCAGAAACTTTAATTGACGCTATTAAGGGGGTTTGTCTAGAAGCAAACACAGAGAAAACTAAGTATATGGGAGAGTCAGTAAATAGGTTACAAATGGATATATAGTGTAAAACATGGTATTTGAACCCGGAAAAAATGTATATTTCTCTATATATTCTCTACCAACATTGATGCACTTGTCCCATCGCTTTATCAGTGTGTCTAAACCTGCAGCATGGAAGTCTTGTGACTGTTGTGTCAGCCACTTCTGCACCTCTGTTTCAACCTCTTCATCATCAGTGAAACGTTTGCTACCAAGGTGTTTTTTTAGCAGACCAAACAGATGGAAGTCACTAGGAGCCAAGTCCAGGCTGTAAGGCTGGTGTTGAAGAAGTTCCCGTTGTAGTTCTTGAATTCTGTCCTGGGTTGCTCGGGCTGTGTGGAGTCTGACATTGTCATGACAAAGCAGTATCCCTCTTGCCAGTTGGCATGGATGTTTTCTGTGAATTGCATGCTGAAGATTCAACATAAGTTCATAGTATGAATCAGAATTCACATTTTCACCACGCTTCTGAAAATTGTCTAATAGTACTCCTGAGAACATCAAAACATGGTAAGTATAACCTTCCCGCTGATGGCATAACCTTGAACTTTTTGGTTGAAGGTGAACTGAGATATTTCCATTGCATTGAAGCATACTTTGATTTGGACTGGCAGTGATGCACTCAATGATTTGGCCCCAGTAATAGTCCTCTTTAAGTATATCTTCTCCTTCATCTACATACCGTAAGAGATGTTGCAAGGACAGACACCCCCCCCCCTCAGTTCTTCAGTTCTCTTGGAACCCACCATGCACACACTTCTGAAACTGCAGACGATCATGCATTATACTGTGTGCTAAACCATAGGAACACCCAAGTGCAGCTGCTACACTCCTTATCGTTATCCTTTTGTCAGCTTGAATCAACTCTTCCACCTGCTGCACAGTTGCTTCTGTTGCAGTCTCAACAGGACGACCTGGTCGGGAATCATCTGCGACTTTCAAGCTGATAGCTGCGTGCTAGAAAGATCAAGCATAGAGAGTTCCGCATGGTGATCATAACTATCATAAGAACATGGGTTATATGCTATACATATTTGAAGTAAACTACAGAGTAAAATTATGCACAACCGATGAAGTGATAGTGGCAGTCACTCATGACTTGCACTGTAACATAATATGACATCAATGAATTTTATGGTAATTTTCCTAAGGGTTAATATTTTCAAAGAGATCTTTAAGTATGATGTTACTACTTCACCTTCCTCTGTTGATATGAGAGCCCTCTATCTTACTTCCCCCACTACTCTTGTCTTCTTTCCTGCCACACAGATCTTTGCTTCATAAGAATACTATGCTATAACAGATGTTACTGTGATTTTCTTTAATGCAGATGGAACAGTGGGTGTCGAATCAGAAGAAAAGGGAACTGTACTTGGGACAGACTCATATGAAGACCATCAGAACTAATATGGCTCAAATGTAAGTGCTACATATGTCTCCTTGTGCTTATGCTGAGAAGAATGTATATTTCTGGCAGGAATTTATTGATTTTCTACATTTTGAAATAATTTCATATCTAGCAGTAGTCATCTCTCTGAATGTTCTTCCATTTTATATTCATCCAATATTAAAAACCATTTAATTGTTTTTTTAATTGAGGTGTCTTTATCTTTTCAGGACTAATGAGATTGCTGACCTTTTGAAAATGGTTGAAATTTCTAAACATGAGCTGGGCTTGTGATTTGACCAAGGCCATAGTAGATTATTATAATTAAAAAAAGTATTTCTTTCTCATGCATATAGCTATAAAAATTTTGTAATTCAAATATAATTCTTAAGACTTGCAGTTTGCTTAGTGCAGTGCCACATAAAATGTTTGAATTCCTGTTACTTACCATACTTCTCTTATGAGTTTCTCTGGAGACTGTTATAATAAAAAAATCAGAAAGATTTGAATTAATTAATTGTATATGGAATTACTGTACAGAAGGAAGAATTCAATTTCATTGCTATTTTTCTTTTATGTATTTTATGAACCTTCTAATAATGCTATCTTCTGGGATGTGATGCCGTGTAGTCCAGTGATAATTCACAGGTGTTTCAGAGGAACCTGCTGCCTCTATCTTCAGTATCAAAGAGTAAGTCAAGCAAGCAACCAGCAAGAAGGGAGTAGCAAGCAAAGGAATGTGCACAAACCTTTTCATTATACAAGTAGTTATCCTCAGTTTTCTTCTATCAAGAATTTGAGTTAATTTAATTTAATTTATAATTGTGCATCATCAAAAGAATTGGAACAGTAACCTCCCCATTAATAATCCATTCTTTGTCCCTATAGTGTTGAAAGATCATAACTTCAGACCCAACATTTGTCATGAAATAAGTTATTTACCTGCTCTCATTTAGGCCCAGATTATCTCAGTACTTTTGTTCCTAAACCATTTCAATCTATATTTTTCTATGGGGCCAAACACCATCTTTCATATCTATGTTAAACAGATGTAAGAATTCTATATTTCAGCATCCCTTTGCAATTGTTCAAATTAGCGTCCATTGTTTATCTTCTGTCAAAATTGCAACACTTTTACATTCTACACTTCAACACTACATGTTTTGTCCTCAAATGGCCATCTTCAGGTGTTTTTATGTTACAGATATTCTACTAAAACTGTGTTAAAATATCTGTAACATAAAAACACCTGTAGATGGCTGTTTGAGGCCGAAACATGTAGTGTTGAAGTGTAGAATGTAAAAGTGTTGCAATGTTGATGGAAGATAAAGAATGGATGCTAACTCAGATGTAAGAAGTTAATAATCATACATTTAGTCAAGAAATTTCCATATTTTCTGAAAGCTGAAAGTTTATTACTGTATTCACACAAACTAGATGAACACAGTACTTATCCTTGTACTATATTCAATATATCTTTTAATATTGTCCTCCCATGTCACCGAAGTGGTTTCTTTGCTTCAGGTGTTCCCATGTTAAATAATATTTATAGTTTTTATAGGTCATTATTGTTAATGATGCAGTCTTATGTAATGGTATGTAAGTATCTACAGGTTCTGTAGCATCATGATGTGCATGAAATACACATTAGTCTTTGAATACAACACCTTCGGAGTGACCTTGTTGTTGTTCAGCATAGTCCTGCAGTCTGGTACATCATTCTCTTGACGTAGCATGACATAAAGTAATCTGGTGCTGAAAAATCAGGCAAGTAGTTGTCCCCAACATGAGAAATAAGTTTAGCTGGAAACCGCTACCCGTGAACAGCCATGGAAAGCCATACTGAGTGAGCTGTTGCTTCATCTTGTTAAAACCACAGTTAATTAAGCTGACAGAAATTGAACTTGTTTTGCAGAATTGTTTTCATCAGTGCCATGTACCACTCAGCATTGACTGTTACATTTCTTCCCTCCTTGTCATCAAAGAAACAGGGTTCAGTAATGCCACCAGAAGAAACTGCGCACCACATTTCACTTTTGCATTATGCATAGGGCACTGAAGAAGTTCATGTGGGTTGTTTGCAGCCCAAAATTGGCAGCTTTGTTTGTTCACATAACCAGACATGTGGAAGTGGGCCTCATCTGAAATCAGTGATGAGTTCACAGTCCTGTCGTTGTTGTTCATCAGTCCAAGAATTGATTGAAAAACTGGAGTTGATTCGCCTTTCCTGTTCACTATGTTCCTGGGCAAGTTGGATTTTGTAGGCATGTTAATGCTAATCTTTGTGCTAAATTCACTGAATGTTGTCCTTCAAACCAAGCATGAGTGCTTGACACTGAGCTGACCTGAGGAGACTTCACAACATGGTTTCTCTTACTTACTCCAGATTATCGGGTACATGCAACGAACATGAAAATCTTGACATTCACTGTCTTTCGTTGATCATTCTTGACACCATGTCAGTGCCGACAACAGTGGAGTATTTAAGCTAGGTGCATCATGTGTTTGAAACTGTTGTTGAAAATCATGCTGTACAACCATAACTGACTGTTCTGATAGACAGTTCCACACCCACAATGCAGTGTTACATTGACCAACGCTATATCTCACCTAAACTCAAAGAACACTGCATGACAACTGTTAGTATGGAAGCATTGCTTAGTGGGAAGGATGGTAATTACATTTCAAAAACCATCAGGTATTTCTGGCTCACCCTGCATAACCATTTTGGCCCCTTATGTGTGTATGATAACCACCTATGCAGTTTTACTTAGGGCGCTGTTCTCCATAGATTGCTAAAATTTAATCAGACATCTAAGAGCCATTTTTTTTAGAGAATTGCCATGGTGTGTTTGGAGCCTGTTCAAAGTCGCCCTATTGTTGGAGCTAGAATGTTCATATTCACCAGATACAAACTTTGGCTGGATAAAATCTTATATATCAAAAATGAATAAAATCCAATCAGGTGTTCAGATGCTAGTGAGGGGCACATCTGTACAGACACAGAGGCTGTGTTACAAAAACAGCTGTTTCGTATTCATGGGTGCCAAAAACGTGGATATAAAAATCTGAGTGTTAAGTTTCTTCACCATTACAGTATCTGCCTATATGTATTACAATTTCAGATTCAGGGGTGATCAAAATCTGGAGATCAGTCCGTTCACTGTCACTATTGCTTGTATACACTGCATATATGAGAAAGTTAAAGTTACCTTAACAGAAGTTGAATATTTTTTTAAAATCTATTACCACACATCATTTCCGTAGTGCTAGTGAGACTGTTGCATCACAAGTGTGTACATCAACATTATTGATATTGTAGGAAGTTTAACAGTAGAACATTGAAGTGGAGTGGCATACTCACACAGTCATATGACATCATAATAAGTTTTGTGAAAACTAGTCAGCTGAGTTAAAAAGGGAAGCACATAGACTGCATGATCATCTCAGAAGCCCACTTTTTTCCTTAAGAAGGAAACTAGACTAACTATAGATCTTTTATATAAGTACACTGTTTAAATAAAAGGCATTTGTAATATTTGTTTTAATTTATTAAAAACATCCAAGGATGAAATGATTAATTTTGTGTTACATTGAAAAATGCAGACAGTAAGAATTATATTTAAAAATACAAAATGGCAAATTAATGAATTATTTACATGGCTTAAGGGTATCGTATGAAATATGATATGCTTGAGAATTTTTGTAGTTTTAGCGTCCCCCATATCCTTTACGGATTTATGAGTGGACCCCAGAACACTTTGCTGGGTTTATGTTGATCTTCTGTCAGGAAAAATTCTTGGCCAAGCTTCACAAACTCTTCTAGGCTCAAGCACCCATCTTTATTGATATCAATTGTTGTAAAACTGTGAACTGCATCCTGGAGACAGAGAACAAAATCAAAGATTCAGTTTAGTGGCACTGTATCATTTTACCTGACATTGCAGACCATATAACATGGGAAAACTCTTTGAATAATTCATCACCATACATCTCAGTATTATGCTTAGGTCTTCTGTTGATGTAGCAGGTGCTTTATCAGTTTGAATTTTGTATGTCTTGAGAGTGATGATGGTTTAAAAATGTGGTTTATGACATCCATAATTTGTATAGTGTTGCCTATTTTTATACTAGTATGTTTTCTCCATCATAAGACAGAGATTATACAGTAGAGAATTATGAGTGTTAACTTATTCCAAATCAACTGCTTAAACTGTTTTGAGTTTACAATTTAAACTGTATTGCTTCAGAATATTTTATAGAGATATGCACATCTAGTTTGCACAGTATTGCATTTTGTATCATGTTATGGTCCTGTACAGCATGATTCACTAGGAGGAGACTCCAGTTTAATGATTATAAATCTCACAGTAATTTCCTGTTGATAACAAAACTTGGCAAGTACATACATACAGAAGAGGCTGAAATTGCCTTCTCTTCACCTAGAAACACTGGTTGACATAGTGCTCCATGTTTGTGAATATTGTAGTCAGCATGGCAGAAGGGATTGCAACAGTTCTGTTGGTAATGTATCTTTTCAGGCCAACAGTGAAACCCCACACCCAGTTGCTTCCTTGAGACTGCAGGATTTCTGCTGTCTCTCATCACATGCTGTTCTCTCTCTTCTTCCTGATTATTACCACTCACTTCTTTGTTTTCTCTCCTCGCTTCTAAAACACTCTGAATGGCGTCTTACTTGATTCAGCAATGACAGTATTGCTATCAACATCCATGCAGTTGTCAATTCTAACTTCTGATGGGACATCAATTTTCTTGCCTAACTGCTTTCAGCAAAGATGGAGACAATGTTCCCTATACCTCTCATTCATTCCAAGTTACAGAATGCTGGCCTTGCACCAACAGTTTGAAATTTTGGTCAGACTTAGGCATTTGCAACTGGCACAGAACATCTTGACAGCTTCCAGCACATTGACAGTTGCCACATCAACCAGTGAATAAGCCAGGCACGATCTGCAGCTTGGGTTTATAGCGCAAACAGTCCCCTGGTCAAGTGCCTGCAAGATATGTGACTGGGTGGCAGGCATATCATTTAAACATTAACTGAATGTCACGGTTATGGGTTATGCCCTTATATGGTATGCAGTTGATGATTAGCAGAAGAAAATTGTCCCTTTTCCCAACAGAAATGAACCACTTCTAAAACACAGTGCCTGTCATCCATGCTTTCTTCCTGTGATGACTGTCACATGGGAGATGTATGTAAGGTACTGAGAGTTCTCTGGTCTGTATAATCAAAGTTTCATTTTATCAATTCCTGTGAAGGTAAGATAAAGTTGTCCCTGTGCTCAACAAATTAAGCACTATACCATGAAGGCATATGGGGGAGTGGGTGTATAGATCACATTTATAAATTCCTGTATAATTTATAATTCAGTCTTTCACCACTTTCCTTCAGTGTACCTTATGCCCTTGAAAGGTAATGTTTTATTATACACTAATTTAGACAAGAGCACTGTTTCATCAGTTTTGTACACATGTTGGCAGAAATCTGCAATCTTGGCCTTGGCTCAGTAACTAGGTGTGAGGGTGAGAGGGTTGAAAACAGGTTTCCTCTACCCAACATGCTATTTGGCAAGCAAAATGATCACTGTATGGCATGCTTTAGACATTAGTGGGTTGTTTTTCGTTAACATGAAAAGCTGGTGAGGGCCAAGCTGGCAAATTTGTAATGGGAACTATGCACATCTTCAGCTGCATACTGTTTTAATAATTCTTGTAGTTGTTGTTCTGTCCGTAACTCCACCACGTCTCCTGAAGCACTGCCCTCTCTGCCATCAATTATCCTCTGACTTATGCCACCTCCTAATTGATGGAACTACCGACTGCTACCTTTAAATACCAAAATTCCCAACAAGTGAGCAGAACATCTTACTTGCTCCTATGCCAATGAACCATTCATATGCAGCTTTATCTACCTCATAATCTGTTGCCTATATTAATTTCTTTTGTTGCCTGATGGTGTTGGAATGTATCTTTCCCTCATTCTTTCCCTGCTCTTAGTGATCTAGAGAGAATTGATGGGCTGTTTCCATCTCTTGTTCCCTTTCAGCCCGACACCTCTTTTCTCTTATTTCTTCTAAAATGTTGCATTTTTCTTCCAAGGAAAACTGCCTGTGCTTTCTTTTCCCCCACCTCCATCCCTTCTCACAAACTCACTCCTACTACTCAAGTTCATGGAAACTGCCTGCTGGGCAAAGACTAGTGGGCAGGCAGCACAGGTAGAATGGACACCCACCAAACCATCTCACTGCGCTGCAAGCATTACGGCATTGCCAGACTGTGCTCACCATCCCAACAAAGCTTGTTCTATACCAAATCATTTAGTTTGTAAAAAAACAGATTTCCTTATACCAATCATATTTTGTCTTGAATCAGATTTTAATTAATGCATGTTAATCATATTTGAGTTTATTATAGTGGAAACAGTTTGGTCTAATGCGTACAGGAAAATGGTGGGTGACTGATGATATTTTAGTTCTATTGGGTATTTTGTTAATCTGCCACTTTTTGTACAGACATTTCACTGTAGACTGAAGTACTGTAAGAAAAATAGATATCTAACATTTTATTTTTTAAAGAAGTTTTATTTTACCTTTTCCTCCAGTCCGAGACATTCAAAGAACAGTTTGAACTCTTCCACTGATATTACTCCATCCTTGTCTCTATCCACAGCCTGAAACACAGACCAATCATACAAATGAAAGCAGCCACAAAAACAATTTTTTCAATACATGAACTTAATTTACAAACTGTGTTCCATGAGATGTTTTTAGTGGCTGTGCTTGTAATTCTCTAATGATAGACTTCGTTGGCATTGCCAGTTTATAAGGTAGTTATGTACTACAATTATTTGTTGTTTGTCTGTATTTGTAAATCAAGGTACTTTAACATTTACAATGTTGACGTTATAGTACTATTACTACTACTGCTTATTTCTCATTATTTATAATAATCCCACATGCATAATATGTTTAAATTGGAGAAAAATGCAAGTGGTGCCTGATATGATTTCATTATTTATAATACTGTGACATGAATGGCGCAACAGGAAGTAGGGGTCACGTGAACTATGCGTTTTGTGAGTGATGTCACATACCCCCAATCCTTCCATCATTACCCAACACGTTACAATACTTTTCCATATGCTATGAAATATGTTTAAATTTCAGGAACGTGCAAGTAGTGCCTGATATGGAACAGATTATGCAAAACAGGAGACCTAAGAGATTAGTGATTACCCCATTAAAGCAGAAATGTTACATTTAAACTGCATGTAGACATGGAAAATGTGGCAGTATAATATGTCTCTAATTTACAAGTGGGTTGCATTCCAAAAGAATGTTTTTTAATTATTTCATTTGGAGTTTGATTTCCCATAAACATGTTAGAAACTGTGGTTAAGTTCCCAAGTCATACAATTCATGACAATCAGGCTGAAGTCAATTGTCATCCTGAAGTGGAACCAGATTTATCAATTCACAATTCTAAAATACAGTAAGCCCTCATTATAATGGATTTCTGATATAATGGACAAAACCTGGCTGTATACAATTGTGAATTATTACAAATGTTGAGGCCCTAAGATTTAGTACGAGTAGTTAGAAAACTATTTAAAATAAAAAGCGCCCAAATATAAAAACCTTCATATAATCACATTGTGTGTTTCTATGTTTATACCATGTACTGACTATGTATCCTATGGTGTACTTTGATGAGAAACCTTTCATTTGGTTTTAGTGTACATCAGCAGTAACGGACTCCTGTGCCACTTATTAGTTTGTTATATTGAGGGTTTAGTGTATTTTGTTAGAAATAAAAGTAGTAAACATGACACTAGAGGAAATAATATATAGTGCTGCCTGGATTAGTAGCTATTTCAGAGTCATTCACTTCATTTTGAGACGGCAGTCTTAGTGTGTCTAATAAACTACAACAATATGTTAAATCTGTGAAGTATATAGTCTAGTTCACCTTGAACAAGTAGGGCAGGAAATTATGAACTTTCCTCTTGAGAGATGGATCACTGAGAACATGTTGCATGTTCTCCAGGTATTGCTCAGTTTTCACCAAATTATAGCAATCTGGGGCACCCCACTGTTTTTCCCACACTTCCTGCAACAAATCATAACACTGAGATGAAGTTACCTATAGCAATCATATTATTCTTATCCATTTACCTTACTGCATTTATGAGCATTAAGTTCCGTGACAAAATATCTATTATAACATAGAAGAATAAAGTAAAGTTTCCTGTATATTTGGTGGTTGTAAATTTGTAAATTGTACCTTTATACTTTGAATTTCATTCAGGGTGCTTCCACTCTAAACACTTTCTGAAGTAATGTTAGGCAAGCCAAATGTCATTTCATCTGTAAATACCTCTTACATTTCTTACTTGATTGTTACGAGCTGTAGGTTATTGGGTATGTAATGTCCTGGATGTTGAATTCTGGTAATTCAAACACTGGTGTCACGGTCACATTTTAGCCTTCTTTCCTTATTTTGAAAGAAAAAGGAGACTTATGAGATCGCCTTGCTGTCTGTGCATTCCCCATATCATTGCTAGGCAGTGACTCAGTTGCTAGCATGTGTTTATGATAACTGGTAAAACCACCTGGATTGTAACATTTTTCAGAGGATCTACTGGAACTGATAATGTAGCTGACAAAGTTAATGTCATTAAATATTATTTATAAGGTAATGCTTTGTGGGCCGGTCACGGTAGCCGAGCGGTCTAAGGCATGCACTGTCTTCGCTCACTCGGAAGCCGGGATCGTGGGTTCGAATCCCACTCAGGGCACGGATGTTTGTGTGCGTTTTTCTGCTTGTGTACAGGTAGAGGCCTTCCGACAAGCTGATCACCCACCCAAGGAGTCCTACCGTGTGTCTAAGATCTAGAAAAACCGAAGTGAACGGAGAAGTTCATAGAGGTAGGCCTAGGCCCACTGGGGCTGTAGTGCAAAGGAAAAAAAAATCTTTGTGGAGCAACAGTATGTCAGAGTTACATTCAATGATTCAGTCTGAATAGAACCAGAAGTGTACACAGATAAACAAATGTCATGAGATAAACTTATTATACATGTTTTCTTCATGTGTTTTTACTTATATGGTGAGGCTAATGGGAACTTAAATATTATACAATTCAGTGGTTAATTTCTCTGCATTGTTTCCACTAATAGAGTTTCTGACTGTTAAATTTATTAGATATCCTTCTATTTACATATACACAATAAGAAAAACTTGGAAGTTCTAATCACCTGCTTTCCTTTCACTGCAATTTGATTATCGATGCTACAAGTAGAAAAAACTTAACATATATATATGTGTAATGCTGTCAGTAAAACAATACAATGTAAGAGGCTGGAGTGTTGATGTTATTGATGGGAGAGTCTTATGAAGTGTGCCATTGAGATGGCTTAAGGTGGCATGATGGGTTTACATGCCAACATTTATGTTGATTGGTTGCGGCATTCAAGTATTATTAAGGTTATTACCTCAGTTTAAGAGGCTACAGTGTTGATGATACTGATGGGAAGGATGTATGAAGTACACCACTGAGACAGCTGGCATGATGTGTGTGTGTGACAAATGGTTTAGGCATTCAAGTAATGTGAAATTTATTGCTTCAACAATTTGAGAGGCTTCAGTGTTGGTATTACTGATGGGATGGATTTATGAAGTATGCTGTTGATATGCTTCATGCAGCATGATATACATACCAAGTTTCTTAGAGATCAGTTCAGGCGTTCAAGTTATAAGGGAGTATACACATACAGTCACAAATGAAATTGGGCTAAAAATGTAACTCAGTGTTGAGATGAAAGCTCTGAAACTACAGAGTTTGGAGTTACCTTGGCAACAAACTGTTGAACATTGACATGTTGCATGAATGTAGGTTATGTTGTAGGTCACAAATGAGCAAACAGTCTTTCATTTCAGCGTGTAATGTGTATTCTGTGAGTCCTTACAAAATTTTGATGTGGATATGTGAAGTGTAATTTATTATATAAGGGAGATGATTTGCTATTGACTGTTTGTGCATGATACTCATGGGAGGTGGCATTTGACAACTTGTGGGGCAAGGAATATGGAAGAAAGCAGGGGAAGCTAACAGTACAAAACCATGTAGAACAAATGATGTTATACATTACCGAAAGATAAAAAATTAAAGGTGGCTAATGTGAAGTGGCATCTAGTTTGGACCAAAGAGAGAGGGAACTGACAGTTGGATAGTTAAAAACTGCATAATGGGGAGCTTTATAATTTTTATTCTTTGCCAGATAGTACTAGTATGATCAAATCAAGGAGGATTAGATGGGCTGGGCATGCAGCCTTCATGGTGTAGGTGAGAAATATATACAAAATTCTGGTCAGAATCCTCAAAAAAAAAAAAAGAGAGAGACCTCTTGGGAGACATAGACCTAGATTGGAGGATAATATTAAAATGTATGTTAAAGAAATAAGATTTGAGGGTGTGGTAATATACCTTTTTGTGGTCCAGAAAAGACGGGGAAGTTCTTGGCCATTTGAGTGCCTGTCAGCTTCTCAAGAAAGATGCTGCTCCATGGAGTGTCAGATGGTTAATTTTAGAAAGCTTTCCTCACCTTTAGGATCTCTTGAAACTCCCTTTCTTGATTTTCTGATAAATGTCCCAGGGTAACAAATCTCTTTGCCAGAATGAGAAAATCATCATAGGATACAATGCCATCCTTATTGACGTCAATTACACCATGAAAAGTCCTCATCTTGCGAAGCCAAAACTCGCTTTTTCCCTGAAATGTTTGAGAACATGAAGTTAATATCAGGGGCAGACTTTTAACCCTATAATTTTCATTTGTGCTTTTACTCTGTTCTGAATTTGAAGTAATAACTTCTTCACTGTTTTTTTTTTTCTTTTTCATTCTGTGAATCTCAAAGTACAACCTCTGCAAGTAAATTTGTGTTGTGTACAACATATGTTCCTTATGTAGATAACGTTTCCACATAGCAACATGCAGGGGTTTAAAAATTAAATTCACTTATTGGGGGGTGGAGTCCAACTGGGTCCACTTGGCATGGTGGCCACTGTTTGGCCTATTGTAGGCTGCCCCGGATGATTATGTTGATGGAATGAAGATTGGCAGGGGAAACCGAAGTACTTGGAGAAAACCTGCCCCAGCACCACTTTGTCCACCACAAATCCCACTTGACCAGACCCAGGATTGAACCGGGCTGCCACAGTGGGAAGCCAGCGACTAACCGCTTGAGCGATGGTGTGGCCCAACAACATGCAGGGGTTAGAGAAATTAATGAAAACGCTACAGGTACTGTACACATTTCTTTATTAATATGGTGCTGGACCACAACATTTGATGATTCCATACTTTCTTTTGCTCTTGTATACGAGGTAAATCAATCCAAATTATTACTTACAATTTATTTTGTTATTATTAACACAGAAAAATTATTCAAATATATATATATGCCTATATGTCTCTACTGCAAGCAAGGAGCAGGACTATAACTTCTCATTTACTTGTTTTTTAATTATTTTTAATTGTCTAAAGCTAATATTTTCCATAAATTACCAGTGCCAGTGAATAAAGAAACACAAAATAATGTTTTTATCAACTTCTGCATCTTTAACTGTGCTGAAGTGAACTGAATTAAAATAAAGCACACCAGACAGGGCTGGCCCAATAGGACAGCAAACCAGAGGCCAAAGGTTGGTAGTGTAAATATTATTGAAAGAATTATGTAAATATTCTTTTAGGTGCCAAGTGTAAATCTTAAGAGCACTTTTACTGTTTTACCTGGGATCTAAGACCAGTCGGTAAGTTCCGGGGTCCAGTTTTATTACCAGTCAGGCCCTTCCCCCAGCCCAATGAAGGGCAGTATCCTATAATAAAGCCACATTCTTTGCAATTCATGATTCACAGTTTTCCCTGTATGAAACTATATTTATCTAACCTATGAAGTTCACAAAGTGTCATTAAATAAACTAAGAAAATGTTATGTGTTATCCATTAGTCCCTAAATTATGCTACAACAGAAGTATTTAAAGAAGTTAGTTTTTGCATGCAATTACTAATAAATGGGTTTTGTAGACTAAACAGACTGAGGATACTTGGACAGAAGTAATTAGATAAATACAAAGGGCGGCCATGGACAGCCTTTCTTTTCTCTTTGGATGCTTACCTTTTCTCTCTGATGGTGGTTTCTGGAATCAGAATCAGAATCAAATTCTGTCTCAGGGTGCTTATGACCATAATGTCGTGATGCAAACTTGGTTATCTGAAAAAGAAAATAATCTGCTGACATTGATCGCTTACACCACATTTAGGCTCAAGTGGTTAGCCGCTGGCTTCCCACCTCAGTGGCCCAGGTTCGATCCCGGGTCTGGTCAAGTGGGATTTGTGGTGGACAAAGTGGTTCTGGGGCAGGTTTTCTCCGAGTACTTCGGTTTCCTTTGCCAACTTCATTCCACCAAATTCTCCATTATCATAATCACCAGGGGCAAGCTACAATAGGCCAATCAGTGGCTACCATGCCAAGTGGACCCAGTTGGACTCCACCCCTCACAAAGCGAATTAAAAATAATTAATTACACCACATTTCGTCTGATAGAGTGCTTTGTCTGAGGCACAATAATGATACTTCCATAGTTGTGCCTACTCCTGTCTTCAGGTGAATGATTCTGATTGATACTGTGAAGACTAGTCATACCCCTTAGTTTCATGATGTCTGGAGTCTTGCTCTCTACGAGCTTCTCTAACATGTGAAGAGTTAACCTCTCTCCAATTAAAAATGTAGTAATATCCATCCCTGTTGTCACACAAATCAATGCGTTATGGGAGCAGTTGCATAATCACTGCACTTTCCCTGAGTTTGATGTGACTTCAGTACTCTATATTGTTTGATGATCTTCATACTTTGTATTATAATATTAGATAGTAAGAGCATAAGAACCCTAGATTTGGGTTGGCACACAGTTTTTGTCTGGTTGCTGCTAGAATTTATGCTGATCAGAGTCTTGTCTTGCTGGCTTTGCAAAGAACACATATATTGTGTAGTGAGTAATAGCACTTAATAATTGGAATTCACACTCAGCTAGCCAACTGTCATCACCACTTAATTATTACTCTAAGCTTGGGCACCATAATTTAGTCAGGATCACAACATTTAGAGATAGCAAAATCTGCTAATCCATATCTAGTACAAAGAAGGCGACTTAATGCTAACTGCTTCGACTTGTATTATCTAAAAGCAGAAGTATAACCAACTCCTTTAAACATGTTAATCCTTTAGGTATCACTGTGATAACCATCATTACCACATGCTCCAATGTTAAATACTGCAGAATTTTTTTACACATAATATAATTAAGGGCATTACTTCAATCTAAAAATAAACAACAGTAGTTTCCTTGAATATTTGTAATGGAGATGAGAAGTTTTCTTGATGATAGGAACCTGATTAATCATACCAGTTGTATGGGAGATACATGTAGCACGCATGGGAAAGTTGAGGAGACACATTAGTTTTGATCCAAAAATCTCAAAGGTGGCCACATGGGAGATGTAGGCATAGATAGAAGAATGTCAAAATTGACCATCAAGAAGGGTGTGAAGATTGGGGTTGGATTAAACTGGCCCAGAACAGGGCTCATTGGCAAGATTTTATGAGTATAAAATGTCAGTTCCTTAGAAAAAGAATTTCTTGGCTAGACAAGTAACTCTTAACTTTTCAGGAAAGATCCTGCACCATTAATGTAATTATTTCTAACATGTTACGAAGATTCATAAGTAATCATCACATACTGAAACAATCTGTACTGCCCCCCTGCTATTTTTTTACTTTCATACACAGTTTCAAGAAATTAAACTGCCTCATCTTCAAGGACATACCACCATAGAAAGAGTTCCAGTATTGTACAGTGAATAACACTATTGTTATTCAAACCCCCCAAGTTTGCAGTGCTGCTATATTGATGTACTGATGACAAGAAATCCCAAGCTGAAGCACTTCCAGCTGCATTATCTTTCATACAAAGATTCACAAAAATTTATAAATTAATGTCTGTAAATTTCTCTGGAATTTAATGAAGTTAAGGATAGGCATACCTGAACCGTTAATGGAGTTTCAATGCGACTTTTTTATTTAGTAGGCCACGCCATAGCTCAAGCGGTTAGTCACTGGTCTCCGGCTGCCTGGGTTTGATCACGGGTCTGGTCAAGTGGGATTTGTGGTGGACAAAGTGGTGCTGGGACGGGTTTTCTGCGAGTACTTTGGTTTCCCCTGCCAATCTTCATTCCATCAAATTCTCCATCATCATAATCACCTGGGGCAGGCTACAATAGGCCAATCAGTGGCCGTCATGCTGAGTGGCCCCATTTGGACTCCAACCCCCACTAAGCGAATTGTTTAGTAACCCCAAAAAAGCAGATGTCCCTGGTTCTTAACCAGTGGCTCCCTACAAGGGCATATAATTCCAGTCTAATGTTGCAAACATTTTGGACAAACAAGTTTCGTATGAAAAATATAAAATAACACTTTTATTTTTTTATTATTTCTGAGTCCTTTCTTATAATGTTTTCTGTGTTTCTTATGATAGGTCTAAATATTCCCATCACTTTCTTGGGTTCATTGGTCATAAGGAATTAGCAGATAGCCACCCACATTACTGCAGTTATTTGTTACAGAATTACATGTTACATCATTGTGTAGTAGCCCATAACATGCAGGGTTCGAATTATGCATCTTTATGGCTTCAACTAGGATAACATCAGCCCCTGTAGCCAGCATCAAGATTAGATTTGTTATTAGGTCACCAGTATCCACTGCTACTGTTAGCCTATACCATACAGTAAAAGGTAAAGTTGTACCTGTGCTTAACTAATTAAACACTGTGCCATGAACGCGTATGGGGGAGTAGGTGTATAGGTTCTCATATTCTTGACCTCGGCAGTAGTTTCAGTGAGTGGTCAGTTTCACGTCCCGGGCGCTTTACTCCCAGAAGGCATTGTATAGGAGGCTGGGTGGGCACCAGAGCCGGTGTCTGGACGACGTAGAGAAAATTCCTCCCCTAGCAGAACTCGAACTCCAAACTTTCGACCATCCAGCCCGTAGCCAGTCGTTATACTGACTGGATGGAACATGGCAGTATGCTTATGAATGAAGTACGAATAAGAGATTACCGTAAAAGCGGTCTTAGCGCGAAATGAGGTACGGAGGAACACTACTGAAAATTTCGGGAGGCGGAACCTTCCAAATGCAAGATTCAGCCATATTTTTGTTATTTCCAAAACAGTTGCTCCCTAAACATGTTATCTTAAGTGTATATATGTTACCATCGCCAAACCGTCATAATAAATATTTGTGTGTTCTAACTAATGACCGCCTTTGTTGTCCGTTGGTCAGAGTTCCTGGCTACATATCCAGAGGTCCCCGGTTCGATTCCCGGCGCTACCAGGTTTTCTGAGAAGTAGTGGGTCTGGAATAAACGTAAATAATGGCGTATGCGGATGATATTATTATAGTATCGAGATCCATAGGAGCAATGAAAGAGATATATAAAGAAATAAATACCATAGCAAGAACAACTGTCTTAGAGGTGAATGTAACTAAAACCAAAATGCTGATACAATCCAGAAGGAATCCAAGGCAAACTGGAGAAATTAACGTGGAAGGGGACGGGATAGAAATAGTTAAAGACTTCACAAATTAGGATCGAAATTCCACAAAGATGGAGAGGAAAATCATGAAATAACCAGAAGAATAAAACTAGCGAATAATGCATATTTCTCTTTACTGTCAGTTTTTAGATCAAAGGATATACACCGAGCGATTACAACAAAAATATATAAAACAACGATAAGACCGGTGCTTTATTATGAATGTGAGGGTTGGACGTTAAACAAGAAATAGGAATCAGTCATCAATTCATTCGAGAGGAAAATCCTAAGACGAATGTATGGACCAATAAAAGAGAATGGGATATGGAGAATAAGATATAATAAAGAGTTATACAAATTATATAAGGAGCCAGAGATCTCAGTGACGATAAAGCTAAAAAGATTGCAGTGGGCTGGGCATGTACAGAGAATGGATAAGGAGCGTATCCCAAAGAAAATATTATACAGTACAACAGGCGGCAGGAGACGCGCAGGGAAACCAAGAACTCGATGAATTGATGCGGTGGAAGAAGATGCGAAGCTGTGAATGAGTGTAGGGAACTTGAAGAGAGCAGCGCAGGATAGAGAGTGGATAAGAAGAAGAAGAGGGTCTGGAACGGGGTCCACACAACCTCGTGAGGATAAATGAGGAACTATTTCAAGGAAATAGCGGCTCCGGTCTAGAAAAGCGAGATTAACGTCCGTGGGGATCCGTTGCACTAACCACGCGACACCCTCTATCCGCTAAAGTTGGCTCTAACTTCGCCAAGCGGCGGTCGCTCGGTCGGTATACTTCGCTTGCGGACTACAGGCCACGGATTTTGTGTTCTAACTATTATGTCCCTTTATTTGAAATCAAAAATTTGATTTTATAAGTGGAGTACGTGTGACTGAGGGTGGCCGGATCAGTGAACGCTGCAGTTTCGAAGCCAATAGGATATGCATGACCTCTCCATTGCGTTTATTTAATGTCTGCAGGTCTACTCTCAGTATCACCCATCGACTTCTCTATTGCCGGTATTTGTCTACTCCTGTTTCTTCTCTATTTGCTCTCGTATTCTCATCAACCAACACTTAAATACGTCGGATCAAAGTTTTCAGGCCTGCGTCAACTATGACAAACAGAAGAGTGTAAACATCGCTATCGGTTTACAAAACAAGTGCGTTCGTATGGTCACACGCCAGCCCCTTGTTCGAGTCATGGTCTGCAGTAACTGAAACGAAAGATTTCCTGTCTAATGCTGTTTCCAAAGGAACAGCAGTAATATAAGAAAGTGCTGGATGATATGTGTAAAGTTTATTCCTCTGAGCCTTGTACACGTAGAAGGCTGTCAGTTTCAGTGAAAGGAAATCAGTTGCTTATTCATCTACAGTTTATTTTATTATCCAGGAGCCGGTATAGCTCAGTTGGTATAGCCGGCTGCAAAAAACCGGGGTTCGATTCTCGGCAGCGACATGAGAATTGGGGCCCTCTCAGCTTCATATCCAGTTGGTACCAGGGATTCTTTCCCCTGGGGTAAAGTGACCAGGATGTGACGCTGACCACTCACCTTCATCTAGTACCGAGGTCAGGAATGGTGGAGCTAAAGATAGTACTTTTCGTAAACACAGCTATAGGAATCTCAAATCCTACCTTGATACATAAGTTAGGATTCCCTAAAAAATGTCTCAAGAAAAATCCTCCACCCCACCCCCCAAAAAAAATACTAGCCTCAAATTGATTCTGTATCTCAATGATTAACGTAGGTTGGATGGTACAATAGGCTAGGATTGGCCGCAGTACAAGGGACTTAGTTCCACCCCACTAGCAATAAAAAAACCATATAGAAGGGCCGCGCCATAGCTCAAGCGGTTAGTCGCTGGCTTCCCACCGCGGCGACTCCGGTTCGATCCCGGGTCTGGTCAAGTGGGATTTGTGATGGACAAAGTGGCGCTGGGGCAGGTTTTCTCCGAGTACTTCGGTTTCCCCTGCCAATCTTCATTCCACCAGTTTCTCCACAATCACCTCCACCTATCATTGGGGCTGGTACAATAGGCCAGAAGTGGCCGCAATACAAGGGACTTAGTCCCACCCCGCTAGCAATAAAAAAACGTAGGTAGGAAAAATAGTAAATTTTCTTGCACAAAAATACATTTTAATACCGTGAAATTCTGTAATTTCTTTGCTACCCGGCTTACTCAGCTCATGGCCCTACAGTCATCTTAGGGACGTGCAAATTTTTCGGACCAAATGACCAAAATTATGGCCGTAGGAGCGAGCTACTTCGGACCGCTCGATCTTTTGATTAGTACGAATAAACAAATTAGGGTCTACAATTGCATTATATTGCATTATATCAGTAGGGGTATGGTAAATGTGCAAATCAGATCCACATAAATGTAATTCAGTACTTTGTTTATGAAAAAGGAACTATAACTAAGAAGCTCTACCTGAGAACTTTGCTCTATGCGACAGCATCAAAAGTATCACGCAGCACTTTCATGTTAGAATGCACTCCATTTACACCTTTGTGTATTTTTATAAACAAATGAAACAGGTATTTACACGTTTTAGCACATGCGAGTTTTAATCAAACAAGAGGTTCCCTGATTATATAAGAAAGAAGTATCTTCCTGATAAATTACGTTAACCTTTGAAAATTATGATAATCACGCAATTTAAATTTCACATTGCTTTAGTCATTGAACAGAAAATAAGAATACATTTCAGCATGTATTATATTTATCCAACAGACGAGTCACTGAATATAAGAATAAAACATTTTAATGACTTTTAATTTAATTTTTACAAAACTAATATACGTATATTCACAGTCTTTTTAAATATTCCTCGAACAATGCTTATAATTTTGCATTTCAGTTGGAGTGGTGGAATTGTTTCTACTAATGAGTCACTCTGTTGTGAAATTAATTTCTTTCTAGCTCACAAACTTTGTCCTTACGAAAGTGATCCATCAATTTGTCATATGTGGAATATTTATTCACGTTATGTTGCTTTGCATGGTACACTTTCATCGCTGAAGTCGTTTTATTACAAACACAAGATTTAGTTGAATTTCACATGGAAAGAAGTATCAGTCCATTCTCTTGGAAAACTTTTATTTTTTTTTCCCCTTGGCACTACAGCCACAGTGGGCCTAGGCTTACCTCCATGAACTTCTCCGTTCACTTCGGTTTTTCTAGATCTTACACATTCGGTAGGACTCCTTGGGCGGGTGATCAGCTCGTCTCAAGGCCTCTACCTGCACACAAACACAGAAAAACGCACACACACAAACTAAACATCCATGCCCTGAGTGGGATTCGAACTCACGATCCCGGTTTCCAAGCGAGCGAAGACAGTACGTACATGCCTTAGACCGCTCGGCTACCGTGACCGGCAGGAAAACTCTATACTCAACTGCTATTTTTCTCTTCTTAAATAACACCTCGGCCATTTCGTTATAAAAGGTGCCCGACACTGAACTTTGCGGTTTCGAAATAATGAAAGCGAACTTAGCATCCCGAATTGTGAACATCATCCATTTCAAGTGGTCCTATCGTTCGTGTTAATTAACAGGTCATGTGATTAAAGTAGCACTTATGTTTAACTTCGTCTCCCGCCATTATCACAAAGACATTTCAACAGAAATCTCCTACAGGTGGTTACATTTCAACTGTCCTTTCGAACCAATAGCAGCCATTCCGTTTCATCAACCTCTTTCTGCTCTTCCTTCTGCTTCTAGGGATGAGGGTCCTCGGCCTTCCCCTGACCCCTCATAGAAAACCTGTCATGGTATGCGTAACATTCCGCGCCCAAGGGGGAGTTTTCAATAGCTTCGAAGGCTGTTGTTAAGCGCTGACGGAAGCAACAACAAAGCGTTTGTGAGGAGCTGTTTCCCTCTTCTACTCAGACCGCGAGGGAAAGCGTCCTGCTTATGTTTTCGTCTGACACAAAATTACGTAGACATGAAAAAAGAATTCAACAGGTCGGATTTTACGCAGCCCTTTTCTATGGCGTACTATACTCGTAATTCTTGTTCTTAATACCGTTACCTGTGAGCTTCCTTTTATACTCTCAATAGATCATCGCAATTCGAACCCGGGACTTGTCCTATTGCACTCTGTTGTTAAATGCTTCTCTTTGGGAAAGCTGCAGCATTATGATATTTGTTTATTCGCTTGCTTCTTTGTGGGTGTTTCATGTTACGACGCTGTCAGTAGCTCGAATGGTGCGACGATTTGCGAATAATGATTTGAAAAGGAAGCGGCCGTGGCCTGCATGAGGTACTGTCCCGGCATTTTCCTTGGAGACAGTGAAACCTCGAATTATACGCTGGATAGCCGATCATAGGGCCCACGTTTGAACCCAGGACCTCACAGATGTGAAGCTGAAGTGCTAACCACCCGGCTGCTAAGTTCGATTTATTCAGTTGCTTTACGATATTGTCTTTTCTTTCTTTCTTTCTTTCTTTCTTTCTTTCATTCTCTCTCTTGTTATTTAACGATACTGTCAGAGTCGAAAACATACAGCGTCGGTGACAGGACTCATTCACTAACACATGGAGCTGAGCCCTTCTTGAGAAGCTGCCAATTGTGCAGATACTCAAGAATTTCCCAGCATTTTATGCAACCCGAAGGTTCATTACCGTATTCACAGGAGCCCTCCACTGGTCCCTATCCTGAGCCAGATCAATCCAATCCATCCCATCCTATCTCTCTAAGATCCATTTTAATATTGTCCACCCACATACATCTTGGTCTTCCCAGTGGTCTCCTTTCCTCCTGCTTTCCCACCAATATTCTATATGCATTCCTCTTCTCCCCCATTCGTGTTACATGCCCCGCCCATCTCATCCTCTTTGACTTAATCATTCTAATTATACTTGACGGAGAGTACAAGTTATGAAGCTCCTCATTATGCAGTTTTATCCAGCCTCCCGTCACTTCATGTCTCTTCGGTCAGATATTCTCCTCTACACCCTGTGTCGGTGACAGGAAGGTTAATGAATATGAAGCGGTTGATGGAATCAGAATTAGCAGGGGAAACCGAAATACTCAGAGGAAAACCTGCCTCAGTGCCATTTTGTTCACCACAAATCCCAGATATCTTGACCTGGGACCGAATCCGGGACGTAACTGTGGAAACCCGGTAACTAATGATAAAGTAAAAAAGTAAACCTATCCCTGTACCAGGCCGTGAAGGCCCATAGGGTTGCGAGACGTTGAGGGTCCTACATTATCTAGACAATCGGCTCAAAGATGGCGGTAAGTTGGTCAGCCTTACGCGCCAGCCGCGCTTTACTCACCAGGAAAACTATTTAATTAATTCCTGGTACTCTTTTCTGTTAGAGGCTGAGTCGACCGCAGGGCCATAGTGCGACTGGAAGGATTAGGTCAAATGAAAACAATCCAATGACTTCATCGGTACTTGAACCAGCGACCTTCCGGCTTGTAGCATAGTGCCTCAACCAACTACGCTGCCGCGTGCCCCTGGTAACTAATGATACTGTATCAATTGTTGAAGTCGTGTGAAATTTGGTAAAATATTTGTGAGTGATGACTCCAGAGGAATATGGAAGGGTGTGTTTTATCCATTTTCGAACACTATCCCTGCCGTCATTGGAAGAGACAGGAAAATACAAAAATGTAAGGATGATATATCCCTGGCTAAGCAGTTTTACTGCGTCTCCATGCTGTCGGATTTTAAAATGAAAATCGATGTTCCAAGCAGAATTAAAGACTATCTTCGCGGGATAGCACGGTCGGTATAGCAACTGGCTACGGACTGGACGACCGAGGGGTTGGATCTCGAGTCCCAGTAGGAGCAATATTTTTCTCCTCTCCTCGTCGTCCAGACCTGTTCTGGGGCCCATCTAGCGTCCTCTCCAATGGGTGCCGGTGGCTCTTTCCCCGGAGATAAAGCGGCCGGTGCGTGAAGCTGACCACTCACCTCCAATTAGTGGCGAGGTCAAGAATACGTATATCTATACATTCATTCCCTCATACGCCTTCATGGAGTAATGCTTAATTAGTTAAGCACAGGGACAACTTCACCTTTTAGCATTCCCCAAACGAAAACTGCTAGTAGAAGATGTGTGATTCAGAAGACGGGAGGTAACATGTAGTGTAGACTGCAAACGCAGGACTAAATCATTGTCCTCTAGCGCAGAAAAACAAACACTAACGCATGTTATGCACAATTCAGTACTTTATTATTCTGTGGCTCTCCCCACTACCTCTAGCCTTGGCTGGAAGCTACGATCGCTTGTCTCACATCATTCATATTGTATCTTTCACTATCATTTGACGTATAAAACATATGCATTTGAGATATATTGTTAAATAAACAAATTTGAGGTAGGAGTTTTGCAAAAAAATAAAAACTCTTAAGGTGACAACATAACAAAGAGGAATGCTAGATTCGATGTCCTCACAGCGGTGACTATGAAGTTACAATCTTTTGGGATATATCACAAATAAGCAAAGAAGTTTATTTGTGGCTCTAAGTGACAAAACTAATTTTTATTCATTTTTTTCTCCTTCAGAAATGAAATCCTGTGAGAGTTTTTGGTTCAGCAGTAGACCTTATGGACCGAAGTGTAAGATGAAACCAACTTCAAACAGCAGAATCATTTTGAGAAGTTGATAGTCTCTTAGCTGGTCATTAAATTCATCGTCATTAATAATGTGACGTAGATGGCGTGACATACACCCAGCACGTGACAATAATATCTGAAAGTTGCCATATACACAAGAGTCTACCAATGGGATCCTATTCTAAGACAAAAAAATCCAACCAACACACTTTATCCTACACCCTTAAAATTTATTTTAATATTATCATCCCATCCCTTGAGGGATTCCTACTCGAATTCTGCACCGAGATGAATTTCTGATCTCTCCTGTGTATGCTACATTTCTTGCCGTAAAATATTTTCATACTTTCGTCCAGTGCTGACATGTAGCATACGCAGAGTTTTATCTTGACATTCCATTTACACGTAATGCTGAGGCACAAACACAGCTTACTCTACGTCTTTTGTTGAGTGGTTTCTAAAAACACCCTTCTCATTCCCCTAGTTCCTACATATGTAACTGTCTGAACCATCCCTCTAAATAGTTACATTAACCACCTGTAACCACTTGGCTGACACTTTCATATTCAGCTTACCTTACCGAACCCTTGTTGAATAGCAGCAGTAGTAGTGGTTGAAATTCTTCTCTTTCCAGTAACACTAATATCACGAACAGCTGCACGAAATAACGGTAAAAGCATGGTTTCCTTAATGTTGAACAAATTGAAAGGAACTAAAGTTCATTCTCATTTCAGATCGAGCGTTTGAATGTCCCAAACATATAACTCCGTGTGGTGTACGTGCACTTTGACGCCAACCACACTTCAGAACGCTTCAGACCATACACCCCAACCAGCCGTCCACGCATGCGTATAAGCTTCAGACAGATTGGTGTTTGCCTGATTTCCAGGGGCATGTTTTGTATATCTAGTAGACTAAACTGAAAGCAGAGCTTGCTTGGACAGAAGGAATTACTCTGAGGCATTTATTTGTCGGTGACGCATAAGAAATACGGGTAGATTTACTTCGGTACTGTTCTGTTAAAAAATCCATTAGCCGGGAGAAATCAGTCAGTTAAGTGACTGGCTTTAGGTTTGACAACCGGAGTTTCATTAACTTGTTCCCGGCAGGGGTTGGGGTCTTTCTCGTTGCCACCACATCCATACTGATTCTGATATCAGCCCACCCTCCAATCTAATTGGATCAAGACACTTCTCCCTCAGGGCAAAGCGGTAGGAGATTAAAAGTGAAGGTGTCCATATTGTTAATTAATTAAGCACCACGCCATGAAGACATATGAGGGAGCAGAGGTGAGTGTTCAAGCTCACACTCCCGATGTTTTTTTCTCCCAGGGAAGATTTCTAACACCCCTTGGATAGGAGGCTCGCCAGGCCCCAAAGCCAGTCTGGACTCTATGGAATAGAGAAAAAATCTTGCCTCTGCCGGGAGTCGAACCCCGGCCGTCCATCCCGTAACTCGTCGCTATACCAACTGGGCCAGCAGTAGGAAATTGAAGCTGATAAATCACATTAACCTAGTGACGGTATGAAGAATGAGTGTATACTTCCATTCCTTTATGTATCTTGATGTCTCTGTGATTTTGTAGAGGTACAGACATTCGTTTCCCTTACCACTTTCAGACGTGCCAGGTATCCAGTGCAGTGGCCGTAGTGGCTACACTGAAGCGAAATGCTAGCACTTCCGAAAGTGTACAGGTTTTCTATATTTTAGTAACATACGAGCTGTAGGGTTCCGTAAAGAAGTCCCAGCCTTTAACTTTGCAGAATAACACACATCCATACACCAAATAGGTTTCGAAATCTAAATCCCAGTGTGCTATGTGCTGTAGACTCCTCAGCCACTGGGTTTGGCAGATTCTTATAAAAGCAATTCATTTGTAGGTCTGAATGCGACTGAACCATATTCCACTTATGTTCATTTAAACATAGAAATTAATGCGGATGTGGATATTTGCTTAATGCCATATTCCAAAATTTGTTGGAAGGGATGCGTTGGGACAACTTTCACTTCACTTCACTTTTTCCTGCTATAAAATCAAAGAACGCGGAAACGCGTCCTTCGTGGCCACAACTATAAGGTTTTGGTTTGAAGCTTGTCTGCTGTGTCTGTCTTGTTTCAGCTTGTATGCATACCGACAAACTTGTCAAAAATCGCCAGTACATTGCATGTGTCGATCTTAAGTCCAAACTCGAGCGTGGGAGTAGAGGCGAACATGTTTTTAAAAAAGAAGCGGTATAACGCAGTCACAAAGTGTACACTAGTGTATAGTAACCTCACAGTAAACTTGCATACATTTCGTGTCGAGAAAATCTGAGTTTCTACACTAACTAATTACCTAACTCCATGGACCCGAGCCCTCCTTGAGAAGCCAACAGTGGATCAGCAATTCAAGAATTTCGTGGAATCCATCGCTTCATTACTGTGTTCGTAAGAGCAAGCCACCGGTCCACATCTTGAACCAGATGATTCCAGCCTATACCACCCCATCCTATTTCTCTAAGATCTATTTTAATATTATCCTCTCACCTACGTAGAGGTCTTTCCAGCGGTCTCTTCCTTCTTGCTGCCCAGCCAAAATCCTGTATGCATTTCTCTTCTCTCCATGCCCAGTCATCCTTAGTGGCTTGGTCATTCTAATTACATTTGGCGGAGAGTACGAGATATGAAGCTCCTTATTATGTAATTTTCTTCATACACCTATTATTTAACCCTTCTTGGGTTCAGATACACTCCCTACCTCCCTGTTCTCAGACACTTTCAATCTGTGTTCGTCCCTTAATGTCGGTGACTAAGTTTCACGACACACAAAACTACAGAAAAAATTTAGTTTTGTATACAATTATTATGTTTTCAGATATTATCCATCGTCCTGCTTTTATTTAAAACAACGTTTCGGAGACTAGATTATGTCTCCTTCTTCATGTAGAAACCTACTCAGTTGGGCCAGAGCAGTAGAGCTAGTCCCTATCTCCCGACACCAACACCAACACGAGATGGGATGTACTCGTATGAGGGCTATTCGGAAAGTAACTTCTGTTTATTTTAGGAAACTAATTTAGGAGCGAGGGAGAGATCGCGCATGCGAGGTAGCGTCACATGAATCATTGTCTTCTAAACCCATCACATAACTGGTCACATAGTGTTTGTTCTTGTCTGTACAGAATGAGTTATGATGTGTCCTGCGATTCATAATCCCGCCAGCTGCGAAATTCACGCTGTTATCCGCTTTCTTCGCGCTAGAAACATGAATGTTGTTTAAATATATCGCGAATTATGCGCGGAGGTTTACGGCCAAAATGTAATGAGTGAAGGAACTGCAAGACAGTGATGCACAATTTTCGGAGATGTGCAAGCAAACGTTCACGGTGAAGAGCGAAGTGTTCGGTCATCTGTAGTGAGTGAAGATCTTGTACAAAGTGTTGATCAAAAAAGCTTGTGAAAGACGGCGCTTTACAATTTGGAATTTTTGTGTGAATTTTTGTATTTCACGCGTTTTTCTCTATGAGATTATCGTAGTTAGGCTAGGCTTTGGCCGTGCCATAGCTCAGGCGGTTAGTCGCCGGCTTCCCACCGCGGCGGCCCAGGTTCGAGCTCAAGTCAGGTCATGTCGGATTTGTGGCGGACAAAGTGACACTGGGGAAGGTTTTCTCCGAGTACTTTCGTTTCCCTTGCCAGTTATCATTCCATTGAGTGCTCCGCACTCATCTGTCATCTGGGGCTCGTATAAATAGGCCAGTTAGTGGCCGACGTACCAAGTGAACTCAGTCTCACCCCATCCAAAGAAACTAAAATGGCAGCTGTTTCCTGGGACAGGAATGGAGTGCTGATAGTGGAATTCATGCAACAGTGGACCACAATAACGTCACAAGTGTACTGCGACCTCCTGCTTGAATTAGTTCTACCAAAACTTGATTGATATTTGGCGACTCATACCTTTAAATTTGGGAATAACAATTTGAACCTCAAGAGCTAATGGATCCTTTGCAAAATTGTCATATTTCAAATATTTTGGAATGACAGTAACAAATACAAATTTTATTCATGAGGAAATTAAGAGGAGATTGAAATCGGGTAATGCTTCCTACCATTCAGTCTAGAACCTTTTGTCTTCTCGTCTGCTGGCTAAAAACTTAAAAATTAGAATATACAAAACAATAATTTTGCCTGTGGTTCTGTATGGGTGTGAAACTTGATATCTGTCATTAAGGGTGGAGCATAGATTGAGGGTGTTTTCGAACACGATGCTGAGGAGAATGTTTGGACCTAAGAGAGATGAAGAGACAGGAGATTGGAGAAAACTGCATGATGAGCAGTTTCATAACTTGTACTTTTCGCCAAGTATAATTAGAATGATGAAGTGAAGGAGGATGAGATGGCCAAGGAATGTAGCGAGATTTGGGGAGGAGAGGAATGCATATAGGATATTGGTGGGAAAGGGAGAAGGAAAGAGACGGTTGTAAGACTGAGATGATGGAGGGGTATTATTAAAATGGATCTTAGAGATATAGGATTGAGTGGTATGGACTGAATTGATCTGGCTCAGGACAGGGACCAGTTGAGGGCTCTTGTGAACATGATGAAAATGAACCTTATGGTTCCATAAAATGTTGGAAAGTTCTGGAGTAGTTGCACAGCTGATGAATTCTCAAGAAGGGCTCAGCCTCCATAAAATTAGTTAGAGAACGTGTAAGATTTGAGGTTTTCATGGCAGTGACTATGAAAAATGCCATCTTCTGGGATGTCGCAGCCACATGCCCACGCTGTTTCCTCACTCACAGATTTTTCTACCCTGAAGATGGAGGCGATATGTTCCTCCAAATCGTCGGTTCACACAAGATCTACACGGTGCCATATCCCAGAAGATGGCATTCTTCATAGTTAGAGAACATTTCAGAAGACTACGTAGTAAAGAATAGCAGCGGCACGCACACAGGGAGACTACACAAAATAACACCTGTACAGTGCTGGAAACAAGAACTAGCCACTGCAGCACTATAGATATAGGGCGAGTAACCCTGACAATTTAAAATTTTAAATTTAGAGAAAAATTGTAAAGGATTTTAAAATTAGAACTAAAGATTTTATAAGTGCTAACGTGTGTAACAAAAATAATCTATAAACCAGACAGATATCAACGAAGTAGATGTTGATAATAACAAAGAAAAGGAACAATGTGTTTTTAAATGTTAAATTTTAAACTAAGTGCAGTGTATCAGCAACGTGAGTGTATACACCTGATGATGGCCGTTTGAGGCCGAAACATGTAATGTAAAGGAGAGCAAGATCAAGAACATATAATATATTGTTTGCACTTGGGACAGAGTTTATATAATTTATCGTATAGAGTGCAACAGGATGCTTAAATATAATATTGATGTTTATTACACTGGGATAAAACTACAGGACCCACCTCCCACCAACATTTTAATGGTTTTCTCCCAACAGCAAACAAAATGTTACTGAAGAAATTCCTTTTCACTTGAACTTTATCTTCTGTGGATGAATTTATATTACTAAGAACTGTCTGACTGACTATAATCATGTATCTGTAATTTTTGTAGATCTGTTTCTATCTATATTGACTGTCTTACTGCAGTATGTAATTTTATATGGACCTAGCTATCTGCAGACATACTGCAAAAATTGTCATGCCATTGTTAATATGTGACTGTGTTTCTGAATGCGCTATATTGTACTCTGACCTCATTCTTCTCTCTAGGATCCATGTGATGCATCTATCCATCTCTCTGTCTATCAAGAATACGAGTGTATCTTCCAAGGTGTGAGTAACATTACTTTCATCAATGTAGAATTGAAAGTAAGAAGCTGTGACCAAGAGAGATGTTTCTTTCTTAGTTTGCTAAGTATGATCAACCACAGTGCCTAGGTACATGACAGGTCATGAAAAGAATTTGAAGGAAATATGGACAATTACGAACATGGCTGTGTATGTCCCATTTCTTTGTCTACAATAGCTGAAGTGTAGGGCACTGAATTATAAAATCATTAATTTAGAAGTTCGGGCAGACACATTTTATAGTCTAAAACCAGGCATCATAATTCTTCCTGAAGATATTGAACATATAAGAAAAATGTCAATTTTTATGAGTGTAACTTTGTTTTACACTGTACAACAAATTACACTGATGAAAGTTGAATATTTCTTTAACACCTATTAATTGATAGGCCTTTAGCTGCACCATAAATCACTTGCCTTTTATGATTCAAAAAGTTCATTACTGTGCCTGCAAGAACTACCACTGGACCCATCTTGAATCTTATGAATCCAGCCCATATCCTTGCTTAAGTCTCCTACAGCATTACTTCTTTCACCTGTTCTGACCAGAATTTTGTATGCATTTCTCATCTCATCTGTGCATGCCACATTCCTTGCCCATCTCATCCTCCTTGACTGATTCACCCTAACAGTGTTTGGTGAAGAGTGAGAAGTATGAAGATCCGCTTTCTTAGATCCATATATTCCTTTCAGAACCCTGATGCTCTAAAATTTCAGGACCCTACATATAATAGTGTTAAAATTTAATGTTTCTCCAAGCACACATGGGCCAGAAATTCCCAATGTGGTAAATGACAGAATTTTAAATGTATTTGTAAAGTTTTCTGAACTGAATTCTGATGAATTACCTCAGGTATAAAATCACTGAAAATCAGATCTAAAGGATTTCTCACAAAAACTATGATAATGAACTACATGTGTATGAAGTAGGTATGGTTAATTTTTATTACTTTCGCCTATAGAAACGTTTATAAGGGCTATATTTACAAATATTTACAATGAAATTTGTCCATAAATGCTGAAAATTGAGCACACTTTGTGTATAATGGAATTTTATTACTTCATGTACATGAATTAGAATTATAAATACATTCATATTTGATGTTCTCAAGTGGTAAGTATTAATACTGGGCTTGTGGGATGTGACATCATGTAGCTTGGTAGAAATGTATCATCATTCAGGTGGAACCTGCTAGCTGGCTATTCTATCCTGAAGATGGAGGCAACAGGTTCCTCCAAAATGTTGGTATCTATCTATAAAACTACATGGTGTAAAATCGCAGAAGTCAGTAAACTTAATTTATAATACAGTGACTGACAAACATTGGTTTGTAACCAAATTTAACATTTTATTCATTGGTCTTAAAAGTCTCAACTTGTAGGTTTAACTCTTTTTATATTCAATTCTTTCAACTTTAACTTCATCACCAACCAGCTGATATACATATGTCACAACAGTAGAACTCTGAATGTCCATCAGTACAAATGATGGTATTATTGACCTGGAAAAGAAAAATGCATTTTTAGAAATCTTACTAACAGATTCTGGTATATTTATGTGTACCTAACCCTCTGAAGAACACCTCTTCTTGGTCAGCTAGTCAGTAAAATTCCTGTCATTTATGCAACCCCAAAAGTTCATTAATGTGTTCACAACAGCCTGCCACTCAATACCATTCTCAGCCAAAAAAATCTATTCTAGATCCTCACAACCTATTTACTTAACACTTTCACTGCCAATCCTGTCGTCTGAGAGGTTATTCCTACTGTATATATAAATCTAATGTTCTCCTATAGATGTCACTCAAATATAGGGAACTCACAGATGTCTTACCAGAGTTCAAAAGAGTCAAAATATGCTATTTTAATTGTTTTTTACTGTACAAGTATTATGTTCTTGGACATTATCCATCATCTTGTCTTCATTTAAAAACCATCCTATTTATTTTTCAAAACACAATGTTTCAGAGACTGGATTCTGTCCCTGTCTAGGTACTAGCTCTATCGATTGGGCCCAACTGCGTAGGATTTACCTGAAGACAGAGACACAATAAAGTCTCGGAAACGTGTTTTGAAAAACAAACATGACGGTGTTTAGATGAAGACAAGACGATGGATAATGTCGAAAAACATAATATTTGTACTAACGTACCATCGTCACAAACTTTTAGATCTTGTTTTTCATTGGTTCTCTTCCAATCCAAATGTAAGTTAAAAATACAGTTTTCATAGAAAAATGGCTGGTCCAGGAGGTAAAACTCCAACATATGTCCATGGCAGTAGAAGTGTTAAGATATTTTCAACAAGTACTGTTTAAAAAAAAAAGCGTGTTTGCTTTCAGATGGTGCTAATACCGTATTTTTTAATTGTAAGTACTTTCCCATGAATGTGTATTAATGAATTAATTCTCAACCTAGATATGAAAAGGAATTCTGTCTTGTAGGATAAATTGCGCATAGCCCATTGAAAGTGAACCAGCATTCATGCTTGCTATCTGCTTCATACTGGCTTCTTATTTGACCTAATGATGCAGGAAACATTTTTCTCCAAAACATCAGCTGACTTTCAATGGACTACATGGCATTATATCACAGAAGAAAGAACTGCTCAGCATCAAACCTGTGGGACCCTCAAATCCTACACAGATACTAAAAAATAATATAATAGAATATCATTCGCAACATACGTATCAAGAGGATTGTACGCTCCAGTAGCTGATCCTGGATTAATGTAGAATTTATTCTCCTGTTCATATGCTTCAAACTTGTGTGTGTGACCTGAGATAAGAATATCAACATCTAATTGCCGCTGAATAAGAGCAAGAGAATCTGGTTCTCCCCATGGCACGACCTGATGACCATGGCATAAACCAATTCGAAACTGACCAACAGTCACCACTTTTTGCTCTGGATAATTCAAATTCTGAAAGAAATGATAACAGAGTTTTAACAGGAATGTAATTTTTGCTAGAAACATCAGAAGTGTTGTAAGTATATCATGAGGGTAGAGGATAACTTCACTGTGCAACTTCAGACTACTCTTTGATGGGAAAATATGAGGCTGCTCCTGCAACACCTGATGTCTTTCACCATACCCAACATATTATTTCAAAGCACATATTTGATATAAAATTTTTATAAAACTCTCTTCAAATTTTATGAAGTTGTGGCTGTATCCAGATTACTACATGGATCAGGGTGTTGGACACTAACTAAAGAGAACCAAACTGCAACAGCTACTGAAGTGAGGATCGTAAGTGCTGCTCCAAGTAACATGAGCACTAGCTACATTAGAAGCCAAAACAAAACAGCTCAATATCAAACAAATTGGTTCAACCACCTTGAAAGACTGGGCTAATACAGATTTACTACAAGATTTTATCAGTTTACACTGAAAGGCAGAAGCAAAATAGTAGAGCATACAGAGATGGAAGAACCAATTCTGATTTGAACCTAGCAAGCCAAACTGTCTTGTAAGACTAATCCTTGTTGATGATGGTGTTTATAAGACCACAACATTAAAATCCAACAAGCTCCAATGACTTGTTAAATAATTATACATTACCTCATCAAAATCTCCGCGAACAACATGAACATCACTGGCAAGCGTTTTCAGATAGTCATATGATTCTTTGGTACACAGATTTCCTGTACATAATATGTGTTGGATTCTTCCTGGTACCAAGAGTTTCTTGAATTTTGCTGGTAAACTGCTACATCTATGAGGAATATGTAAATCACCAAGCACCAATACCAACTGAAACAAATTAATTATTAATTTCTTGAACTGCGAAACTCTGTTTATGAATTGGTGACACAAATTTAGATACTGATGTGTATTTCATGTACCATTGTGGTGTAATTGGTCTACGTTTATATCTCTGCGGCTGAAATTACTAGTGCCGGCAGACTTTAAGGAAACTATTTACTAAACCACTGAAAAACAAAAAACAACTGCTTTCTCACGTTCGTGTACCACTGTACTAATATTAAATGTAATTGTATTTACATAAACTTCTCCGCCCACTACCTAACACCTTACGACTTGATCTGACAAGATCTGACACTTCCTAAACAGCTCCATAAAGCGACATCTATTGTTAATAATGGTAAGCTGGTCGTACAGGTCTACCAACAACGGATCGGCCAAAGTCATTTAATAATCTGTGATACCAACAAAGCATGGAGGGGTTTACCGGTGTTTACTACGAAGGAACATCAGAAATGTTTAGCGGTTGTGTGTAGAAGAAGTAAGAAAATGTTAATAAATATCATTGTTTTTGAGATTATATTTTCCATTTCAAGCAATGAAGTGCGTAGTTCCTGGGTTGAATGTAAAAGGTAAAGGTGAATTTCTTAGTGAACGTAAAATAAATGTATAATGTGGGTTATCTATCAAACACGACCGAGTATCAGCAGGTGGTGAAACTCTGTAGAAGGAGCACCGTTAATGTCTGTACCCATGAACATTTTGCATATTTTAGAAGTATGTGTAGGTTAATTTTTGTGTGGCAATAATTACGAAACGTCCGATAAATTGTTTTGAAATGCAGTACATTTATTAGGTTATTGACAGTTCTAGCACGTGCAATCCATGCCCTTTGTCGTATTGGAGATGAACTTTATGTAGAACCAGAACCAGCAAGACTTTCATTTAGAGCTGTCAGTACCTCGAAGTCGGCATATGCATCATTCACATTTTCTGAGAGCTTTTTCTCATATTATAATTATGAGCAAACAAAAAGCCAAGAAGAGGATATTACATGTAAAGTGTCAATGAAGGTATGTAAGTGCTCATATTGATACATTCTTGATCTAATATCTTTTTCTCTGTCATTCACCTCATTTTAATGCATGTACCATCGCTGAACAAAGTAACTTTTAAGATTAATTTATGTACAGCTGGCAAATTAAAATTACGTGCTTTGTTCAGAAGTTACAGAGAAGAGAGTTAATGACACACAAAGATAGACTAGACCTTTCAGTGTTCTTTATGTATCCTGATGGAAAGAAATGGAAAATGATGAGAAAGTAGATGTGGTTAAATGCACAGTTTCACTGTTACTCAGTTCACTTGTCAGCACTGTATAAAAGTATGTACATGTTTAGAACATCTCTGTTGAAGCGTTCTTAGGTGGATCTCAGTGGGATTGTTTTTCTTTGAAGTACATTCAGCTCATGTTTTACCTACCCCTGTTACTCAAGAACTGCTGCTTCAGGTCCATAGTAGGTAAAAATTGCTTTATTGAATTTTTTCAACATATAAATTATGATTCTTGAGTTTTTGAAAGGTCAGCTGTCAGTGCATAAAATAAGATAAGCCATCACCTGCAGTTATAGTGTTGTGTATCTAGGTGTTTCTATATTTGTTGCCAGCTAAATGAACCTTTCAGTGGCTGCAGCTAGCTCTAAGTTTGAAGTTTTGAATCAAGCTGTGAGTTTGCTCAGTATGTTGCGACTGAGTGCTGTGATCTTGTGAATATGATTTTTCTTATTGTGAATGTCGTTGCTGAGACCATTCAAGCAAAGCACACAACAATGCTGAGCTGTGATACAGTAATTATTACAAAGTTGTTTGTTTTCTGTGAGACTCATGTCGTAAATAAGCTGCAAGGCTGAAAAAAGTAAAACAAACAGAGCTAAAAGAAGAAAACAGAGTATCGCAAGAGCATGTACATAAAAGTATAATCATGTTGAGAATAAAGGTAGCACCATATACATGATATGTAAACAGAGCATAAGCAAAAGAGTGCACATTGAGACTACATTTTGAAACTAAAGATACAGAGTTGAGCCAACGTGTTCTGGAAAATTCAGAGAACAGGAAGTGGCACTGAAAGTATGATAGAATCATCATCATCACTCATGGAACTGAGCCCTTCTTGAGAAGCTGCAAATTGTGCAGGCAATTAAGAACTTCCCACCATTATGGAACCTGAAGGTTCATTACCGTGTAAGTTCTGGTTCTTGGGAACAAGCTGTTGAAGGGAGTTTTGACATATCCCATTTGATTGAGAAAAAAATCAAGGCCTTTTACTGAGGTGACTTTGTAAAAACGTTATTTGTTTATTGCTTTATAAAAGGTCCATTGCACAAATTGTGCAAAACAGTGTGAAGCTGTCTATTTGAAGTGAATGGCAGCACAAAGGCAAATAGCTGTTATTTCAAAATGTAACTCATTTTTCTGAGATATTCAGCAAATGTATTTATTATTCGGTGACGGTTTATGAGTCAACAGACATCAGGTATATTTTCAAGTGGCATAACATCTGATTTTAAAATGTTTGAAGAACTTGTAAGTAACCATTCAATTTAAAGCCAGTTAAAGACCAAAGATATCATTCAATCATTGTTTTATAGTCTTTAAAAGCATAATTTGAAAGTACATAAGCTTATGAGCACAGTTATTTATGGCATGCCTTCTGTGATTGACTCTAGAAGTTGCATGATTTCTCTTCACAAATACAGGGTGATTCATATAGAACCGGCCCAACGAAATGAGGTGTAATATAAAATATACCATACAGATATTAAAGTAATTTACACATATCTTATCTTGGATTGTGTGCTGTGATCAGAGCAGGTGTTGAAAGTGTCCGCCGTTTTCAAGTAGGCATTAGAAACACTCACTTTTCAACAGTGTACTCCATGACTGTCGCCTGCCCACTGCAGACACGTTTCGGCATTGTCCTTGACCTTGCAGCATAAGGGCTGCCACTTTCCGGGTCATGCGCACACCATTTGACTCAGTATGGCCCACGGATTATTATGTAATGTCGTAATTGTGAGCAGTTATATGCATCACCTGTGGAATTATTAGCAAATTCATCGGGCCGGTTCTATACGATTCATCCTGTATATGCATGGGTGAGGTCCTCAGAATAAATGAATATAGTATCCATTTCATTATCTGTCAACTAAACCTAATGGGCAAGCACTGACTGATGTTGTCAGTGCAGTGTAGGCTAAACCACTGACCATTAAAAGCATTTCTTTACTATATCAGTACTGAATATGGTGACATTGTGTACTGCTCTGAAGTTCACTGGCATAGTGTTTTCTATCACTATTAGAAGAGATCAAAGTTTTTCTTGTTGAAAAATGACAGCCAGTCAGTCGCTTTAATGATGCAAGTTAAGTTGCTAAGCTGTTAAGTTTGTAAGTGAAGGTACAACAATATATTGGCCTTTCAAATGTCATTTCATTCTCTGCTTTTGCATTTGTCACTTTCCAAACTGCCAGACAATGAAATACTATACAAGGGAGTGAATAGTGTTTGGTATGTCAGACACAGTGAACAGCTGCAGCAGCCATTTACAGACAGACTAGTTGACTCTGATAATGTCAGGTCATTGTTCACAACACTTACTGACCCTCTTGAAGTATCATATGAAGATGCAGATACTGCTTTACAACTCAAACCAATCACTGTATACTGCAGTGGTGAACTTAGATCTAAATTGAAAGCAGTTTGCTTAATTTTTATAAATGTCTTTCTGAAGATCCAAATCATTGGCAGAAGGCAACTATTTGTGCAAGTTTGTTCAGATGCATTACCACTTGTGAAGAAGATTTCTCACTGATGAATCAACATAATGGAACTGGCTGACAGATGAAAGTACCACATCAATCTTATGAGCTAGGTATCTTCAGTTCAGGTTGAGCACTCACATTACTAAGCTGTTATGTTCTAATTACTGTATACACATTCTATTTGCATTTATTTTTAGTTTTTTGAATATGACATTATGTAAAAGAAATGTTTGTAAATCATAAGTTTGACTTTCTTTACAAAAGTAATTCCTGTGTTCCTACTAGTAATTCAAATAAAAATTTTATTATTCTTTGAAGCCTTCATCGTGTGACCTGTAGTCACTGAGGAGATTGTTAGTGTGGCCATTTGAAAGAAAAAGGTTATGTATCAGTACTCTAGATTTTAACTTCCAGAAACAAAGATTAAAATTTTTGTGTGTGTATATATACAGGGTGTCCCAGGAGGAATGTGCCAAACTTCGGGAGGGTGTTCCTTATGTTAAAGTATGCCGATATAACCCAAAACACCTATGTCCAAAGTTGAACGGTTACGGAGATAATGGCCCGAGAAAAGTGTGGTCTTCTAGCGGGTCCACGGATTATACCTATCAGCTGAGAGGAATTATCTCTGTTTGTCCTTGACTGCCGTGATTCATCCTATCCGTGCTTATGGAGTTGGCTTTATCAGAACGCGCAGTCAGCACGTTACGTCATCGCTTACCATTCATGTGTCATGTACAGTGCTTGGAACTCTTAACGACAACTTTGAGATGGCATGCGAGTTTTTTGTACTTCAATTTTATGGCTTCATGTCACTCACAAGTTAGTTTGATGTTACGTACATTATTAACGTTACAGAATCCACATATTCCTGCCAGTTTTAATATCTATTTTGTAATCAACAAGTGTGTAACCCCGGTCAAAGTTTGACACTTCTCTGGCCATTATCTCCGTAACCGTTCAACTTTGGACATAGGTGTTTTGGGTTATATCGGCATACTTTAACATAAGGAACACCCTCCCGAAGTTTGGCACATTCCTCCTGGGACACCCTGTATATATATATATGACATATCAAGAAAGTGGGCAGTATTATGTTTTTCTCTGTATTTATTTTTATTACATTTAATTTTTGTTCTCATATTTTTCAGTCATGTATGGCTGTTTTCCGTTCCCCAAGCCATTTATACAAACAAGTAGAATCCTGCCAAATCCGACTGGAGCCAGATGGTGTTAAGTTGATCTTTGAATTTCATTGTCATCATGGAATTATCAAGACACATTACCTGCCTATCATTGAGTGTGAAACTTTGGAAGCAGTGTACAGCAAAGATATGGTACCAAATCAGTTGGTGGTACAACCAAAATTATTAACATTTGCTCTTATGAATTTCCAAGCAAACACAATGGAACTTACATTGGTTGTCACACCTCAAAAAATGCAGCTTCGGAATTATGCTGAAGATGAAAATGGTATGTTACTGCAATACAGCCCTCATTACTAAAGGATGGCAAAGTATAATATTCAGGTAGAATTTTTCAATTAAGGGTTTCAGCTGCGCACTGATTCACACTACATGTACATATAGAGTCCTGTCTAGCTGACTGGATTATTAAAACCTCTTTCAATCAGAGCAGGTGTCTGTATGTGGACAGCTACAAGGATAAACATGTTTCAGATTATTGATGCCATATTTTGTGTGTGTGTGAACACTTCCACCAATATGAATTTATATTGTTATGTGTTTGGGTGACTAAGATGCAGGTTTGGATTGGTATTGGATTTATTAGCCTACAGGTTGTAACTACAAATAATTGTTACACTCTTGCTGATTTACACAATTTATGATCAGTCCACCCTCATCTGTTCAGTCTACCCCACTAGTCTTCATGGAGTTACAACAACTATAAAGGCCTCACTATAGCACACATAAAGTTCAAATCACACATTAAATCCTTACGGGCTGACCTCTTGTACTTTTCTGAACTCCTAGTCCCAATTCACACTGTTCGTGTGCTTCTGCCACTACTATTGTTTGTAACTGCCCTCAACTGAACTCTGTCACTGCCTTAGTCAAAGTCAGAGTTACTTTACAACTTGCGGTTTACTGCCAATCAGTTTATCTTGGTACCAGGATCCTTGAGGCCCATGACCAGAGAGTTGTTTTCCAACTGAACTCTTGCAGTAATAGTCCTTATGTAACATCCTCTCTGACGAGAAGATCAGTGTGGCTCTTCTGAGGCAGAACGCCATCTTGTTGGAGGATAGTTTGAGGTGGTAATTTGGGCAGTGCATACAGCTCAAGCATGTCCAAGTACAAATGTCTAGTCACAGTCTTTTCCAAAAATAAAAACAGTACAATGAACTTGTACATTAAGCTGGCCCACACATTCACTTTGGGACTGCCTGTTTCCATCTCACATGTGACATGTGGATTTTGACTGCCCAAAATCTTGCAGTTGAAACTGTTTACAACTCCACTGACATGGAACATCACTTCATCAGAGAAGCACACTTGGCAGAGGAAATCGGGTGATATGTCAGTTCTTTCTAGCTTGTCCACAGCGAATTTTGTGTGTGCTACTTGGTCACTCTGTTTTAGAGCATGAATCATTTGAACCTTGTATGCTCTTAGGCTGAGCCTTTTGTGTAGCACATCGTGCACTGTTGAACGTGAAATTTGTACATAACTGCAAGCTAGCAGCATGAATTGATTTGCTCAGACTTTGCTGGAATGCCTGTCTAATGTGGTTGACATTTTCTTCAGAGGAGATTTTACATGCAAGAGACTGCCTATAGTCCTTAGTTTGTTGTCCCAGAATTGAATGCTTTTCTGAGTAGGAGGTTGATGTCCATATTGCATTCTAAAATTATGCTGGATAGCTGTAAGAGATTGCCACTCTGCTAGCCACAACACGCATTGAACCTGTTCCTGTGGTGTTGACATCGTTACTGAGCTCACTGAAAGTCACCAGCTGGTGCATTCATGTAAGCTGGGCCTGAAAAAATACTCTCAGTTTTCCTTTCTGAGCACATCAACCGGATACATGTATGACAATTAGTTTCCGATATATAAATTTTGTATTTTGGATGCCCTTCATCTGGACATCCTGTACTTATCTCTAAGATGGTTCTCCACGAAAAATTTGTAAGCATCTAAAATGTTCAAAAGACAGTAACCTTGAGAAAATATTTAGTTTGTAGAATAAAAACAGATACCCCTGAAGGTGATAGTGTAGATGTTGAAACATGTTGGATAAACAGCCAGCCTAAATGTGCTGTAAAAACATATGCTGCATCCATGGATATACATACTTAGTGTTCATGCAGGATGTAGGAAGGGTATAATTTTATTGCAAATCTGATTAACTGATCAAAGTCCATCAACAGCAATTAGCTGACACCAGTTTTCGTCACCGACATATCTATGTGTGCACAATAAGTACGAGCTAGAATGTAGATTGTCAACAAAGGACATAGTGACAGCACTGATAATTATTGTATCAAAGCGACATCACAACCAGTGTTTTTACAATATAACAGTATTGACAACAAAAAATCAAAGTTTAATGTGGTATGCATACAATATACATGTAAAATGTGGTTGTACCAGATATTACTAGTGCTTATCTCTTGATACACACAGCTTATACATAATTTCATGAAATATACTAGAACACGTCAGAATACAGTGAAATCATATGATTTTAAACCAATATATTTTAACCCATTTTAACATTGTGACATGATGGCTGAAAGCCAGAAGAGTGGAACAAAAAAGAGGTAGCTGTTGCTCTGCAGCCGTATGGTAAACACGTTTCTGGGGCAAGTGTCCAATAAATCCAGTTATCAATCCAAACCTTGTATAAAGTTACTAACACATAACAATATGAATATAATTGCAAATTAAACTATAAAATATATCTAACAGACACCTAATATGATTTAGATTTTTAATTTTAATAATTTAATTTAAATTGACCTTTAATCTTGAAACTGGATTATTTATGTACTTCTGTCATATCTGTATAGATATCTGAGATATGAAAAAGCTAAATAGTTCTGTTCAGTGTGACTGGTTAAGATTTTCTTATTTCAATTATTCACACCCTTGCATGTTTTGGTCTTCAGAGGGACACCTTTACATCGATACAGTTAGAAGCCACTATTACAGTACATGTTCTAAAAATTAACATATATACATACAATATAAATAATATACAATTGACTGTAAAATCTAAATCTTTTTACAGCTACAGCGGCTGTTCCAATACTTTAAAATATTTATAGTTTGTTAAAATTCTGTTGGAATTCGTAAACAAGCTGGTTCATGTCGTCCCTCTTATTATTTCTTTTGACTGGGGCCGAATGTGTGTCATTCTCGAGAAGAGGGTTCTTTAGATTTTACAGCCAATTTTATATTATTTATATTGTATGTATATATTTTAACTTTTAGAACATGTACTGTAATAGTGGCTTCTAACTGTTTCGATGTAAAGGTGTCCCTCTGAAGATGGTCTCTGAAGACCAAAACATGTAAGGGCGTGAATAATTGAAATAAGAAAATCTTAACCAGTCACACTGAACGGAACTATTTAGCTTTTTTATAATATTAGTGTGATGGACCAGAATGAAGCAAATCAAATATCTGAGATATGTTTGTGGTATTAGTAATGCATATGTTGTATATGGCCTGATGGCCACTGAGCAGGGTTGAAACCCATAGATAATTATATTTTATGTGAGGTGAGTAAAGTTTATGTGCAGCATTGATTATTGTGTACTGATGGTACAATATAGTAACAGTACCACAACTTGACCAGAAATATAATATAGATATTCACTGGTGTTTGTGATACATGTTCATTTACTTTATTTCATTCTGCTGTCATTCAGTTTTGTTATATTATTTTGTTACATCTCAGTAAATAATGTGAGCAATATATCAGAAGTTTGATTGTGTTACATCTGCTTAATTTAATCTTTTCTGCATCTCTCTTCTCCCCATGTAACTCTTAGTGTCTCATTTCTCAGCAGTCTGTGACATACATGGTGTCACAGTAAAGTTCATGAAATCATCACAGAAAAAGTGCTACATACCTCCTTGCTGAATATCATGTGTTCACCTTCAGAATACTTCCCTTGGGTAGCTATGCACTGATGCCAGCACCTAGTCACCCTTCAAAATAATTTTGGAACTGGTTTTGTGGAGTGGCCTTCAGAGCTGCTATCATATTACACCTGATGTTATCAATGCCATCAAAATACCTTCCTTTCAATATTTCCTTTATCTTCAGGAACACAAAAAAGTCATTGAGGTCTAGATCTAGTGAATAGGGAGGGTGTTCCAGCACAGTTATTGGCTTAATAGCTGAAAACTCCCTCCCTCGTTGCTCTAGTTGAAGCTCTGACATTCTCAGGACAGAACACTAAAACACACTCAGACAATAATAGATGCCACTCAGAAAGAGACTGCCATAGATCAACAACAACACAACTGTGGAATGCTGATATGCCAATGTCATCAAACCATACTGAGGTTTCTGTCACTTCTGCCACAGCAAGCACAAAGTAGTGAGTTCGCGAACTTCGCTTGTTTAAATGTTTCCAGAAGTAGACAGTATCTGTTTCAGAATGTTTCAGCATTAAGGACTATGTGCATAGTGTAATGATTTGCATGTTATGCCACATTTATGTGTTTGTCCAGTAACAGTTTTAACTCTCATTGATTCATCACTTCATATGGTGGATTCTGTTCGAATTTTACATTACTGGCAAATTGGGTGACTTTGTGCCTGCATGAGTTAGTTTGTGCTACATCACCTTTATTACAACTTGACCGTCATTTTACTTGTTTCTGTTCTAGTTAATATTACAGCTGATAAAAATGATGCAGCACAAGCTCACCCAATTTATTGGTACTTCATTTCCTCTTCAGTAAACTGCTTGTTAATCAAACACATTTGTGTGAGTTGGTAAACCTACAGTTTCATGGACATATGCTTATAACAGTTCTAAGGAAGGAGGTATTCTAGAGGTAAAGGAAGTAGAAGACGTTCTGAATTGGCCATATTCTGCAGACGGGAGGGAAGTGGAGGACAGTGTGAATTGGTCAGATTCTACAGTTTTCCTATTTCACTGAACACTTTGTTTATTTCAGAAATGAAGAAGACAGTGCGGACTGAACTATGTCTGGAACCAGGGGAATTTGACCATTACAGCATTTCTGTAGACACATCCATTACTTTCAGTTTAAGAGAGTTCAGAGCATTGTTAATGTTTGCTGAGGCTTTTAATCTTCCTATTGGAGCCAATTTTGAAATAGGAGGCAAGTAAGTAGGAATGGAAGTACTACCATTTTTTAGAAGACAGTTATATAAATATGGACCATACTTCATCATGTAATGCATTTGCCATCATTTTTATTGTGAAACAGGAAAACAGTTAATACAAGGGTTGGAACTTTAATAGTGGTAACACTGCTGTAGGGACGCCATGCAATGGAACCAAATAATGTCGCTTATACCACATGTTAGTTACATACCTACTTTACCTCAGAGCAAATGGACTCTCTCTTCCCACATCACACATGTGCGCAGTGACGAGCAGAACAGAGCCTCGTGTTAGCAGGCGGTCAATTGTACTGTTGTCACGATGTTTTCGAAACAGGAACAACGGAGTTGGATAAAGATTGAATGTGCCAGAGGCCGCACAGCACGACAGTGTCATCAAGGTCTTCAAGAGGCTTGTGGGGAATCTGCATTGCCTTACAGAACAGTGGTAAGGTGGATAAAAACCTTCAACAAGGGATGCCAAAATGTGGCAGACATGTGTTGGCCAGGTTGTCCTAGTGTCAGTGAAGAAGAAGTGTATGTTCTTTCTGCGTTACTGGAGAGTGATCGACGCCATATGATTCATGAACTGGCCCGAGAGACAGGATTAGCACATACGACTGTGCTTCACTTTCTGAAGGAACGCCTGGGCATGAGAAAAACTGCATCATGATGGGTTCCGCATGATTTGACAGAAATGCAGAAATGGCAAGCTGTGGCTGATTTGTTCGATCGATGGGGCTGGGCATTACTGTACCATCCACCATACTCCCAGGACTTAAGCCCTTGTGACTTCGATTTGATTCTTAAGATGAAGGAACCACTTCGTGGCATTCACTTCAGAACTGTTCCAGAGATTCTTCAAGCAGGAGACTGATCCATTTGAACTATTAACACAACAGGCACTGTTAAAGGTATCCTATGACTTCCACATAGCTGGCAATGGGTTGTACACAATGCTGGTGACTACATTGAAGGACAGTAAAACTTCGAAACATGCATCTATTTTGTATCAGTTGTAAATAAATAGTTGCCACTATTAAAGTTCCAACCCTTGTAGATATTCCATCATTATGTATGAAAGACAACATTAATGAAAAATTCATCAAGCATATACAAGGAATAGCAGAAAGTATGAAATCTGAATGTATCAGGCAAGAAGACATTACATTCAGTACAGTTCAGCAAAAGTTCTCATTTGTTAAGCCATTTTGTAGCAAATTTGAATAATGTATTATAACATTTATCAAATAATTGTAAGGGGAAAGCTGTATGATAATTATTTGCCAGCTAATTGTGTCTGTGTTCTAGGCCAGTTGTATTTGTGGTTAATAATGCTCCAATATTTGAGTCCAATTTTGTTTTTTCAACCTTAACGCCACTGTCGAACAACCAGTTGAATACTTCACAACAGAGTGATGAAAATGCTCAGTGTACTAGTCGAGTGATGAAGGGAACTGCTTTCAAGAAGTGTGATATGGCCCATACTCCAAGCAAGAGGAAAGTATCCCCAGTTCATGCAGGGAAGAGCAGTATTGATTCATCTGTGGCTGGTATGTTGTTTCTGAATTTTTCAAGATACTTCTGATGACTTAATCCTAACTTACTTCTATTATATGCACTTTCCATCTTACATTAGCAAATTGGGTTCTTAGGTACTATGCAGTCTTTATTATAATGCATATTATATGGAAAATATTGTATGCATGTGTTATTGTCATCACTTATGACAACATTTAAGACTAACGTCTCACAACCCTGTGGGCCTCCACACCCTGTTACAGGGATAGGTTTACCTTTTTTGCAGGATGATGTGACAGGTTCCCCACCCCATGTATTGTAGCATAGAAGGTTTAAGCATTCAGTTATATGTTACACACTTAAGTTGTATTGGGTCTGTATGTTTAAAATTGCCAGAGAAAATATGGTAAGGTAAATTGTGTATTAAATGATGAAAGACACAAATATATTTTGCCCCCTCATTGTGGATGCTTGGATTACAGAATTTTACCCTTATGGTTATTATAAATATTACCATAAAATTCACCATTTGGACCATAATTTTGCCTTGTAGAAATATGGGATAAATAATTTTTTTTAATCACAAATTGCAACAAATTTGAAAGAGTTATATCTTCTTGGTTATAATACCAGTGAAGTCAACCTGCATTTTGGATGTACATATCACTTCCATCTCCAGGGTTAAAGAGGAAGCCAACCAAGAAATCAGCATGAAGTAGGCAGCAAACAGAGCTTGGTTTGCTCTGTTTCTCAGGGAGAAACAGTGAGACTTGACTTGTCAGCTCGCAAGTTCACTCCCAGCCTGTGTAGGTCCTGATCTTTCTGAACGCTGTCTTTTCTGCTTGCTGCCTGCTTCATGCTGGCATTTCCTTGGCTTACTCTTCAGCCATGAAAATGAAAGCTGTATGTTCCTCCAAAATGGTTGATTTTTATCAGTTTGCATGGTGTTACAGCCCAGAAGATAATATTCTTCATAGTTACCCCTGAGAACCTCGAATGCAGTACAGTAAACCCTTACTAATCCTGACTGATTTGGAGGTCATCTGGAATAAGCAATAGTCCGGATTAATGAAGCAGAAGATAGCTCCCCCCAAAAAAACTTAGAAAACAAACAAATGGAAAATTTAATAATATAGTTAGCGCTGATGAAGATAAATAAAAAGATATCATTGCAGCAATTTCTTCCTCTGTCAGAAGCTGAAGTCCAGGATCTCCTTCATCCAGCTGAAGCCAATCTTGGATATTTCCTTACATGGTTTCAGTCTCTCCAGCTGCCCTCAACACAGTCTGAAAGTCCTTTTGCTCCTAAATCCCATGTGTCTTTTAAAATATTTAGTCAACTGTGAACAGATTATTTTAATCTACATTTTACAGTCTTCCTGTAAAGTCATATAGGTGTCCTGATATCAAAGTAAAAATGCAGAATTATTTAATATAAGTTGGACTAGTTTTAGAAGTAATTATCTGTAATACCTCTGTTGTAAGGCTTAAAGAATACTTTATTTCCATATAGTTATTTTATCAATTATCTTAAGTTCCAGGACCATCCAGGAGTCATACAGGCCTTCAAGAACACCATTACCAAGATATAATTGAAAATGTTAATAAACTTTTACCCAGATTCAGCATTCAGGAAGACTGTGTTAAAGAAAATGGCAGTGCAGAAGATGCAGAAAACAGTGCTGAGGAAGATGCATTGCCCGGAACTCCGCCACCACCACCAGCAAAAAGGGCACGTTACATATTCAAACGCTGCTTTCAAGCTACTTTCAATTCGCAGATGTTACCAGGGTATGATGAAGTTATTGCAGAAGACTCTGATGATGAATCTAGCAAAAGAACGTGATATTGTGCATATTTCATAGTGTGACTTACTTGCATATCCTTAAAGTGGATATTCTGTTGCCCACAGTACACATAACTTATGACTCAAAGAAGGAAAAGAACTTAGTCAAAATGTGATGTGAATTTTAACTCCAGAAGGAAATATGATGTTTCAGTCCCTACAGCCAATGCATATTGAGCTCATAGATTCTACTCTGTTATGGACTTGTCTGATTTGTGACTAGAAAACAGATATGGTTGCCGTGTTAAACAGAGTGGTTTTCGGAGAGGCTACAAAGGGAGTGTTCCTGTCACCATTCCACTTAATTGACTCAAACTTTTACTTAATTGTGATTGTGACATGCACAACAAATTTTTTTTTTATATATAATATACAAAATAAGCTGTCTTTGACCAAATTGGACATACGAGTCAGAGAGAAAAAATAAAAATTGTTGTAACATGAAAAGTTCATTATCTTCTTATTTCCATTCTATGCAAGACATGAACATACATACTACTTATTATGCCATACAGAATAATGTTTTAAACATGTTCGTACATTACTGTTAATAAGACCACTAAGAAAAATAACAAAAGTGAAAAATTCACTCTGTTTTGGCTCAAAATTCAATAGACAGAACTGCGATATGATTCCAAATTTTAGAGTCTAGATTTGGAGTAAGCATATCAGAGTTCATTTTTAGGAGTTATGTTTTTGTATATTACCAAATTTTTGTTGACTAGAGTAGTCTGTTAATATAAAACTGTGCTGTAAAATGTGTAAAGTTGTACTGATTGCTTCGAAGCAGAGAGAGAAGTACTACATGCGGTGGAACCCCCATTTGCTTTTCCTCAGTTTACGGTTTTCACTTTTTTATGTTATTGTTAATGATCCATATTCAGTCATCAGTGTTAAATTTCCTCCATTTAAGAGTAATTTATTGCACATACAAATTTGTTGTTAACAAGGTCAGTGAACAGTACAGATGTTATGTTGCACAGAGGCTCCCCTCCCCCGATACTGAAGAAAGGTTCAGACTAAAGTTGTAGCCCCCACATAGGTCTGCAATTTATCATGTACACGTTTTTTGTATGTTAATGCTTGATGACAAATATTGTAAAATTTGATATAAACTTCACATAGAGATCACAGTGAACCAGTACAGACCAAATTGAATTGTACCATGGGTATGATAACCATGTTGTGCAAAAGTATGGTCTTTTGTGAAAGGAGGGATAAGGGGAATCAGCCTCTGATGACGCACCTTTCCCTTTCTGCAAGTCTTATGTTGTATTTGGGCTGAGAAATCAGGACCCGTCAGGTCATCTTAGACTTTTATGTGTATTCATGTTTCCCCCACTTGTCTGAACATCCATTATTCTCCTTCCCACTACAGATACTCAGCTATGTTGCAAGAAAAGCATATTTACATTTTAGGTTTTTTGTACCTTTTTATTTGGGTGAGATTAAAGAACTTCTCTATTAAAACCGCCACAACACAACTATATCAATGTCAGTGCCTAGTTTTGGCTCTGCTACATGTTTCGGCTATTAATAGCCATCATAAGGCAAATACATTTTTTTTTTCCTTGGCACTACAGCCCCAGTGGGCCTAGGCCTACCTCCATGAACTCCGTTCACTTTGGTTTTTCTAGATCTTACACAGTCTGTAGGACTCCTTGGGCGAGTGATCAGCTCGTCGCAAGGCCTCTACCTGTAGACAAACACGCAGAAAAACACACACAAACATCCATGCCCTGAGTGGGATACATGGCTAACATATATGCACCACTGAACTGCAGTATTAATAAAATTGGATACAATAATATTAATATATTTGACATAAAAATACAATAAAGTAGATATATAAAAAACAAAAGTTATGGTATAAAACAAGAATAAAATTCTTCAATTGATGCTTTACATCATCGAGTCAGTCGTTGGTTTTTGTGATTTTGTTGTGTTCTCATGGACAAACTGGGGTATTCTGTATTTTGTATGTATATAAAAACGGTTATTGGAAGCTCGTGATGTAGATGTAGTAATATAAATGTTAATGTTGAGGCTCCCACATTTTCTAGACTAGTGTTCCGCAACCTTTTTCTACTTGCAGCACACCAAAATGTTATTCCCCTCAAAAAAACATGATATCAGATAATTGATATAAATATGTAACGTGAACAACTTATTGCTATAATAATATTATTTCATTATCATTAAACAGAAATTGACTCGTGCTTTTATTAACAATTAATGAACTTTAATTCACTGTAGAGTGTAGAAAATACACTTCTATTACTATTATAGTAAATACAGTAATTCTACTCATAACTTCAATGTGATACTTGCGCCTGCGTAGCTGCACGCAGGCGACTGATCTGTGGTGGAATCGTTGACAACGCAAGTCTCATTTCTTCATGGATGGATTTGAGCCGCTCCCTCTTTGATGTCTTAATTTCAGTTAACGTCGAGAAGCCCAGTTCACACAAATATGTAGTTGAAAATGGTAATAACACATTAACTGCCATTACTGTCCATTACTGAAGTGGAACATGAATACTATATTTCCAGTATTCTGTAAGATGTTATTAATTTTGTCAAATAATACTGTCCAGCACTGCAATGGAAGATGAATATCAGATTAACAGTATTCTGTAAGATATGTTATTAATTTTGCCAAATAATCCTGTCCAGTACTGAAGTGGAAGATGAATACCATGTTTCCAGTATTCTGTAAGATATATTTATTTGCCATGTCCTCCGCATTACTGAAATTAAAGATGAATATTAGATTTCCAGTATTCTGTAAGGTATGTTACCCTTTCCCATACAGATTTCAGTATTCATTGTAATTCTGTATGATATGTTGTAATTTTGCCATATAATCATGTCCAGTACTGAACATCATTCTAATGAAATTAATAATAAATGGAAACGTCAGTATTACTGCTTGCTAAATATGATTTATAATGCTTTAATGTAACGAAAAAACTATGTTCTGTGTGGCTTTCAAGTGTAAGTTGTTACCAAAGGTGAGGTTAAATAGAAGTATGTCTGAAGGAAACAGAATTTTCTTTCAAGTACCCCACCTTCGGCTTTCCTAAACACAAGTATTCTATGTATGTTATAGTTTACAATGTCCAATGCATTTGGGTAAGGAGAAGTTGGATAGATATGAGTGAAATGTTATGACTTTACAGGCACTGGTGAGAAACTTTTGCACCCCTGACCCCTTGTGCTGCATAGGTTCTTACTCTGTTGTTTTTTTTTTTTTTCTTTTTTTTGAACTGGGTTCAGTATCACTTCACTCATATCCTTTTAAACGGATATGAGGGAACTGATATTGAAACCAGTTCAGAAAAAAAAACGGAGTAAGAACCTCTGCAGCAGATGTGGTTGCAAAATTAATTATTGCTATTCATGTGAACTGGCCGTTCCGTCGGATGAAGATGGATTGAGGGGTGAGGGGAGGACGCACAGGATGGTATCGTAGCATTCTATTTTATTGATCATGCTGTCGGTGTTTGTGTCCATTTCTCATTTAGTTGGTGCATGTCTGCGTAGAGATGGCAGGAGTAATGTCACGTGACGTCACAGCGTCCATTTCACCCAACACTTCCGAAGGGATTCGGGGGGGGGGTACTCGAGATCCTCGCTCGAGATCGACTGTTTCGAGCCCTATGATGTCTATAACGTCGAGGTATCTAAGTAATCTAAATAATAAAAATGTTTTACGTTAGGAAATAGTTCAACGAGTGGGAGGAAAGAAGGATAACGAAGATGGTAACGCATTGACCTTGCACAGATAGAATCTTAAACGAAAATGACTCATCGTTGTGAGTAGGTTTATTGCAGTCCTTGTGACGCTTGTGACAGGTATGAATTACTTGAGATAGATGCGAAGGAAATAAGCAGAGCAGGACAGTTTCTTCTTATGGGTGAAACTGAGAGACGTTTGGGAAGAGTTCGTCTGCACAGTAGGTCATGGAGCATTCTCGCTGTGCTCCAGACGAGAGTGGTGATGTAGATCTGGACCCCAGAATACAGGTAACTGAATACTATTAAAATATAAAAATGACATGAATGTTTCATGAGGTTTTCTAAAAGATAATTTTATGTGATTGATCTGGCATTTTGGCATATAAAGATAATAAATGATAGACTGTAATACAGGAAGAATACATTTTCTAGGTAACGATGGTCATGCTTCCAAAGGTGTTCATGGCAAATGTTACTGAACTAACCTAATATAATAATTATTATTTTATTCAAAAAGGTGGGTCACAGCTACAAACAACATCTGCAAATCTCTGGATGTTATCAACAAACACATCTCCCTTGAGGATACACTTTTCTTAGCTTAATTCTACTGAGTAAAGTCTTTATGATGTTACCTGTATTGTTTTATTACCTAGTATTAAATTTTAGCGAAGTTCTAGTTCTAGCCTTAGTCTAGCTTTTGTTATGCATACTTTCAGTGAATGCCTATTATAGGCCATTCACTGTTGGCATATACATAAATAAAGGATGGAACAGAATGGAAATTTCACACCTTACATAAGAGGAGGAATCACCTGTTGTTGTTGTTGTTGTTGTTGTTGTTGTTGTTGTTAGTAGTAGTAGTTGGCGGTGGCGGTGGCGATGACAGTAGCAGTAACGTTTTCATACCCGTTAACATTGGATAAAATTAGCCAATGACAACCATTGCACGAAGCAACACACTACTAATCTCATTACATGTATTTTAGTTGAAATGATTCCAGGATTTGAAAACTTGTCTTTTAAGGAATGGTTGGGGTCTTGGTTATAATGAAATATCTGTTCTGTTTTACCTAAAATAAGTTAGTGTTAATTCTACTAAGACTGTAGATAATGCTGCCCCAATCACATGTACAGAGTGCCTCTAAATGGTGTTTACTATTTTAATATCTTACTGCATGCAGTATGTGTTAGATACTGTTACAAAATAGAAGATGGCTTAATATTCAAATCAAAAAGTATAACGCAGAGTCAGTAAGTTTAATATGAACATTGTGAGTGACTGAAACAGTGTCAAATTGGTATGCTACCTTAAACCATTTATTTCTGACACTAATGTAGGGAATGCTGGTCATGGTAGCCGAGCCGTCTAAAGCATGCACTGTCTTTGCTCGCTCAGAAGCTGGGATCTTCGAATCCCTTCATGGCATGGATGTTCAGTGTTTGTGTACAGGTAGAGGCCTTGCGACGGGCTGATGACCTGCCCAAGGAGTCCTAACCAACTGTCTAAGATTGAGTAAATCAAAGTGAAATGGAGGGTTTCATGGAGATAGGCCAAGGCCCAAATTGGGGCTGTAGCACCAAAGAAAAAAAAAGATGTAGTGAACTTCTGTGTATGTTTCTTTGATGTGTTTTGTGCTATCCCATCATTATCAGCAGTGGGGAGACTAGGCCTTATCTGCAGAAAGCCTGTAATGAGAAAATCTGTTAAGGTGAGAGGCAGGGCCATGCCATGGCTCAGGTGGTTAGATCCTGCATTGTCACAGCAGAGGCGCTGGTTCAGTTCTGTGGTAGTTCTTGTGAACTTTGTGGTGGGCAGAGTGGTACGGGGGAAGAACTTTAGCCCCGTGGTTTTCACCCACCAGTTATCATTCTACCAGTGCACCAGACTTGGGCATCATCCTGAACTGCTACTAAAGACCCATTTGTTGCCACATTTCCAAGGAGCCTTCTTTAAACCCACCTCTACAACTAAAGTAAACAAGATTGTGTAGGTTATATTGTACATATAACCAGCACTCCAGAAGGAAATATAAATGAGATGAGTATAATTAAGACTACAATGACCTTTTCCCTTATAATGAAGGAACATTGAATTCAGATAGTGCTGTTTGCTGTTATTTGGTACTTATTCACATGGAAAGAAGTCAGAACTGTAGGTCGGTGCTGAATGGATAACCATAAAACCAATGACTGAATAAAATGAAGCTAATTTTAATGTTGTCTAAACTCAGCAGAGATTCTTTGAGTTTTATTTATTGTAATTGTGTTTGTTTTTCCTTTAGATACAACTATAATTTACAAATCCTTTCTACCAACCAAGAATACTAATAGATTGGAGAGTCAAGATTATCATAATAGTTATTATAAAGATTACTCTCTTCTAGAATGTGATTCTATGTAGTCTGATAGATAGTTCAGTGTTTTGGAGGAATCTGCTGCTTCCATCTTCAGGGTAGAAGAGTACTTCTAAAGACACTACATTCAAACCTTTTGAACTGGATTTAACATGGTCATTACTTCCTTTACTTATGTATTATTTGATATTATTCCATCTTTGATATTGTTAAATAAAGAGCATACTTATGTTGCAAAAATCAAAAGATTCTACAGGATATAATGGCATTTCTAGTAAGATATTGAAATATTGTAAACTGAGATAAGTAAACCATTGTGTCACATATTTAATGCATTTTTTGAGCATGGAATATATCCTGATAGAATGAAATTTGCCTCATTAAGACCTATATACAAAACAGGTGAGAAGGCAATTATGGCAAACTATAGACCAATGCTAATAAGTTTTTCTAAAATTTTTGAAAGAGTGGTGCACAATAGGATAAAGCAACACATACATACAAACAATTTAATGTCTTTTGCACAGTTTGAATTTGGAGAAAGCAATAACACAGAAATGGCAATATATACTGTAATGTATATAGTTACTGAAGACACCGTTCAGATTGTTAATCAGTTTGTATAACAACCTACAAGTATCGGCTACAATTAATTATAACACTGTTGTGGGTTTCCACACTTTACAAACCGTACAACCAAATCTCTTCACACTATCACGATTCACTCGTTACAACTGAAATTGGTGACTACTACAATTCAACTCACTCCTTACTGCTCACTGCTAGCTAGATTCCAACTCAACTTTTAGGCTGCTGCCTTGAGCACTCACTTCGGCGACTGATGCACTTAACTCTTAACTGCTGACTGGAGAAGTGTCTTCGGCCGCTGATACACTTTAAGTAACTTTGGCAGCTGTGTAGTTCCCTTATATAGTTGCAGCGCCTGCCTGTTATGCAATGGGTACCGCTGTTGCCTGTTACCCATGTTACGTCACCACGGGTAGAGGGGCGGGGTGTTGACTCGCCTATTACCATAGTCACGACATTGCTACAATGCCGCCACGTACCGCTGGGGAGGGAGGGGTCCTCCGTTGCGCAACATGTCACAATACATTAACTAATCATATTTTAGAAACGTTGGCCTCAGTCATTCATTAGGAATTTTTTGTGATTTGACAAAAGCATTTGACTGTGTGAGTCATGATATTCTTTTGAGTAAATTAGCAACATACAGCATTGGTGGTAAAGTAAAAATATGGTTGAAGTTCTATCTGGAAAAGAGAAGACAAAGAGTTGAACTCTATAATAATGAAAATGGAAAATGCTGTTCAGACTGGGGAACTGTCAAATATGGAGTGCCACAGGGCTCGATTTTGGGTCCTTTGTTGTTCCTTTTATATATTAATGACCTGCCATCAGCATTAAGTACTGAAAACAAGTCATTGCTGTATGCCGATGATACAAGTATATTAGTGTTGGGTATTAATATCGATAAAATTCAAGAAAGGTCTAAACTTATGTTAAATTCCTTAAGTAAGTGGTTTAAATACAGTGGCTTATCCCCAAACTTGAGGAAAACTAAAGTGTTAAAATTTGAAACAATCAATCATGACAATATGCCTGTACATTTAAAGTTTAACGATGAATTATTACAAGAGGAAACTCATATTAAAGTTTTGGGCATTGAAATTGATAAGTTCTTGAATTGGAAGACACAAGTTGAATCATTGTTACCCAGATTGGGAAAGGCATGTTATGCAATACGAATTATGAAAACATATAGTAATGTTACAACACTTAAAATGATATATCATGCATACTTTCATTCACTCATGAGATATGGAATAGTTTTTTGGGGTAATTCGTCAGAGGCCAAGATCTTTCTCATACAAAAGAAGACTATTGGAATAATAATGGGGATGAAACATAGAGAGACATGTAGGCCAGCATTTATAAACTTAAATATATTAACACTGGTGTCTCAATATATTTTATCTCTGATGACTTTTATGATAAATAACTTGAATATTCTATTTTTAATTATTCAGTTTATGAGAGACTGACAGGACATGAAAGAAATTTACATGTCCTACAATCACATTATGCAGTGAGGCAGAAAGGGCTCTGTTGCATGAGTATAAAAATATTTAACAGTCTGCCTGATTATTTAACTGATTTAGTACATGACAAAAACAGTTTATAAAAGAAATAAGGGGTGTCCTAACACATAATCCGTCATATACTGTTGATGAATTTTTGCTCTTCTGTCAGGATCAGCAGCTAAGGAATAGAAGGGGAGTGCATGCTGACTGATGGATGTCCCACAGTAGGCATCAATATAGACATTAAGTGTAAATATAAAAAGTAAAAAAAGTAAAAGTAAAGCTATCCCTGTACCAGGCTGTGGAGGCCCATAGGGTTGTGAGACGTTGAGGGTCCCACATTATCTAGACAATCGGCTCAAAGGTGGCGGTAAGGTTGTCAGCCTTACGCGCTGGCCATGCTTTACTCCCCAAGAAAATTATTTAATTAATTCCTGGTACTCATTTCTGTTAGAGGCTGAGTAAACCTCAGGGCCTGCGTATTTTATGTATTTATTTAGATGCACATTGTTTGCATTTATGTTTATTTGTTATTGTGATATGGCATGTTGGAATTGTGAATATGTATTGTTGTTTGTAAAGCTTGTGACATGTTTCATATTCAGTGCAGATTGCACTTATGAATATCCTGAAACGCAGATGTATGTATGTATGTATGTATGTATATGAAACATTAAAATCATACCAGACATGCATATGTACACTCTGTACATGTATGTATCAAATGTAATTTTCTCCACGCCTCAGAGAAAATTTTGCTTTGATTATACATATAATAGTCAAAGGGGCATTCCGTAGTGTGGTTGGTTGAGACGTCATGCTACAAGCTGGAAGGTCATGGATTCAATTCCCGATGAGGTCACAGACTTTTCCAATTGACGCAGTTAAAAAATGCACCTTCCAAGTGGAAGCCAGATTCATTACTGTTACTCCAAGTTGCCTAGTTACTAGAGATATTAAAATTTTCAAGTTGGAAACTCATGTTGTGTGTTTATATGTATAGTAAGTAAACTATTTATTTTCTTTACAGATTGAATTAGAAAAACTGAACAGTGCAACTGATGAAATCAACAAATTAGAAATAGAATTAGATGTAAGTATACACAGTTTATGGTTTTGCCTTATGTATCATTTATTTAGAAAACCTCTTAAAATTCAGTGCTATCCGAACAACTGTAGTATGGGGCATTCATTATTAGAGGGGGTGGGTTTCCCCATGCACTTAGACCAGTTATTGGTCCATTATGCGTCCCCATTAATTTCTACTGTCGCCATACCCTTCCAGTACTGGTGCTCGCTATCAGCCCCACTCAGCCAGCGAGGTTGGCCCACTTCTGGCAGTGGTACCCGATACTTCCCCATCTACCGGAGGTATTAGAAACTACTTGGGCGGGAAACTTTGCCTAATTTTGCTCAGAGGTCTCCTAAAGTCATGAAGATCTTTTACATGCCATAAATCTACGACACAGAACCCACGGCTTAAAGTCCCTTCCGGAGGACTTGTTCCCTGAATTTTTCCACCCTTAAAAATTCCACGACCTCCGCCGAGTTTTAACTTGCGTACCTTGAGTCATGAGGTGGGAATGTTACCCCTAGATTACGGAGGCTGCTAGTATGGGGCATGCTAAACATTCTTTAAGAAATGGTTAATACCAAAAAATTTATTTTTTTTTAATTTCATCTTCTGCCCTGAATACCCCAGGATAATAATAAAAATACTTTTATATGGAATAAATATATGTTTGTTAGCAAATTTTCTGGCTGGTCTCCCATGGAAACAGTCCTTTTGGCACCATGGTCATTATTCATAGTTTTTTAATTCAGGTGAAGCAGACAGCCTAAAGTTATGGAGAATGCAGAAGACTGGCAAGTTCTAGATTGAGAGATGATCGGAACATAATTGTACACAAAAATTGAATCTGAACCTTTATTCCAGTTTCAGCGTCAATTTGTTCATACCCCACACATACTCACACGCGCATGTGCGCGCGCACACACACACACACACATGTGATGAAACTAATGAGTGCAGTTGACAGAACGTAGTTAAATGTCCCAGTAAACCATAATCTTATTGTTTTATTTACATGTAGTCTAATGCAGTGGTTCTCAACCTTTGTGAGGCTGCAGCCTGGTAATTTTTTTTATGAGATGAGGCCCGGTACTGGGCCCTGGCCCAGCGGTTGAGAAACACTGGTCTAGTGGGATCATTCAGCTCCTACCCAGATGTGGCCCATCAGAGTGTGATATATTTTTTCTGTTTTATTTAAATGACAGTGAGCATTAGCTTTGTCAAATTATTTGCAGGAAGCAAACACAGCATTCAGGTTGCTTTTGAATGAATCAACACGTCGTTTAAAACTGCTGAGTAAGAAGTTGGGGAGTTGTATTGAGCATGCCCGACCATACTATGATTCTCTTGAAGTGGCAAAGAAGGCTCAGCTGGAGTGCCAGAGAGCAGCTGTTCAGTTTCAGAGAGCCAATGGTACATGTTCATCAAATTATGCCTCTTAAATATTGCTGGTGTAGGTAATACTAAATTTACTCTGTAAATAGTAAAGTGGAAATGATTGTATGACATTTCCATAAAGCAATTCCAATACTTCAGCTGTAAATATATACTGAATTTGATTAGATGGAACAACATATTAAGTTGTAGCTTATAAATAAGTGTTTTTTTTTTATTTGGATGTATTATGAGATGCAATAATACAGCATATTATTGAAGCTGGTCTAGCTATATTGCTTTGAATTTGCCATCATGGTGTATATGGAGATTACCATCACCACCACTGCTGCTGCTGCTGCTACTACTACTACTACTACTACTACTACTACTACTATACTACTGCTTCATAATCACCCCCATGTTATGTGATCCTAAGTAACCTCTGTAATTCACAGTGCCAATAAAGAACATAGACCACCTGACACACATTGCAGGCTACGATGATAATGTAGAGATGCTGTTTTACGTTACAGAAATTCATCAGGCAGCTAAGGAGACAGTAGCCTTGGCCGAGCAGCGATTTCTCAGCAAGCAGCACGAGTGGCAGTTTGATAATGCATGGCAAGAAATGCTTAATCATGCCACCATCAAGGTTTGGAACTTCTCTTAACTTGTTGCAAAATTTTTGAAAAGGAGATAAACCTCAACTGTTCCTTCTCCATCTGTGGTCTTAATGCTAAGGTTATCATGAAGAAAGCCTTCAGTTAAACTTTTCTTGAGAATTTACTATGTAAAATACAGCTTATGTTACTTTGAGAGGGTTTGTTTGATTCATGATATTTAGTGAAGCAGGTACCACCTATGCAGTTTCTAGGTTCCATGATGATTTGAGGCTGTATTTCATCAGGCAATAAGTTAAGTTGTGAAAGTATTATCACGTGTTAGATGTATAACGCGCGACAAGTAACTTCACGCCTTATTTGAATATAGCGAATTTGTTACACTCGCTCTTACAATCACACAATTCACAATCTCACAATTACTGCCATCGGCAGTATCACAAATTGTCACATCAAATCTTCCAACCACGTGTTTAGGTCTTCTTCCTGCGGCTGCTGCTATATTTCAACTGTCTTCAGCGGCAGCTATGTTTTAACTAACTAAGGCAGCTGCTAGACTTCAACTAACTCCTTAGGCAGTGTGGTTCTCTTATAAACCCTCAGCCAGACAACGGGAAAACACCTCCCTTCCTTGTTGCCTAGTCGCCGTGTTTACAGGTGTTGCCGGGCAACGCTGTTGAGAGTTGTTTACTGCTGCATAGCAACCACGGCATCCCCTGCTACATCACCGCGAGGGAGGGGGGCGGAGTGTTGACCGGCCTGGTACCGTAGTAGCGGCAGCACCCGATATTGTTACGTCACTGCTGGTGGGGGAGGGGATGTCCTCCATAGTGCAATACGTCACACTGCATCCTTCTTAAGGCTGTTCGTCCCGAATAGCCTAACGGTACATCCCCGTTCCTTTTATTTGCAGGCTGTTCTTGCAACGTCTTCTTTCTTGTCCTGCTACTCCTCTTGCAGCAACTATTTTCCATCTGTTACATCCGCTCCCCTCTTAAGACCAGCTCGTCTAGAGCGGTTTCCTGATAACTTGCCAGAAGATCCAGTTGTATCACATTCATCCATCACACATTCATTCTTGCTCGGGTGGCCAGTACTTCTACGTTACCGGCTCCTCCTCGATCCATTTTTTCTTTTTCCGCTTTGGAGGGGGCCTACCCCTCCATAAGGTCCATTCCTTGTTTTGTCATAATCCGACAGAAGATCCGGCTATTTGCTTCACGATCTTCCTGCTGATGATCTTGTAGAAGGTCTTCTTATGAGTACTTCTCCCTCCTAGGTGCGATCGCTGTCCTGATCTGCACCCTCCGATGGCGTTCTTGGTTGGGTCCTTCAATTGGTTGCAGACTCATAGTAGCTGTTTCAGATCTCTGTCCTTTATGCCAGTGTTGCATTCAGGGCACTTCCAACATGTATTCTCCTCTGTAATCTTCATTCTGGTGGTGGTCATTTCTTTCCACAGTTCACAATTTCTTTGGGTCGAAGATTTCCTGAAGATGTTCCTCCTATGCCATGCCACTGTTGCACTGTGGGACATCTTCCTGCTGGTTTTCTTCTGCCATGCCACTTCCACACTGTGGCTCATCCCTGTGCGGGCTATGGCCAACTTCTTCTGGGGTCCACAATTTTCCCGTGTCGAATTCTTCATATTTCGCTGGTTTCGGGCCCTATGCCATTACTTCTTCGGTTCTCTGACTGGCATTACTTCGGCGTCTTCTGCAGGGACATCTCATTGTTCTGCTGCCTGAGGTTTCCTGTCCAGTGAGGTTGGCCGTTCTTCCAGACGTGCCTCCATTTCTTGGCAGGCCGTCATCTCTTTTTCTGGTTTTCATTGCTCCTTCTTCAGGTTCTCCAGCTGGTATCACTATGGGGACCTCTTCTTGTTGTGCTGCCGCAGGTTTAGTGTCCACTGAGGCTGGCTTTTCTTCTTGTAGATGTGCCTCCATCTCTTAGCAGACCATAGTCTCTTCCTCTATTTCGGGTTTAAATGCATACTTCTATATGTAATAATACAAATGCCATTGTGAATGCAACAATTTATTTGGTTGTAGTTCTTTGTCTTTTCTTCCTCTACACTACATGTTTTGGCCGTAACTGGCCATCATCAGGTGTATTTTTCACTACATAGCTGTCACACTGCACACAATCCAAAATCTAAAACACCAGCCTGTCAGTTTTGTTTAGAATCTCACCAACATATGCTCATCAACTTTATTTTAGAATTCCAATTTAAAAGTTAAAGTTTTAAATCACAGGGATCCCTGCTCTGTGTCTCCATGTGCTGCAGCGGCTATTTCTTGTTTTCAGCACCGTTCAAGAAATAACTGCTGCAGCACATGTAGACAGAGCAGGTATCCCTGTGATTTAAAACTTTCAATTTTGAATTTTAAATTTAAAGTTTAAAATTTTAAATTGGAATTCTAAAATAAAATTGACGAGCATAAGTTGGTGAGATTTTAAACAAAACTGATTTTGGGTTGTATGCAGTGTGACAGCTTCGTAGTGAAAAATACACCTGATGATGGCCAGTTACGGCCGAAACATGTAGTGTAGAGGAAGAAAAGACAAAGAACTACAACCAAATAAATTGTTGCATTCATGACGGCATTTGTATTATTACATGTAGAAGAGTATAGTGCAACAGGATGCTTAAATATAATATATTAAATGTGTACCCCATCTCCGTGTGGCTGGTGCCCGTTTCTTTTTGCATGGCTTTCGTCTTTGCTTGGGTAGCTTCAATTCTATGTTGGAGTGTCTCATCCAACTCTGACCACACAGATCGCATTGCGGCCTTCATCTCTTCCATGTCGGCTTTTCTGTCGGCTTTCATCTCTTCTTTGTCGGCCTTCCTATCAGCCGCCCCTTTTCTTGGTTGGCATCTAATTTGGCCATTAAATCGTCATTCTCTTTCTTCCTAGTGGCCGCCATCTCTTCTTGGTAGGATTTCATGTTGGCATCCATTCTTGCCAGCATTTCTTCTTTGTCTGTCTTTCTATGAGCCACTGCCTTTTCTTGGTTGGCCTCTGCCTTCACCTGGTTGGCGTGTAATTTTGCCAGCATGTTGATTATTTGCTGCATATCTTGTTTCTCCATTTTGTAGCAGTATAATTCGTTGAGGCGTGTTCAAGTTCGTAAACCAATTCTGACACCAAATTGTCACGTGTTGGTTGTATAACACGCGACAAGCAACTTCACTCCTTATTTGAATATAGCGAATTTGTTACACTCGCTCTTACAATCACACAATTCACAATCTCACAATTACTGCCATCGGCAGTATCACAAATTATCACATCAAATCTTCCAACCACCCATTCGGTTCTTCTTCCCGCAACTGCTGCTATATTTCAACTGTCTTGGGCGGCTGCTAAATTTTAACTGTCTTCGGTGGCGGCTACATTTTAACTAACTTAGGTGGCTGCTAGACTTCAACTAACTCCTTAGGCAGTGTGATTAATACACGGTGTCATTGAAGCAGAAATGATATTCATCATACATTATAAAATCGAAGTGTAATAACAGTTTCATAATATATGATGAATATCGTTTCTGCTGCATACTTTAGACTTTAGGACCAGGCATAGCTCAGTCAGTATAGTGAGTAGGCTATGGGCTGAATGACCACTATGGGTACTGGGGGGCTCCATCCCCAGGGGTAAAGCAGCACAGTGTGAAGTTGACCAGTCACCTCCATCATTTAATGCCAGGGTTAAGAATGGTCCAGCTATACCTCTGTCTTCATGACAGCTTAATCACATGATTAAGTACATGGACAGTGTTACCTGTACCTCTTTTATGAATCATATTTTTCATGTTGCCGGAAAGGTTATGGATGCAGAGAACCAGAAGGCTGAAAGTGGAAGAGAACACCAAAAAAGGGCAACTCTCTTCAATGCAGCTGAGCAAAAGGTAATTTTGTTATTGTGACAGTTATAGCAAACCATTTTCACATATGCCATAAATAGCACACCAAATTTTTTTTGGTATGCAGTTTTTGTAAAGCAATAGTTTAATAAAAATATGATTGAATTTATAATGAAGAATTAATTTGCATGTGGATAGGGGTTGATGAGAATGACATTTATGTTCATGTATGCAGAAAATTTGCTCTTTAAGTTCAGAGATTTAGCCTTAAAAACGTTTGCCATCCTTTGGCTGGCAGTGGATATTTCTTTGTTTAAATCATCATTGTCTCTGAGAGATTGTTGTGAATCAGAGTATTGTGAACAGAATTAATCTGTCTTTTTTGTGTCTTGTTTTTATTAGTAAAGTCTTATAGAAAATTTTATTTCCTCCATTCACTCTGCATGGTTGAAACTGTTTTATAATCTTTTTTTTTTTTTTTTGTTTGGTGTAAAATATATTGAAACCATTATGCAAGGTTTCTTTTGGGACCAAAGGTTTTGAACACAAAGCTGAGGAAAATCTGAATTCCATGAATTTATTGACTTTGAGTCACTGAAACTGAAGATTAAAAGAAGGTCAACCTTAATTCATTAAATTACAATTACAAGAAAATCTGTAATTCTCAGTTCAGAAAATATTAAAGATGTGAAGAATGTTAAATTATTCTTCGCTGCTATCATGTCTACATGATATCCACTTAAAACAACTTAGGAAATATTCACATAGTGTAACAGTTCTAGCTTGTTTGGTCCATTAGTATTTGTTGACAGCATAAAATTCGTTTTGTTTAATTGTCTCAAAAATCTGATGATGGGAAAAGTGCATTAGGCCTAGAATGTGAGGGTCATCTCTGTCCACATTTTTTGTTCTGATAAAAATATAGCGAGTTATGAATGAAATGCATGCGTAATCACTCTTTGGTTTTCACGTGAAGTATTCATTATATTATTGTAATCAAAACTGAAATATGGTAGCAGATTTCTGTAAAAATTTCCCAATATCAAATTTCATTACAGTCCATTTAATGGTGCTTGAGCCATCCATGCAGACAGACAGATGAATAAACAAATAATGGCAAAGCTTGTTAGTATGTGCATTTTTCATTACTTTTGTTTTTGAGGTCTGAATGCACTGTAATGAACTGACACACAAGCATTAATATTTTAAACTTTCATGCTTTATAGTAATATATGTAATTAGAAACTGGGCTAGAAGATTACATATTTCAACCATTTTTGGACATTGCAAGTACTCATTATAATGACCATAGTTATGAATTTTACAAATTCTTGTATTGAGGTTGCACTGCCACTAATCCATTGATGTTTCATAGACCTTAAAGTAGCTGTACCCACTCCTCTGAATAGATAAATGTTCTGTCCTGCATATTATACATTAAAGAGCAGAAGTATGAAATTGACATTGAATGTTTGTACGTGAAGTACATAAGTGTTGTCTTTGTTAGGTACAACAGTTGGAGCAGCGTCTTCGCCGTAGCATAACCAAATCACGGCCATACTTTGAGGAGAAAGCATTGTGTCAGGGTCAACTTGCAACACAGAAAGACAGAGTAGAAGAATTGCAGCAAGCTGTGACTAAGGTTAAGAATGAATATGCAGAATCACTCAGGGAGCTCGAAAGAATCTCAGAAGAAATCCATTACAAGCGTGGTAGTGGTTGTTTACATAAGGTCGCTGATGATTTGGTGCCACCACATGGGCCACGGGAGCCTGGAGTGGGAGCAGAACTTAATGTTTATGACGTTTCAGAGTTCGACGGTACTCACTGTAGTGGTGGCACAGTACAGGAGTGGAAGGACTCTCAGTTAGACAGAAGTGATGGAACAAATAAGATGTCAATATTGACTGACTATGAGTTGGAATTGGACCGTTGTGATCTGCGATCTCTAGGAAGTGTTTCTGTTGGAACAAGTTCTGCTGCAGTGAGTGAAAAGGATGATAGTGAAGTTGTGGATGATGATGATTATGAAGAAGAGGAGGTAAGAATTGTACTTAGCTGATAAAATTTATAATAATCTTATGAACTTGATAAGCCACAAGTAAAGTAAGGTAAGGTAAAGTTGTCCCTGTTCTTAACTAATTAAACACTATACAATGAAAGTGTATGTGGGAGTGGGTGTATACGATGGGAAGTTATGTTTTAATTATCACCATGAGAAAATCATAATTCCAAAATATCGTTCTCTATAGGAGATAGCTCATTTCCTGAGCTTGCCGAACAGTCAGATTTTCCCACACCAAGTGGACAGACGGAGCCACCAGAAGGGACAGAAGCAAAATGGTGACATTGGTTGAGAAAATGGAGCCTCACACTCTGATACGGTCCCTGCATTTGAAAGGGAAGTCACAGCCAGGGAGATCCACAACCACATGACCGCTGTGTATCAGGAAGTTGTACCATCATATGACACAGTGGTCAGGGGGAAGAGGCGCTTTCATTGTGGACAGACAAACCTTGAAGATGAATCCCAAATTGGAAGACCATCTCTCGCTGAGGAACCAGGAATTGTGGCACAAGTGGAAGCTTTGATCCTATCCAACTAACTATCAAAGCTGTTGTTCATGAGGTCCGCATTAGCCATGGGTCAGTTTTCAGTATCATCCATGACAAGTTGCACATGACAAAGGTCACTGCACGTAGGGTGCCACAGTTATTGACACCAGTTCAAAAACAGCAAAAATGGATGTGGCAAATAAACTTTTGCAGTTGTGTCAAGACGAAAAGGTGGAATTTTTTGACTGCCTGATCACGATAGATGAATGTTGGGTCTACCATTATGACCCTGAACCCTGAAGCAAAGGAAATGAGCAAGCAGTGGAAACATGCAGACTTGCTAACACCAAAGAAGGCCAAATCCCAGCCGTCGTCAGGAAAGGTGATGTTGAGTGTGTTCTGGGATTGGTGGGGTGTCATCATGACCGACTATGCGCAAAAGGGCGTCAGCATCACTGGCAAGTACTACCAGAACCTTCTGAGAAAATTACGGGATGAAATGAAGAAAAAACAATACAGAATGCTGGCCTTGCAGAGGGCATATGTAGAGAATTTCAATTCAGTGTGCAATTTCTTGCACCTGTATCTCTGTTTCTTCTGGGTTATCACTACAATTTTATGACTTCCTTACGTACAGAAGTAAACCTGCACAAATAGCTCATGCAAAAAGTGACAGTTGGCTTGGAGTCACTTATTGTGATGAAATTACTGCAAAATGCCTTCATTTTATGAGATTTTTACACATATGTAATATTAATGTGTTAATGGTGCTGATCTCCTCCTCTTGTTGTTAGGGTGCAGTCCGTCTTGTAGCCATGCTCATTATATATCACAGTTTCACTGTGTACATAATTAGAAGTTTGTTCTTAAGATTACATATTTAAACCATTTTCAGATATTGCAGGCACACAATATAAAATCATTTCTACAAATTTTTTAAATTCTCATTATATTGATCTTACCCCTGTTTTCTAAAAACACCTGTTACTGGATTTTAGGATCTGGAGATGCTGAAACAGAGAGTGCGAGAGCTGGCAGTACGACCTATCGATGGAGGAGAAGGGCAGAGTAGTGACAAAAAGTGGGAGAAGGAACTTAGTGCTACTGTAGACAAACTAGACAAAAGATTACTGCAACATGAGTCAGATATGGGTTTAACTGCAGTTGCTGCAGAGACAGAGAAGTCCCTCAATGCAAACAGCATGGATTAGCCACACGTAAGTACCTACTGTGACATGGACATGGGTTCAGAATAAACATTCACTTGTTACTTCAGTATTATTGGGGCCACGTCATTGCTCAAGTGGTTAGTTACTGGCTTCCCATCGCGGTGGCCCGTGTTCAATCCCGGGTGTGGTCAAGTATGATTTGTTGTGGACAAAGTGGAGCTGCGGCAGGTTTTCTCCGATTACTTCTGTTTCCCCTACCAATCTTCATTCCACCAATTGCTCCACAATCACCCTCACCTATCATCTGGGACTGGTACAATAGGCCGAAGTGGCCACAGTGCAAGGGACTTAGTCCCACCCCACTAGCAATAAAAAAAAATGCTTCAGTATTAATTCAGTCATGTAGTTTTATGTTATGTTGTGATTTAATAATTTTCACTGACTACTGTTCATGTAATGCAAGACTTCAAGAAGAATGGGAGAGCTGGAACAATAGGTGTACAGAAAGAGAAAATGGATGGTGTGATTTGAATCTGAACAATAGAAGAGTTTATGGACTTTATGAATACTTTCAGTTACTTCACTTAAATGAAGTATCAGTTCTACATACTGAATAATTTATATACTAAGAATTATTATGTATATGTATAATATTTCAAACTGCTATAGTGAATTCATATAATTTTCATGAGTGGATGACAAAACTAATTTATATTTTATATACTATATTACTTCCAATATAAGACACCCTCAAATTTAAGATGCGTCTGATTTTTAAATGAGGGTTTTAGGGAAAAAATAGAATGTCATATTTATTTCAGTGAACTTATTTAGAAGACATCAATTAAAATATACCAGAATGAAATAGAAATTTAAAATTTTCACTGCAAGCAGATTCCTTTCTATCTTTTTAATCAGGCAGTTCATCCATGACCTTTCAGTTGCACTTTTATTATCTGAAGATGATGCATCCTTGCCACTTTTTCACAGTTGTTCAAAAGAATGTCATTTTAATGTCACTTTAAAAATGATCATGGAATAATATTTACTGGCACTTCTTTGTAAGCTTATGATATGAACTCCATGATTATTGATGCTGATACTCGTTTTATTTTGGCACTTGATGTCAATATATGATTGTCTTTATTCTGCCAGGCATCATAATGTTTATCAGAAAGATGCTTGAATTGCATGTTAGTTGACACACCAGGTGGTTGTAATAAAGTTGTCATGCCACTAGGAATTATCACTAGATTGGTGTTTTTGTACCTTAATCAATAACAAAATGCTGAAATTCAGTCAGTTTAGTTTGAAAATCCGAAGGAAGTTTATGGCTAGTTTTCATCCTTAATCATCATGATAAGCTTTTTCTCTTCATAAACTTTTCACACCATAAACAGATATGTTACTGTTTCTAACTTTTTTTTTGTGGACATTAAGGCCTCCCTAGTGACAGGTAATCCTTTATTTCATAAATCTTTGAAATACTCCAAAACAGAGACATCAGTCTCAGGATTTCCCCCTTTCCTTGGTCCAGAAAAAGACTTCCTATTTTTCAGACATGAAAACAGTTTTGTTTTTATGATTCACCAATGATGCATGCATGTCTCACTTACTGTATACTTTCTACCAGCTGCCTGATTACCTATCTCATCATTCCACAGAATAGCTTTTCTTTTGAATGCAGCATCATGTGTACAATGCTCTTCCATGGGTAAAAACTGGTAGAAAACTGAACACACTGAACAGTAAGAATGTCAGGTAGTGACTGAACTGAAAGTTTGGGGTTGACTCACAGTTAACCTTGTGGGGGAGGATGGATGATGTTGCTTGATGACTCACTCTGAATATGATGTCTGTGTTAGGTTCTTATTGCATTGCATTGCAGTCCATTCCATGAATCCAGAGTTAGTCAGAATGACTGTAGGATGTGGAATATGTCATATAAACACAAAAACATATGTACAGTACCGATGGAGTTCTCACACAGGAGAAACCAAGAATACATAGTGACTACACACAAGGCTATTTAAAGATACAGAAGTTATTTTCTAGACAATAGGTATTCATCAACAGAGTAGAATGAGAGTGCGTTTAAGTATCATTTCAGTGCTATTTTAAATTGTGCTTTTTCATTCATAAGACCTTTGAGATCAGAAGGCAGGTTATTGAAAATTTTGTTCCCAGCATAATATGCGCTTTTCTGAAAGCATGAGAGGTTAACAGTTACAAAGACAAAACAACTCCGTCCAGTGTGACTATTTAAGTTTTACTATTTGAAAACTTAGCACCCTTACATGTTTCGATCCTTACGGATCATCTTCAGAGGGAACATTGATACTTATTTGGAAACCACTATCACAATGGTGTTCCGAGTGCTAAACTACATACACACACAATGCCTGGAATACACAATATACAGAAAATCCAACTTTTCACAATCACAGCAGCTTTCCTGGTATTAAAGTGTATAAAACTTTGTTGTTTAACTTAAAATTTATAAAAGAAGTAGATTCATGTCACTTCTCCTATCATCTTTCTTGAAGGGGGCTGAACTTGTGCCGCCTGTCTATCTTGAGAAGGAGATTCTTAGTATCGTCCGTGTTTATTCATGGCTTGCTGTGTTGTTTTCACAACAATTGGTCTATAAAGACAGTGTTTGTGTCTTGTGTTAACACCGTGGACGTCCGCATTCATCTGAAAAAGTTCTTCATTATTTGTACTAAAGTTTACTTACTGACTTACTCACTCATGGAGCTGAGCCCTTCTGGAGGAGCCGCCAATTCAGGAGCTACTCAAGAATTTCCAAACATTTTATGGAACACGAAGGTTCATTTCCATGTTCACAAAAGTCCTCCACTGGTCCCTATCCTGAGCCAGATCAGTCCAATCAATACCATCCCATCCTATCTCTCTAAGATCCTTTATGATATTGTCCACCCACCTATGCCTTGGTCTTCCCAGTGGTCTCTTTCCTTCTTGTTTTCCCACCAATATCCTATATGCATTCCTTGTCTCCCTCATTCGTGCTACATGCCATGCCCACCTCATCTTCCTTGACTTGATCATTCTAATTATACGTGGAGAAGAGTACAAGTTATGAAGCTCTTCATTATGCAGTTTTCCCCAACCTCCTGTCACTTCATATCTCTTCGGTCCAAATATTCTCCTCAACACCCTGTTCTCAAACATCCTCAGTCTATCTTCCTCCCTTAATGTCAGAGACCGAGTTTCACACCCATACAGAACCACAGGCAAAATTATAGTTTTGTATATTCTATTTTTTATGAAGTTTATTAATGACTATATATATTCACAAGGAAAAGTTAAGTTCTGTAGTCTCTTACATAGATCTCTACAGGATTACGGGATTTGATACCCATCATGTTTCTTACAATTTTCTTTTGCAATGTAAATACCTTTTTACTGTCAGATGAATTACCCCAGATAGTTATTCCATACTTCATTAAAGAGTGATAGTAAGCAAACTAGATTGATTTGAGAGTGTCAATGTTACTGATATGTAACATGAATCTAACTGCATGACATGCTCTACTTAGCTTTGGAATCAACTGATTGATATGGTTTTTCCAGTTTCAATGATTATCAGTTTGGAAGCCAAGGAATTTTGTGTTTTCTCTATCTTCTACATATATTTATCATTATATCCAGTGTTTAATGGATATTGTCCTGAGTTTTTTGTTATGAATTTTATTACATTTGTTTTTCTAGGTTCAGGGACAGCTTGTTTGCAGAAAACTGTTTAACTCATTTGCGAAAGAACATTGTTTGATAGCATGCAGAAGTCGTCTCAATTTTTACCAGAAATTATAACACTAGTGTCGTCTGCAAATATTATAGGTATTGATGAGGTCTTTAGTGTAGGAGGGAGGTCATTTATATAGATTATGAAATGCAAAGGCCCTAAAATTGACCCTTGTGGAACTCCATGTTTTACTATTCCCCAATTTTATTAGGTACTTTGGACTGAATTTGATGATTTTATTTCAATCTTTTGTTTTCTATATGTTAGGTAGGATTTGAACCAACTTAACCTTGTTCCTTGAATGCCAAAAAAATGTAATTAATTAATTAATAGAATTTCATTCAGAGAAAACCTGCCCCAGCGCCACTTCGTCCACCACAAATTCCACTTGACCAGACCTGGGATCGAACCCAGGCCGCCACAGTGGGAAGCTAGAGACTAACTGCTTGAGATATGATGCCGCCATTATAAGTACATGGTCATTCAACTTTTGTATTAATCACACAGGGATGGAATTATTTAGTGAATCAGAAAGTAAAATATACCTTTACAGTTTTTCAATTAACACCATAACAACATGGTAACATAGCAATATAAGTATAAAAATCTAAAATATTCACTTGATAATATACATATATATATCCAGATAAAATCAATTATTGAGTTATTTTATCCCTATAATTAAAGAATTCATCTATATTATAAAATATATGTAAATGAAGAAACAGTAGTAATGCTTTCTTAAATTGATTGTTATTCCTGGACAACTGTTTTATATTGCTTGGAAGACTATTATAAACTCTAATTCCAAGATACTGCCGACCCTTCTGAAATACTGTTAGATTTGATAAGAGGAAATGTGAATTTGAACTATTTCTAGTTACTATTTTGTACATATCAGAATTTTCTGTAAACAGTTCCATATTATTAACAACAAACATCAAAAGGGAATATGTATATATTTGGGAGGGCAGTGGTAGTATTTTCAATAGGGTAAAATTTTGTCTGCATGAATCTCTGTTTCCAGCTCCTACCATTATTCAGACAGCTCTCTTCTGCAGTCTAATCCAGATTCAATAAACCTCAATACACACAAATAAAAAACTAGAATACTATATTACAATAATACAGAACTATTACAGAAGCAGGCACTTTTTCTCACAGTTTTGTGGTCTGTAAATGTAACATGTAGGCCAATATGGCGGACTGGTATTCTAACCTAACACTGTGATTGTGGTTACCTCTTTCTGTCACTGTCTTTGATCAACCAACTAATGAAGAAAAATTATGTTGATATTTTATATAAGATAAAGCAAATGTACACAATGCGATCAGCTATATGGCTGCATTAGATAAGTCCTTGGCGAACGAGTCGTAAGTCGAGGATTGTGTTCTCAGCAATCACCCTATTTAAACCTGATTGTTCCGATGAAGTATATTGTCATAATCTATTTATTTTACATATTCCTTAGTCTTTTCAGCAACGTCGTCGTATGTAATTGGTAAATGGAACTGGTTCCAGGGAATGGAGTCCTTCCTTAGAAGATAATAAGTGTCCAGGGACAATGCTGCTTTTTTTTTCTGGCTGGAAGAAACGATGTTTCACAATCTGTTTCAGTGGGAGTTTTTTAAATTTATTTATTTCTGTCTGGAAGAAACGATGTTATAGGCACCACCTTACTACTTTTTCCATTCTTATTTTCTGAGGCTACTACATGGATAGTTTGCACACTGGTGAATAGTTCCTCAGAGTTTAAGAGGCACCTCAAGTTTTTCAGCTGGAAAGAAAATGTGGAAAAATTGGTGTCTTATATTCTAAGTAATAGTGTATATGGGTATATGATAACTGCAAACTCTCTGAATTTTGTGCCTGTAACTATCAAGATTGGATAACAAAACAAATTTAGCAACCTGACCCTGAGTACATCACATTAACATGTGCTCATGAACAAGTAAAAGGAAATTAAATTCATATTGAAACTGTGAACAAGGATGATACTAACGCTTCCTTTCTTTATGTATAATAACCTTACTTATTATGTAATGTAGGTTATGTGAGATGAATGAGCACTTAAAAGGTCATGATTCTGATCAGGCATTTTGTTTCCTACTGTAAACTTCTTCCTTTTAAACTGGCTGTTTCTTCAGTGAGGATGAGTGGTTTTATTCTGCTTCCAGCAGTTGATCCGGCACACAATGTGATCACCCAGATTGTACAGACTGCAGAACATTTCTACTTTTATTTGTCAAAGGATCTCTTTTTGTGGTTTTCATTATCCAGCCAGATGAGGCCTTTAAGCCCTAACAGGACAGATTCTGCTAGGCATGCTGCAGTGTGACCTGATAAATACTCAGACACTGGTTATCTGTTATGTGTAATTCATATTTTGATGCATGGTAAAGTAATGTGGGAAAATGGATTTCCATGACATGGTTTTCATGAGTATTATGTTTCTCTTATTCAACTTTACAAACCAGCTTGACCCTTCTTGGATAAGCTATGATTCTAGGTGTTACAAGAGAAGATTTAATGTTCAAAGAACAATTTTGAAGGCTGTCAGGGTAATGGTTTGGAAATGGCTCAGATTTGCAGTAGAGCAACAGTATAATGTACTCTCCTTCCCTCCCCCCGATTACTTAATTTGGTTTGCTTACATAACATTAGTGAATTTATATTTTACAGTTTTGAAATTATATCTCTTTTGCATTGTGTGTTAGGGTTTCTTGAAATCTTTAGTTATGCTAAGAATCTGTGAAAATGTCCAAATTTTGGACTGAGTGCAGTACCTAAAGTTTTGAAATTTCAAAGAACAGATTTCGAATATAGTGTTCCTTAATACTGGAAGTTATTTTTATTTCTTTTTGTTCAAGTTATATTTCAAATTAAAATTTTCAGTAATTTTTATTCATGAAAGTGTCAAGGAATCTTATAAACTAAAATTTTACAATAATTAATAGAAAATATTTTATTATTTAATGATATTTGAATTACATGAAAGAAATGTTTGGTTAAGACCTAATTTTGATCTTCCCATATAATGTGAATACTTAAAGAATAGAATGTTAAAACAAGCTTGTAAAATCGCTGTGCCAAAAAGATCTCCATGTTTGTGTAGAAGAACTAACCAGTGATAATTTTTGTGTTTTATATTGTTGATAGTATCTTAGATTTAATTTAGATCTGTGTCAATTTTTTATCTTTGTTTGATGGTTGGTGCCCAAATTCTGCAGTGTACTTATCTGTTAGCTGTATTCACCACAGCATGTTTCCCTCAAATCTTCTAGAATTGTCATGTTGATCAGAACATCCTAAAATCACATACTTTAGAATAAGGGTGCAGTATACTTAGAAACTTCTATCACAAAAATGATATATAATACATTTTTGCTATATGTATGTGTTGTAACGGACGTTTTGTGTTTCACCAATAACAGACTTCATACAACACTGTAAAATTAGTTGGAAAAAAAGATGTTGAAATAAAGAGATCTGATAGAATCGCAGAAAAAATTGTTCAGAAATATCAATTTAAAGAAAGAATGTGCTCAGTAAGACCAATAAAATGAGTAGGAGTGTAGTTAATATCTATAACATGCCAAGTAGACCTAATATTGGAAATTGCATGGCAGTGTCATGATTACTGTGTATATTGGCTTTTGTCACTGGTGGCATTCTTTTGTTTTGATGGTTATACAAGTTATATTCATCCAGAGGCATATATTCAGATGATAACATGCCCACATATTTTGGAGCTGTATCATGTATTGAAATGTATTTTTCAGTAATCAAAATTTGTATGAATTTTTATGGGCATAGGGGAGTTGTGAAGTTTATGTTTAACCATGTCATTATGGTGCCACTAGACCAAAATATGGCCCAAATATTCAGTATTCTGATTTCAGGTTATCAGTATTTGTCTTACTGAATAATTGACTCTTAGATAATACTTAAAACTTCGTCATGCAGCAAAACAGGTGAGAGGATGAAAGCACTTGCATTTAAAGACATGAAACTGCTGCATGATATGACTGGTAAAAGTACAGCATGCTTTCTAAGAGAGCCACTATGATAGCTGGATATTGGCAACCTAGAATTGGTTATTTGCTCAAACTCTTGCTAAAGATGTGTTTACTGTGTGTTATGGTCTATTTGCAATAAGAAATGATGATGATGATGATTATTATCATCATCATTATCAGTGTTTGCTGGCCTTAAGTTATAGTTTCAGAGACAAGAACATATGTGTTACATTTGTATTCACCATTCAGCAGTGTCTCCCCCAAAGAGCCACAAGGATTAAAGAAGTTTCTTATTCTTAATGCTGTTTAAATGAAGGTTCCTCCTACCTGGATGGATGTGTGTGTGTATTTGTGCGTGTACACATCTCTGTGTATATCTGACTACTTTTTGTTTTTACATAGAGGAATTTCATATTTTCCTCTAAATTTTTCTTTGAGGGAGTCATGCCTTTAGAATGATTATTTGAGTAAATTGGAGTACAGTTATGCTCTTATTGTGTATAACAAAAATTTGCTGACATTAAGAATTTGTAAATTTTATAATTTCTGACTAAATGAAGACTCTGTAAAGCACAGTTTTTATATTATTATATACTGCAATTAGAATTCAGCACTTTCATATATCTCATTTCTTATGGGACTCAGACTGTGTTAGTTACTGTGTCACTATTCGAATATAGGAAATATGCATCATACATGACCATAAATATGTTGTTATGCACCAGGATGCAATGAAAGTTTAACAAAATACACATTTAATTAAAAACCAATATGAGACCGAAAATATAATTTTTATATGTGTAATTGTTTGGTGTTAGTGTAGTGAATTTTGCTGTTGAACAAAGAATGAGAAACTGCACTACATAGTCGAGGAGGCTTGATGACTTGTAACTGTACACTGAAATCAGTATAGGATGTTCTCCATTTTAAACAGTTTTTAAATCTTAACTCTCTGCCCATTCCATATAAACATTAATATGTGGTTCTTTTGGTCCAGATTTCTTCTTGGGGGGATTACATTTCATCTGAGATTTTACTACATGTTATTACTTTAGAAGGGATGGGGCACTTTTAATTTTACTACAGTCTGCTGTGTTGCCAAGGACTGATGTTGTTATTTCTAGACATGACATTTTTAAGAACCGAGTTTGTTTCTGTGCCACACAAATTCAGGTTGTTTACTCACAAGGCAGAAACACGTTTTTAAGTGCCATTTTTTAAAATGTAGGTTTGATCTTTTATTTCTGGTATTATTTTTTCTAATTGTCAGTTCAGTAGGCAAATGTGTGTATATTTGAAATGAGCTGAAAGCAGTTTCACTTTCATTGTTGCATTTCTTTCCCATTTTTTGGGAAACTGTTATTACCTGTCATCACTGTTTCAATATATGTAGATGTATATATTTGGTTATTTTATGATGCTGTAGTGACTACTGAAGTCAAGTAGTATCAAGTGAGGTAAGGTAGAATAGTTATGATAGGAAGGATGTAGGAATGGACTAGGCCTGTTTTAAGGCATGAGCCTGACATTCACCAAGGGTGGGAGGTTTATGAAAAACTTCAGTCAATGTAGCCAGCATTTTTTTTTCATGCCAGTTAATGTATATTCTTTTTATGCACTATATTGTCATGTGTAAGGGGGTACGCGTGACAAAAATGGCAGGTTATAGGTCGGATAATGGATTTATTAGGCGTCTCTATTACAGTTACACTTGCTTAAAGTAGTTAACACATTTAACTCCTTGCTAATGAATCGTTCAGTGTTGTCTGGATCTTGCACTGGTGTCTAGCCTCTAGTCTCCTTCTTCTCAGTATGACTGTGTCTCATCTCTGTGTCTGACTCCTGCCTCTTTACTTAACCTTTCAGCCAACTGAATATGCCATGCTGTTCCCAACAGTTAATCTTATTATGTCCCTGCGTTGCTGTGCTTTGAACGATTCGTTGCCTTGGATATCGGCTTTCAGTAGTGAAAGTTATACTGCATGAATCAAACCCTAGTAACTGAAGCCATTGTACTGGGAAAGTGCCCTGTTAATACTCGATGCCGAGGGAATCAACATCCAGTCTGACTCTTCTATTGTAGCAGAAGGAAAACTGGAAACATTTGTAAAATTCATACCAGTTAAAATTATATATTGAAGACAGTGGGTATAATTACATGACATGTTGATTGAATTTGACTATGTTCACTGAAATTGTAAAAATGTAAATGCTTCATTCTGATATCCAATAGAGCACAACAAACATTACAAATCACAAGACTAAGTTTCGGAGTATGTAGCTCTATGAAGACATTCTAGAGGTCCATTCAAAGAATGTTAACTGCAGTTCACATTTAATATGCAAAACATTTCAGTTATGTTCATATAATATGCAAAATGGAAAAGTACATTATCGCTGTTAACATTTAAAATATGGAGGAACTGGAGATTGTGGTCTACTGAGATGTGATGCTGCGTAGTCTGGTAGATTGCTACCAGTGTTTTGGAGGAACTTGCTACATCCATCCATCTTCAGTGTACAAGAGCAAGCGAAGCATGGAAATAAGTGATCCTAATATTGGGAAAGAGAACCAGGACCAGAGCTGTGGGCTGTCCAATAGGAGATGGTAGCACCAAGAAGTGACAGTTGTGCTAAGGGCGAATGTAGGGGTAAAATGTAGGAGGAGGGAAGTTGAACAAGAATTTGAATCAAATGAATAAAGAATAATATAAATTGGTAGCGTGAAAGAATTAAGATATATAGGACCACATTTTCAAGGCTCAGCATACTATTTTACCCTGAAGATGAATACAGCAGTTCCTTTGAAATGTTGGTAACAATCTACCAAACTGCAAGGTGTCACATCACAGAAAATGGTAACTTTAACTAACTGCCATAAGAGCCTCAAATCTCATATGGAGACATTATTCATTTTGAAACCTCTTCAGTGTATGTACTTATCCTTGCCGACTCAGTTTACTTTTGGCATGTGTGCAAGGAAAGTTGCAAAAATTTGCTTCTTAGCTTCATGACATGTCTTGCCATCCATCTGCTTGTAACAGCTTGAGAAGCACTGAGCAGATTTTCATGAAGTTTGATGTTGGGGAGTTGTACTAAAATTTGTCAACACATTCCAATTTTGGTTAAAATTTGACAACAATAGCAGATACTTTGTCAACTTGCTTTTCTGTGTGCATCACAGATGGACTTTGTAAATATTCATTGACATTTGAACAAAAGTTACAGAGAAAAATAAAGCAAACATTTGATGGCCAGCAGCATGTTTTGCTATAAGTCATATTTTTTAAATAATTAAACATGGATATGTTTATGCTTCTAAAGGTAAAACCAGAGTAAAATGCTAGAATTGTTACATTGAGTACATTTCACAGCTTGTGAGATTTGAGGTTCTCACATCAGTGATTATGAAGATCACTGTCTTCTGGAACGTGACACCATGTAGCCTGGTAGAAGTGTACCAGCGTTCTGGAGGAGCATACTGCTTCCATCTACGGGGTTGAATCGTAAGTCAGGAAAGCTAACAACAAGGAGACTGTGCTTACTGATTGCCTGGCTTATTCTGTCCTGAAGATGGAGGCAGTACATTCTTCCGAAACACTGGTAAATTTCTTAAAGACCACACCACATTGCATACCAGAAAATAGTACTGCTATTCATATCCTAACTTGTTTGAGAATATATTCTTTGTGTTGAGACAGTTGTTTAGTTGCAAAATGTTGTTATATGGAATGTGAATACCCTTAAGATGTATCTTATTTAACATCATATAAAGGGATGTGTATATTTTTGTAATTCATGTAATATTACTGAATTTAACTCTCATATTTTCCTTTTTTTATCTTCACATGAAACACTTGTTTCATTATCCTGTGAATAGTTATATTTGAAATAAAACTGTTGCATGAAATCTATTGAGGACTTGTATCTTGAAGTTACCATTCTGCCACTTCTGCCTGGTAACAAAATAAAGTAATTTCACTTCCATAATAAAATCCTCTCCTTTTAGAGTGATTAGAAGAGTTTCACATACTGAAATGCTGAACTGCTTTAATATGTTAGTATACCATGGCAGTTGCAGGATATTTGCCTGTTTGCATCACCTTTGCTGCTCTTGTGGCCATGGGAAGTCACTGGTTCTAAGCCTATTGCAATATACATCTGCATAATGAGATGTTATGCTTTGCCTATGAGTACAGCCTGACCCATGAACAGACAGAATTGAAATTCTTCAGCTTTCCAATACTGAAAGCATCGTTAAATAATCTGTGAGAAAAGAATTCAGTACTCCCAGGAATCTGGCATGGTATGTCTTTTGTCTAGTAATCTCTGTTTATATTTGCAGTGTAATGCCTTTTTTACATGTTCATAGTTGGTGTAGATTTCATGATGACTGTCATCATTATTAATATTCAGTTCCTGTGATAATGCTAATAGTAATTAATTTCCAGTTTCCTAAGAGTAGCATGTAATGGGAGCACTATCAAGTGTGTGCAAAGACTAAACAAGGCAAGCCCTGCAGAAGTCATAAAGCGTACTTTCTTATTATAGATTGCCACACACACAAATATTTTGTTATTACTCTCATATATAGATACTATAACTTTATAAGACTTTTTTTTTTGTTTTTGGTGGTGTAAGCAGAATAATATGTTGATGAGAGACGGGCAGGCAAAAGGGCACAAAGAGGATGGAGATCCTGGTACATCAGTAGGTCAGTAAGAATGTAATGCATTTTATTTTTGATCTTGGAACCAACCTCCTACCAATACCAAGTTCACTCTAACTGATCACTCATGTAGCATAAAATCATCCTAAAAGTCAACAGAGAGTAATTGTTGAATTACTGGAAGAATGTCTGTGGCAACCATTCCTTTGAGCGTCATAAGATGTTAGATGACTTTGAGAAAGTGGTCTCGACAGCAAGAACTTGCAGTTCAGCAGCAAGGAAAGTCATGGTTGTACTAAGCATGACTATTTTTCAGACTAATAATATTTATGGTAGTGTAACTGGTTAAGTCACTGTACTACAAGCTGGAAGATTGTGGTTTGGATTCCCAATGAGGTCACTGGATTTTTCATTTGTCCTAATACTTCCTGCTGGACTATGGCCCTGGGGTTGACTAAGCCTCCCACAGTAATGAGTACCAGGAATCTTGTCGGGGATAAAGGGCTACCAGAGCATAAGGCTGATGTCGCCACCATCTGTTAGCCAATTGTATAGAAAATGTGGAAGCCTCGATGTCTCACAACCGTATGGGCCTCCACAGTCTGTTACACTGATAGTTTTACCTTTTTACCTTTTACAATTTTTGTTGTTTCATTAGTTTTTCTCTATTATTAATAGTAATATTAATCTTTTTGAGAAAATGGCTACATTTCAGATTCATAAGGTACATATCACCCTAATTATTTTATTACTTTTCTTATTAATAGGGCCTCCACAGTCTGTTACACTGATAGTTTTACCTTTTTACCTTTTACAATTTTTGTTATTTCATTAGTTTTTCTCTGTTATTAATGGTAATATTAATCTTTTTGAGAAAATGGCTACGTTTCAGATTCATACGGTACATATCACCCTAATTATTTTATTACTTTTCTTATTAATAGGAGCAAGTGGTAGCATAGTTGGTCGAGGAACTATGCTACAAGCCGGAAGTTTGCAGGTTTGATTCCCGATGAGGTCATTGGACTTTTCAGTTGACCTAAACCTTCCAGCCGCACTATGACCCTGGTATCAACTCAGTCTGTAACAGAAATAAGTGCCAGAAATCTTCCTGGGTGTAAAGGTTGGCTGGCTCATAAGCCTGTCAACCTCACCTCCATGTGTGTGCCGATTGTCTAGAAAAATTGGGAGCCTTGACATCTCACATTCCAATGGGCCTCCACCACCTGTTGCAGCAGTAGCTTTCTTATTATTAAATTTAATATTAATTTTATT
>NW_019744106.1:1341154-1370188 GCF_002891405.2 Cryptotermes secundus
CCCAGAAGAACGTTGCCATCACTTTTCCTGCCGAATGGCTCCTCCGCTCTCTTGGGTTTGGGAGAACTGGTATGCCGCCACTCGCGTGATGACTGCTGGAACTTAGGAATGAAGTAGTGCACCCACGTTTCATCAGTGGTCACTAGAGACTTCAAAAATGCATCACCTTCATCTTCAAACTGCTGTAGGAGACAACTGGCAGCTTGCATGTGCACCATTTTGTTCACGTTCGTCAAAGTGTGTGGTACCCACCGTGCATTCACCTTGCAATAGTGCTGGTGGTATTTCATGATGTCTTCTACACTGCCAACACTGATGGACAGCATTACTCCAAGTTCCTTGATAGTGATGCGCCTAGTCTCACGAATAAGCACGTCTGCACGATCAATGTTCGGCTCGGTGATGGATGTTCGCTGCCAAAGATCATGCGGTTCATTCTCCACGCGCTCTCTGCCCTCTCTGAAGCACTTACACCACTCAAACACATGGGTCCATGAGAGACACTCTTCCCCATACTATTATTGGAGTCTGTGGTGAATTTCAGCGGATGGGACGTTTTCTCCGAAGAATTTGATCACAATGCGTTGTTCCATGCTCTGCGGTACCTTCTGTACGCTCATCCCTCTGGAAACGCCCAGACAGCACTAAACAGGTTCTAACCCTAACAGAAGGGAGTGGAGGTTGTGCCTACAATCTCTCAAGGTCGCACAGCTGCTGTGCAGTGCGCCTTGTTTACAAAAAAATCAGTCCTGGTCATATTTGAACCACCTAGTATCTCTTAACTTCACATATTCTTCATGTCATACAGAGCAAGGTCATCAGCCTTGCATCCAACCCCCAACCTGAAGGATCAGATCTCAGTATTTATGTCCTGCGGTGACAAGGTAACACTGTTATACCCCCAGGTTCCAGATTCCCTGTTCGTCACCTTCTCTGACTTGCAGGATTACAGTGGAGGTACTCTAATCTGCCCTCACATGGGACCTTGTTGTACAAAACTTGTAGTCAATTAGAGTAGCTAAAAGACACTGCCAATTTGTCACATTTTCCCTATAATCGGTCATAGGCCGGGGGTCTTAGTGACATTTCTTAACACACTTATTTGTTACTTTAAGGCGTTACAGCCCCACGTCCAAGCCCCAAGTTTGTTGGCTTTGATGATCATACTCTTTGCTCTTAATCGGCAACCACAGGCCGTGCCATACCATGATGAGAGGTGAGAAGTTGGACACGTTGCATGGACGAATTGCCAAGCACTTATTTTTTACCGATCGAGCATTTGGCAGTGGCCGCTATTGCCTGTCCAATCAGTCTTTGGACCCATCAAACGTGCGTAGAGATGGCAGCATAATGTATGCTTGAGCAGTAAATGTTGCCAACTAGTAAACTCGTTGTCAGTGTTGTTACGGCGTGGCGGTGCAGTTTTGTCACGTTGCCTGTGTATGTCGTATAAATTTTACGTGAAATAAGTTTTATAATGGGGAAGACTAGGAAGGGCTTCAATTGGAAATCCAGACAAGTTGGGCAGACAGCTATAGATAATTCATCAACTGCCAAGGTAAATGGAACCATTATTGAAAACGTACCTAACCCTAATTTAGTGTGCTTTGTAAGGCAGAAACAGTTTCATTAATAAGAAATTTAATTTTTTTCTTCAGATTAAAATAGATGACAGTGTTATTCTGCGTGACAGTTATGACGAATGCAATGCGTTGGTTATCCCGTCAGAAAAGAGAAGGACTAAGACGAAAAATGATACAGTTACTGTGAAAAAAATTTTGTCCAAAACTCAAAGAAAACGTCTACAAAAGATTGTCGACAAAAAGAAGAAAAAAGAAAACGTAAGTGTCCAGAATTAAATTATAACCTTAACGAGGGTAATGGTATTATGTTTAATATAACAGCTGAGAAGAGGTAAGCAGAAATAAATAATGTTGTTGCCCATAAGTATGGTTTCATAGATCCCTGTCTTTTACTTCCTGCATTCCCTCCCATCATCTGCATGGTCTTTATATAACACTGCTTAACTATATAATAATGTAATTTTCTGCACTTTTCAGTTCACATATTCATTCATCAGGCTAACCTTCAGTATAGTATATGGTGACATCATACCATGTTCCATATGCCACATTCATTGTGCCTTGGCATTATTACTGCTCTTTGACTGTATGGTACGCTTAACAGTTTGCAGATTGACAATTTAATTATTTAAATCACCCTGCGGACCAGCACTTTTAAACCTACTACCCTAACTTGTGCACTGTTCACTTTAAAAATTAATATAAAATTTCCTAATTAATTTTATGAACTAAAATTTTTGGAGAACACTTACCAATGCTCCTAGAGGTGCTTGAGAGTGTGATATTTCTGGAAACATTCCCCTTTATTAACTGTGCAAATACAGCATTGCCTAGAAGGATCTTCCCCTTGGAATGTTCACTCTTCACAATTTTCACAAGGGTATGTTTCTGCATATGACCTGAGAGTCGCCCAGGGGGGTCCGCATGAGGCCTCCGTGGGGTGGGAGTCTGTGTCTGACTCTGGTTCTGCCGCCACCATCTGGTCTGTAGTCCAGGCCTTTGCCACATTCATCAGAAATGCTTTGTATTTCAATTTTGAATCAGGGTTTAGATTTTTGTAAACCAAAAATGTATTGAAAATGGCACAATTTATAAGCCACAAGGCAACTTTCTTCGTCCACTTTATTGTTTTCCTAGGAAGAAAATAATAGGCCAAGTATTGATCGACTCTATCAACTCCCTTCATGAACATATTATACTCAGAAATACAAATAGGCTTCTTTACTTGTCCATGTCTTTTCTGAATATCAACCATGCTAGAATTGTGAATTGTGGAAATCATATTCACAACACGAATATCCCTCCAGGACTGAAGAAGAATATCCCCCTTCCCCCTGAATGTGGTTTCACCATGTTTCAGGGATTTACATTCCTCTTTCAGATCTGGAGGAAGGCCTCTGTTCACCCTAATTGTTCCACAAACACGTACTTTTCTCTAAAGAAGGTATTCTGCAGTTACCACACTGTTATAATAATTGTCCTGATAGACATGGTAATTTTGATCAAGATAGGGTTCCAAAATGGAAATAATAGTTTCTTGTAATTTTTTGCCTTCACCAGAATAAATCTATAAATTTCCAATATAGCCTGAAGTGCTTTCAGTAACTACACGAACAAGTAGGCCAGGATTATGTGTTCTCATACGAAGCCTTCCCCTCCAAGTAATCACAGATTCGTCCAAAGACAGTTGTTGGTTTGGCTTATAAACTCTCTGAAATTTCTGAGCGAAAAAGTTTAATAAGGGCTGAATTTTGAAAAGCCTGCTTGTTGATTATGGTTGCAGTCCATTATTATTGAAGTGCAAACACCACCAAATTTGTTCAAATCTCTTATGGCTCATTAGTTTGCTGAAAATGGGAATTTCTAAAAATGGATCTGTTCACCAATACTCTTTTAGATTATCCCTCTTTGTATGCCCCAGTGTTAAGAATTTTGACCTTCTTTATGACAGATTCCCATTCTTCTCTGTTATTGCCTTTTGCCTGCATCAGTTTATTTCCACCTATGTTAAATCTTTCCATTTATTTTCCAGCTGTCTCAGTCTGGACCTTCTCACCTTTCTTCTGCTATCTTGCTTACTTGCAAAAATTTTCATAGCCACCCTTGTTTGATCGATTCTGATCTGTTCTGATCTGATGTTCAAGTCACTCCAACCTTCTCCTTTTAGTGTATGGTACCAGATCAAGAGTTTCATACAGTTCCCTTGGTTCTTGTTTAGCTCTGATTCTCCAACATGTTATTGCTGGTTCATACATGTTCCTCAAAGTTATCCTTTCCCACATATTAATATAACTTTTCCCTTTTCAATCATGGAACAATTTCACTTCCATATGTCACAATTTGTTTGACAGTGTTAGTATATATTATTTCGATGTTCTGCATGCAGTTCTAGACTCAGAAATATGCTGTTAGCCATAATAACATGGATTGCTTTGAGTGATTGCCATCATGATTTCTTCACCAGTTTCATTTTCCCCCCAGGAGCTTCTTCAGTCACTTTCATTAATCTTCTTAGTGTCCCCATATCATCTGCATATAATGAACATTGTTCCATTTTATTAGAAATGCTCCTACTAGAGTTAATTCCAACAATTATTATTGCTTTATCCAAATATATATTAAACAGAATTATAGATTAAGTTCCCCCTGTCTGAGTCTCCTTCTCACATTAAAATTCTTTTGACATTTGTCCTTGAATTGTAAGCTTGCATTTTGAACCCCTGAGGATAATTTTTGCCACAGTAACCTCTTTCTCAGGGATTTAAAATCCCTTGAAGTTTGGTGTAGATATTCTACGACTATCACATCTTATAAGGTTCCTTAAAATCAGTGAGCAGTTAAGTGTAAATCAGTACAAAATTCATAGGCCTTCAGGATTACCAATCTCCATGCAAACAGCTTATCAGTAGCTATAAGTTGTTGTCGCCTTCATCTTCATCATCATCACCGTCATCATTATCATCATCTGCACCACCACCACCACGACCGCCACTGCCGCCACCACCATCACCATCAATGATTAGGCCATACATGATCTGTTCTGTGCTGGTCCCTCCACCTTAATTGTGGGCGTCCTGTGTTTGATCTTCTTTTTTGGACTGTATGTTAGAATTTTCTTCAGAATCCACCTGTCTTCCATTTGTTGCACATGATATTTCCATTGTGATCTGGATTTTAGATGAAGAATCTTAAGTTGTAAGTCTTCTACTAAAACTGCACTGGTTCTTGCCTAAAATCTCTTCACTGTGTGAAACCAATCATTAAAAGAACTGGTTAAACTATTATAATTTACATTCAGTAATGATATTTCCCTGTAGTCTCTACAATCAAGTTTATCAGCTCCCTTGTGAAGTGGGCATACTATAACAGTGTGCCTTCTGGCATAATTTCACTGATCCATATTACTTCTGTTTATGCTTGTATATCCTACCACAGTGCTGTGTCTCTGTACTTTGTTAATTCAGAACAGATATTGCCTTCTCCTGGTACTTCATAATTTTTCAAGTCCCTTATACTCTCGAAAACACCATTCCTGTCTAGAAAATTACATGGTATCACATCCCAGAAGAGCGTAATGTAACAGATAAAACTTCTGGTTGATCAAAGCCCCTGTAACTGTTCGTATTCTTCTACTGCTTATTTACATATATATTATATTTAATCAGTTATATTTAATTAAATTTGGATAATAATTTTTTTGTAGTTATGCATTAATTGAATGATGAAATCTTGTGCAACTAGCTTATGAGGTAGATGCTAAGTGGAAGTAGTTGTTCTTCCACCTGCCTGAACAGGGCCTGCAAAAGATCCTGAAAAGAGTCACATGCTCTCCAATGAAAGAAAAAGAGTGCCCAGCATAAAAACAGTTCTACCAGAGCAACCAAAGTCTACGCTTACAAGTGGTTGCTCAGTGAGTGGCAGCACAAATTAAACTGTTACAAATGCTGTTCATTATGTGACCGCAACAGTACCAAGTAAAGTAAAACAATTATATGTAACAAGTGGTGCCCAACGTGAGGCCCCCCAGAATAAACTATTACACCACTCATAGCTGAGTGGACAGCATGTTAAACTTATTATGTGAATAATCCAGCTTCGTTTTAAATCAGAAATGTAAGTGCATTTGTCACCATATTCTGAAGGCGTTTCCATTCACTTATCTAAATCATGTACTTTAACTAAGGATATTTTTGCATATGTAGTAGTTTTTGTTAGTTTGATGTCACAGGTCTACCATCTCTGACTGTTGTGACTCTTGAAGTCCCGTGACATTTTACCAGAGTAAAATGAGGCATACTTCATGTTGTTACAACTATTAAATATTCATTTGACACCATGTGAAACAGATCATTTCAACTCAAACTTTTTCTTGAGAAGTGTGCCCTGAAATTAATATATCTGATCCTGTTATGAAACATTTCAGTCCATTCCACACCTTCACGCTCTCTTTCTTTAAGAACCATTTTTAATATTATCCTTCCCATCTATTCTTTGCTTTCCCAAGAGGCCTTGTCCCTTCACATTTTTGAACTAAAATTTGTTATGCATTTTTATCTGCCTGTCTGTATTGTATGACCTGCCAGCCTCATCCTAACTTTGATAAACTTAATCCTATTTGAAGCTCTTCATTATGTAATTTTCTCCCTCCTCCTGTTACTTCACCACTCTTAGGTACAAATATTCTCAGTATTTTCTCAGGCACACTTGATCAGCGTGCTTTATGAAGGGCATTACATAACTTCTGTAAATGAAGAGTATTGTTCAGTAACTAAAGAATCAATCAGTAATCTTTCCAACCATAAAATTAACAGTGCCACCAGAAAATGGTTTCAGCACGTGTTTTGGTTGTACTCGTTGCAGTGCTGTGAGGCATGTGGCCCATTATTTAGCATATCTACAAACTTGAAGGTGTAGGCAAAACCTTTCTCTGAAATGTCAGTGAACACGGCCCCCCCTCCAACACAGCATGACATTTTCTTTTCATTGCTTGATGCCAGATTTGTATCGAGAGTTATATACCAATAAGATGTGCTTGCTATCCCCATTGTTCCAGTACTGTCTGCTGGACATAATAGGATCTCTGGCAGTGCACATTGGATTGTGTGTAGTTTTGACAGCAACACAAAATGCACTCTATGTGAATGCTGGCTTCTTAAATTTGACTGTATCAGTTCAAAATAACAAGTAAAATATTACAATTGAGCTACCTTTTTCTGGGTACAGTGGGACTACTTCTTGGTATTTGGGATGAAATACGAGGGTTGGAACTTTAATAGTGGCAAATATTTATTTACAACTGATACAAAATAGATGCAGGTTTCGAAGTTTTACCGTCCTTCAATGTAGTCACCAGAATTGTGTACAACCCATTGCCAGCGATGTAGAAGCTGTAGGATACCTTTAGCAGCGCCTGTTGTTTTGATAGTTCAAATGGATCGGTCTCCGGCCTGAAGAATCTCTGGAACGGTTCTGAAGCGAAAGCCACAAAGTGGTTCCTTCATCTTAGGAATCAAGTTGAAGTCACAAGGGCTTGAATCCAGGGAGTATGGTGGATGGTACAGCACTTCCCAGCCCCATTGATTGAACAAATCAGCCACAGCTTGCCATTTCTGCATTTCCGTCATATCGTCCGGAGCCCAACATGATGCAGTTTTTCTCATGCCCACGCGTTCCTTCAGAATGTGAAGAACAGTCATATGTGCTAATCCTGTCTCTTGGGCTAGCTCACAAATCGTATGGCGTCGATCACTCTCCAGTAATGCAGAAAGAGCATACACTTCTTCTTCACTGACACTAGGACGACCTGACCGACGCATGTCTGCCACATTTTGGTGTCCCTTGTTGAAGGCTTTTACCACCTTGCCATTGTTCTGTAAGGCAATGCAGATTCCCCGCAAGTCTCTTGAAGACCTTGATGACACTGTCGTGCTGTACGGCCTCTGGCACATTCAATCTTTATCCAACTCCATTGTTCCTGTTTCAAAAACATTGTGACAACACTGCATTACAGCCAGCTAACACGAGGCTCTGTTCTTCTCGTCACAGCGCATGCGCATGATGTGGGAAGGGAGAGTCCATTTGCTCTGAGGTAAGGCAGGTATGTAACTAACATGTGGTATAAGTGACATTATTTGGTTCCGTTGCATGGCATCTCTACAGCAGTGTTGCCACTATTGAAGTTCCAACCCTCGTATATAAAGTAACCACAAAAATGTACCTTGTGAAATGGAGTTACGGTTGGTGAACTACTGAATTATAAAGTGGCTTCAGATGTTAGTATAGACACACTGTAATCAGTGGTGTCATTGCATATTTCATTTTGTGCCAGAGGTTCACCATTCCTGGCTTAGGGTGAAAGGCCAAGATTCACACCTGTATAAGACAGGTAACATAGTTTTATAAATTTTATCTTTAGATTTTTAGGTAGGAGGTAGGAAAATAAATGTTAATGACCTGAATGGTATTAATCATTCCCAAAGTCCAGTTTCCTCCTAGTTTTGTGAATTAGTGTGATGACTGTAATTTTGATATGTTGCTTTAATTCTCAGATATTTACAATTTCTCACATTTTCCAGTAATTCATTAGTTATTTGTGCATAATTGTGACGTGTATTTAGGTCATGAGACATGAACTTTCTACACTTGCTTTTGCCTGTTGTATAGAGATCTGCACTTCTGGAAGCTTTGTCGAAGGTTCAGCTACAGCCACAATATTTGAGTCAACTAACATCCATAACATCTATTCAGACGAAGGGTTTGAAAAAACACTTCCTTGAGCAGGAGAAGGTTGATAATAAAATTACACGAAAGCGGAGAAATGATAAAAATGAAGAGGAAGTGCAGATTATTAACAGTATTTCTGGCAGTCGGAAACGTAAGCGCTTACTAATGATGGGTACTGAGGTAAACAAAACTTCAGAAGGCAAGGATCCAAATGTTGTAGGATTTGAGGTAAGACTTTTATTTAAGCAGTCTTTAAAACACATTTGCTTCTACGGGAAAGTTATTAACTTGATTGACTGCTTCATGGTATTGTGTTTCATGGCAAGCAGTGCAGTTCATGCAGAGAAATCTGTTCATTATTTGTTGATTGTGGGCAGCAGTTATAAGTTATAAGCTGCAGTAGCCATTTTGTTCTTGGTTATAGCCAAATGAGCAGTGTGTTATGCCATGGCGTGGTATACTTCAAAGCAATGTGTATTTTTGTATGACAGCTATGTGAAATAAAGATCTGCAACAAAGTATCAGTGAAAATACCAGTATGAATTCTGTGATGAAAGAGCTCCCAGCAAATGAACAATTTACAATTTGGTGAATAAACTTAGATCAACAGGACTCAGAAACATAAGTGCTGAATGCTTACTGAGGAGAAATTAGATGACCCAAGACTCAGGCTTGAACATACACCTAGAAAGTCATTAATATGCTTAGCTCAAGAGACTGGGTTGTCAAAGTCAAGGGCAAGAAGGGTAACATACTTATTGAAGCTTAGACCTTCTAAAACAACAGCAACCCATGCCTTGTGGCCTCGTGATCCAGGCAGCAGAATTCATTTTTGCGGTTGGTTTCTACGGTCCGTCATTGAAGATGCAATAGATCTACAATTGACATTCTTTCTGATGAAGCACGGTTTCACTTACAGGGATACATAAACACTACTGGAGTTCACAGAATCCACATTTCACTTTCGAAGTCCCACTCCATTTAATGAAATTTGGTGTCTGGTGTGCTATATGTGCAAGAGGGATTGTTGGTCTTTGTGGTTTTAATGACACAGTTACCATAATTACAAAAGCTATGTACAGATGATTCTCAGGCAGTATTTTCCAGAGTTAACAGAAGACAGACTATGACTGGTTTCAGCGAGACTCGGCAACTGCCCACACTGCATGTATGTCTATGTAGGCTTTGTCTGATGTCTTAAGGGACAGAATTATGAGCAGTGGTATTTGGTCAGCATGTTCACCTGATCTTAATCATGATTTTTTAATTGGTTGTATGAAGGACAAAGTTTACAAGGGTAACTCCTGAACAGAAGAAGTAAAAGAAAACATTCACAGAGAATGTGAATATTTCTGCAGAGCAGTGTGAAAAATAGTAAACTAGAACCTATTTCACTGGTATGAGGAATGTCTGTATATAGAGAGATGACATTATGAACACCTCCTGTCTTATGTGAAGTGTAACTATGTACTTCATTCCAAATGTTATTGGCCATCAGCCATACTGATTCTGTGCAAAATTCATATTTGTCTTGAGGGTGGCTGTACACTAGTTGCCATGAATTGATTGTTGTGAATCAGTCGGTGAGGTTAAGGACTTCTGTATATGTCTGAAAAGAAATACTTATGTTTGATATCTGAACACAGTTTAATGTCACATCAGTATTACAGTCTTATCCAGTGAAAGGACTGCACAGTCAGAAAGTTTTTAGTAGAACAAATATTGGAATTTACTGAGAAATCCTGACACTGCATCTCATGAACCTAGTATAATCATCATTGATGATACCAGTATGATGCTGTAATTACCAGGGTTCAGTTCCTTCATCAGGAGAAAAGCCAGAATTTGTTTTAGGTTGTATCTTGATTGTAATATTTTCATACTGAAATCCCAGATATAGTGAAATAATATAATATTTACTTTGGTTTAGAACAGTTGTTTTCAAATGCCATTAGCCATTTAAGATCTTGATGATGCCTTGTTTAATCTGCCAGTATTTCACTCAGTGTCACTGTACTATTCTCTCTTGACTTGTTGCTGCCAGCATGGAACCCACTACTTCCGTTTCACAGCATGCACTATTTCTCCACACTTGAACGCTGTATGCTGCTTTTAAGCGCATGATCAGACTCCACTGAAATGCACAGCTCACAAACTACGGAATACTTTTATTCAGGCATCCTCATTCTGGAAACATCAGGCCAGCAGTGTTTTCAGGACAGTCTGAGAACAATCTAGAAGCCCGGGAGGTGGTGAAGTCACAAAACATCCAGAGTAAAGCACAGGCACATGTCATATCACAATAAGTTGAAATAAATTATGTATTTCATATGAGTGCGATCACAAGCTACACACTGCATATGTCTGGCATGGATGGTGGTGGAGGCGGTGTTGATCATTGCCATGACATCTTCATCATCCTTATTTGGTATACTTTGACTTTCTGACAGGGACTACTTTACATTTACCTTTTATTTATTTTTACAGACTTCAAGTGATGATGATGACGACGATGACGATGTTGACAGTGATGATGATGATGATGATGATGATGATGATACTTGTGATGAAGGAAGTGACAATCTGAGAGAAGTTGAAGAAGAGACTGAAGGAAATGATATACATGACCGCAGTGTTGAACAGGATTGTGTCCAGGAAGTTAAGACTAAACAGGATGATCCTGTTTGTCAGCGGTCATCTGAAACATTATCTTACCCTCAGAATCATGCATCAAAACAGAGAGGCAATGCTGAACTCAAGGAAAAGCAGCAAAATACTACAAGGAAACCAGCAGTGTTTGTTCCAGTGAATAGGAATCCAAAAATTCAGGAGAGTCGACTCAAACTTCCTATACTGGCTGAGGAGCAGGCTATCATGGAGGCAGTAAATGAAAACCTTGTTGTTATTTTGGCTGGAGAAACAGGCAGTGGGAAGACTACCCAAGTTCCTCAGTTCTTATATGAAGCAGGTTATGCAAGGTTTGTTTTTAATGTAATTATCAGATTTTGAGGAGTAAACTGAGTCCATGCATGCATGAGAAACACTTTAATATTATGTAAGATATTTCAGTTAATGTCAATGTCTTTTTATTTCTGAATGTTCATTTGCACCAGTTGCATAAATGAAAATTTTGTTGAAATTGTTTTAACCAAATCTTTGAGAGTCAGTTGGCAATAAAGTGAGATTTGTATTTGTTTTTTCATATAGAAGTAGCAGTTTGGAGACAGACCTGTAGAACAGATGTGCCTTTTAATTGAATTTCCCATGATTTTTTTATTGCTAGTGGGGTGGGACTAAGTCCCTTGTACTGCAGCCACTTCTGGCCAGTTGTATCAGCCCCAGATGATAGGTGAGGGTGATTGTGGAGCAATTGGTGGAATGAAGAGTGGCAAGGGAAACCGAAGTACTCAGAGAAAACCTACCGCAGCGCCACTTTGTCCACCACAAATCCCACTTGACCAGGCCAAGGATCGAACCCGGGCCGCCGTGGTGGGAAGCCAGCGACTAACTGCTTGAGCTATGGCACAGCCCAGTTTCCCATGATACTGTGACATGACAGAATAGTTTAACAAGAGAAGTCATCCATTGCTAGGCTATGGACAAGAGTTCCACTTGCATACACTCACCTGGCTCATGAGCTTTAAGAGCCTCTAGGGACAAAGAGCCTGCTGGATCCAGTGCTACCCGGAATACAACTTCCAAGCACAGCCAGTGTCAGAAACACAACAATACCAATGCCCTCTCCTGCAGACCATGGTGAGAAGAATGTACTCAGTGTCAAAAAGTTGAGGTGCAGGCAGAAGTTAAGCAAGTGCTAGCTCTTATGGTCATAGCCCCAGATGGCTGGAACCCAGCCACCCTAAAAATGGAGCAGCTGAGTGACAAAGATGTGGATCCAGTTGTAGAAGAAACAGAGACTGGACAGTGCCTCGACTGGAAAGACAGTCCTCACTGTAGTGCTATATACAAGGGCTACTGGTCCCAATGGAAGTCTCTCATATGAAGGAATGACATAATGTTGGAAAGTATTGCCAGCACTGTGACACCTGCACAACAAGTTAAGGCCTGCAAACCAGGGGCCAAAGCCTTATACATCAGTACATCATTCAAGAGGATAGCCATCGATGTAGCATGTCCCTTCCCTCAGAGTAACCAAGGAAACTGATGCCTTGTGATTGCTATGGACTACTTCACCAAGTGGCCAGAAGTCTACACCATTCCCAACCAGGAGACGTTGATGGTGGCAGAGGTCCTGGTGGCCAGATTTTTCTGCTGCTTAGGAGTACTGTGAGAGCTTCACAGTGACTAGAGCCATAACTTTGTGTCCTGTCTGATACAGGTGTTGCAATGACTGGGGGTGTGTAAAACACACCACACCCCTTCACCTGCTGTTGGATGGCATGGGGGAGTGGTATATAAAAATGGTCAAGGAGCACCAGCAACAAGCACCAGAGGGCTTGGGACACAACATTGCCCATCTTCTTGCATACAAGGCTTCCACCCATGACCCTATATGGGCATGACTGCAGCTAACCTAATGTTCAGGGAAGAACTTTACCTGCCCTGTGACCTGATGATGGCACTCTACCACAAGGAGCGTCCTACCATTGACCATGCAGCAGATCTTATGGATTGTTTACATGACATCCATTATTATGCCCACCAACATTTGAAGCTGACCAGTGACTGAAGGGGAACCTAACTACAACTGGCTGGCCAACTCCACAGGCTACCATGAGAGTGACCAAGTGTGGTTATATCACCTAACCCACACCAAATGAGTCTCCTAAGCTTCAACCCTTCAGCCCTTGAACCAACTATGCTACCACTTGCCCTTCCCTTACAAGATAGTGTTCCAAATCAGCAGTGTGTTATACCAGATTCATTGACACCCTAGAATGAGGATGACGGTAGTACCTTTTGACTGGCTAACACCTTACAAGGGAACTGCTCAAAGTGAATAGCACCAAGGAGGAAGCTGTTGGAGAATAGTAGCACGAGGCCCAATCCGTGAGGAAGGAAGGCTGGACAACATCGAAACCAAAAAAAGAAGTGTCAACCACAGCACGATGTTGGAAGTGCCAATTTGCGAGGATGAGCACAGACATCACCAGCATGTCCCCTTGGACAAGAAGAAATAGTGGTATGCCTATAGTCTACTCAGAATGAGCAATGTGACATGACGGAAGATTCCTGGTGCTCATTTCTGTTAAGAGTTTGAATCAACCTCAGGGCCATAGCATGGCTGGAAGGACTAGGTCAACTGAAAAATCTATGACATCATTGGGAATCGAACCCACAAACTTCTACATTGTAGCAACTATACTGCTATGTGCCCCCCACAAACACATATTTAATTAGCTAATTTCTCTTCCACCAGAAATGAACATGTTGTGGATCACTGGGACAAATGCCTTTGGTAATTTTGTCGAGAAGTGAAAGGTTTGTGTCTGCTGTTCCTTGTTCAATAGGACATTGACATTGAAGTAATAAATACAGCATACCTGATCCAAAGATATTACTTATTAAACACCTCTTGCACATGTCTGTTGAAAGACTTCAGTTTTGAAATTCCATCATTATCTCCCCTTTAATCACTTGTGCCATATAAAATTGTATCATATTTTGAAATAGTTTTTATACTTAAGTTTTGGTCATTTCTATGAAAGTACTAGTACAATTTAAACTTTTAACACGGTGTCAAGTAACATAACCTTGTTCAATTTGGTAGTCCTCCATTTATGAAATCACAGTGCAAAGAAATTAAAAATCACCGGCAGCAAAATGGCAAAGCACAGCCTACATGAAACTTGCACAGTGCTTGACTGCAAATAGTGACCATGACCCTCTGGAAAGCTGTGACAAATTGTTCAGTGATATGACCTCCAGTGGAAGTGATTGCAGGTGAGCAATGTATCAGGTTATGAGCACAGATTAGATGAACAACTGTAGCACAAAATGGTTTTATGGTGTTATTTGCTTTTCAGAGATAATAGAATGATAGGCATAACAGAACCAAGAAGGGTAGCTGCTATCTCCATGTCAAAACGAGTTGCAGAGGAGATGAATTTGTCAAGCTCTGAGGTGTCTTACCTTATCAGGTTCGAGGGCAATGTTACTGAGAGTACACGAATAAAGTTTATGACGGATGGTGTACTTCTAAAAGAAATCCAGAGCGTAAGTTGGTGATTGTAATGCATAATTGATACTGAACACTGTCTCTCAACTTCATATTTTTTATCATTCTTTGCACAGATCAGTTAAAATAAATGCATTACAGGGAGTCATATCTGTGTCAACATCTACTTACATACACTTCTATAACTGCTTAACTAAGTAAATATGGTATTTGGAGAATGCATTAAAAATAACAGGTGAAAATCACTTTGGGTCATACTGATCCTGTATAAACTCTACAAAAAGCTCAAGTTGGATTTCGCTGAAGTTCTTAAAAATGGCTTATTGTGCCACAGATCTGTACATTGATATATAGATATATAGATTTTACTGAGATCATCACTTGTATTCAAATACAAAGGAAAATATTTCAGGCCTCTGTGCATTATAGAATCTCTTCTGTTGATTAGCTCTTTCATAGTTGATCTTGAATCTACAGCAAATGGACATACTGTATTAAGGGAACAAGAGAATAAATGATTGTATTTTCAAGACTTGCAGCTTTCATAGTTGCTGAATTCGTTGAGGTCTTCTCAGGTGGTCTTCATATAGTTGATTATCCAAGAAGACTTCATTGCAGTAATCATGATCTTAACGTAACAGTTGATTTAATTTAATAAAATATAACTCTTTGTGTAAGGTTATGTATGCAGCAGGTTTGTTTAGAGTCAAAGGGTTGATATTTGTATACTCACCCTAGTTGGATGCAAAATATTAGATGCAACATTTTTTGTGACACTTATTCACTGAATCAGGCTTGTGTGTGTCATCTGTAAGAATATGTAGTGAGGAAATTGATGTAGGTGGTAACGTTTCTGATATGTAGGAGGTGCCCGGTTTGTATCTTTACCAGGACGCTGATTATTCTAACTGAGATTTGTTGTGGTTATTCTCAGTCTCGCCAGATGAATGCTGGAACAAGCCTTGAAATAGGCTATGACCACTTCTTTCCAAATCTTTTCTGGTTCATTGCTCATTAATGTTCCTTTCATGCAATGCTGTATGGTCTGAGATACTGACAGCATCATTAAATAGATAAATGTATATATAAATATTTCAGGCTTGTGACTTTTGGTTTTACAGGACTTTTTACTGTCCAGATATTCCATCATCATCTTGGATGAAGCTCATGAGAGGAGTGTGTATACAGATATTTTGATTGGTCTGTTATCTCGTATTGTGCCACTGAGGAATAAGCGAGGTAACCCTCTGAAACTTGTCATCATGTCTGCCACTCTGAGACTGGAAGATTTTACTGGGAACCCCCGCCTCTTCAAGACCACACCACCTGTTATTAAGGTGGATTCTCGTCAGTTTCCTGTCACAGTCCATTTCAATAAGCGAACAGCAGCTGATTACGTAGCAGAGGCTTTCACCAAGGCCTGCAAGATTCATACTCAGCTGCCTGAAGGTGGAATTTTAATATTTCTTACTGGTATGTGATAAATCCTGGAATAACTCACCATGTAATTTAATGGAGCAGAGTCCTTTGAAAAGCTGATAGTCACTCAGCTATTCAAGAAATTTTCTGCCTTTTATGGAAGCCTGAAGTTCATAATATTGTTCACGTCAATGTGTCATTGGACCCCATCTTGAGCCACTCAGATCATCACAGCTTCTCTATTTTAATGGGGTTCACGTTTATGTTACTTTATTTATGGTTATCTGTCATTTAACATTCTGTTAGTGTGATCCAAGACTATAATCTCAGTGTTAAAATTTTCTTCATTTAATGTTTTCCGCTGTTTAGTGCTTGAATCCACTGCTCCCTAAAGAAACTGTAAAGGAAGGGGGGGGGGTTAAGTGTATTCACTTTAATATTATCCACTCATCTATATCAAGGTTTCTATTATGGTCAGCTGAGAATTCATGAAAACCTCAGTCTGAAATTCTAAGTACTTTTTCAGTCCATGCACTACTACTACTACTACTCTAGCCTTGATTGTGGTGTTTAATATGAGATTTCTTTTTAAGAAAATTATGTCTTATACTAGTATAAAGCCTGTTGAAATTTTAATAGAGAATTTGTGAAGGTAGACTTCATCAAAAATACCTAATATCAATAACTTTTTTGTGGGGGGGAAACAGCTACATTCACATTAAGACACTAAATGAGGCAGATAAACAATATGTTGCTTCTGTCTGGATGAAATGTTTTCCACAACTGGTATCAGAGCAACGCAGTGATCATTATGATTATAATGATTATGAGGTTCACTTTTAAACTACAGAGATACATTTCTAGCAGTCACAACTTGACCAACTATAACAGCGGGTGATAGTTTTGACACACACTTTATAACTTTCAGTAATAGATATTATTTGGATGTTACCACTATACATTCCATTTTCTTCTCCCTCTCTGTTCATACACCACCAGAGTTTCTGAATGGTCTCAAATGCAGCAAATGGGTAGAACCTTTGAAAGAAATTCATGTTTCTAGCTGGACAATCCTACCACTGACCCTCACTTAAAAACATGAAGCTACAGTTTTACTATATTATATGCTATCAAAAATGGAAATTTGTTTTTGTCAGAGGTTAAGATTGCAATGCTGACTGAAGCGTAGACATCTCTGTCACTGCTAACAGTCTGTTCCATAACTACCAGCAATGATATCTGCACTGTTGGGAATGGAATAAGGGCTCCCAGCAAACCTTATGCTTTTATAAGGCTTTTTTTTTTCACAGGGACTTAGAATTTTCTTTGTTTTAGAGACTTAGAATGGAAGTTTTAGTTTATATTTTTAGTCTATTACAATCCTGAAGCCACCTTAATGGTACTTTATTGTGACTGCGATTCTCAGAACTTTCTGTAGCCATTGTAAAGTGGTTTTTGTTGCCTTTTCGTGAATAGGTGTGTGTCATCAGTAATTTGACAGGAAGGCTTATAACATTCATCTTAAAGTATAACATTCTGTCAGTCCAATTTATTAGTTTAGACTGGAAATTATATATATATATATATATATATTTCCCCCCTCTGTTTTCTGCCATACTTAAAATGAAAGTATTGTCAAGATTTTAGCGACTGTAGACAGGATTTGGACTTGGGTAATGCTTGCTGTCATTCAGTCCAGAACCTTTTGTCTTCTCGTCTGCACTCCAAAAAACTAAAAATTACAATATACAAAATTATAATTTTGGTGTGTTTCTGTATGGGTGTGAAACTTGGTCTCTGACATTAAGGGAGGACCATAGATTGAGGGTGTTTGAGAACAGGGTGTTGAGGAGAATATTTGGACCGAAGAGAGATGAAGTGACAGGAGGTTGGAGAAAACTGCACAGTGAGGAGCTTCATAACTTGTGCTCTTCTCCAAGTATAATTAGAGTGATCAAGTCAAGGAGGATGAGGTGGGCAGGGCATGTAGCATGAATGGGGGAGACAGGAATGCGTATAGGTTATTGGTGGGAAAGCCAGAAGGAAAGAGACCACAGGGAAGACCAAGGCATAGGTGGGTGGACAATATTAAAATGGATCTTAGAGAGATTGGATGGGATGGGATGGTATGGATTGGTTTGATCTGGCTCAGGATAGGGACTACTGGAGGGCTCTTGTGAACATGGTAATGAACCTTCGGATTCCATAAAACGCTGGGAAATTCTTGAGTAACTGCAGAATTGGCGACTCCTCCAGAAGGGCTCAGCTCCATGAAAAAGTAAGTAAGTAAGTAAGATAGGGTTTGCATTGATAATCACATTTATTGCACACTTATACAACTTGGTGCTGCACTTCAGAAATCACTATCACACAAAGACTAGTGCTTTCAGTCTGTTGCAGTCTCTACTAGCCATTGCTTGGTAGCTGCTTCCAGTGGAAGAGGTTCCCCTTCCTCTGGGTTCCCGAACTATCCCTGGCCTCAGCTACCAGCTTCTGTCAGCAACAGCTCACAACGACTGAACTCCAACAGTCCTTTAATTGACTCACTAACTCACCAACCATCTCCTCACTCCCTCCTAAGTCCCTCTTCACTCACTCCTTCAAAGTCAAAGTCAAAGTTACTTTATGACCAACAGTCAGCTGTCCAGTCTGTCTTGGTGTCCACACCCAGAGTCAGAGTTACTTGACGACTGGTGGTTTACTGCCAATCAGTTCTTCTCAGCCCCAAGCCCCTTGAGGCTCATCACCATATATTTTCTTTTCTTCAACTGAACCCTTGCAGTCATAGTCCTTATGTACTACCATCTGTGATGAGAGGGTGGGTTTGTCTCTTATGAATAGGCTTTGCATTTCTCAAGTGTATGTATCACACATATAGCATGTTACTGAAAATTCTTCTTTGTGCGTTATATACAATTCCACTGTCAGTCAGGCTTTGCAAAGCAGATCATGTCTATCTTACTTACATTATGCTACGACAGCAGCTTAGTCACTTGAATGGTCATAAGCTTGACTACCACCAAGTTTAAGCCTCTTATATTCCCTGTTTGGCTTCGCCTTGCCCTATGCTATGAACATGTCCATTCTCATGATTTTATATGACTGCTTGCTCCCTGCTCAGTTTTATTATGTAAGTGTAAACACATAGAAGCCATGTACAGATTTCAGACTGGTGTGCACCTTGGAAAATTTCCAGTGGCACAGAGAACCTTGTTTTGCAGATGCTGCAGTTGTAAGAGGTAGGTGTCTGCCACTAATTCCCAGGTGGGGCAAGCATAAGTCATTACTGATCTGATCAGTGATTTATGGAGGGTTAGTTTAATGTTTGTGCTTAAATGCTCACTTTTGAACAGGGAGTAGATTATAATAAATGTTCTGAAGGCTTTTTGGCTTCAATCATCTATGTGCAGGCTCCATGTAATACTCTCATCAGAGATTACACTGAGATATTTTACATGATTGTGTCAATACCGACTAACTTGTCCAGCTTATAACATCTTGGCACAGACTGCATAAGAAACACCACTTCCCTGTTGCAGTGCAGTTGTTGCTACGGAATTCTCGTGTTCATGTCTGTTGGTAGAACCACTACATAGCAGTGGCTGTCATATAATTGCTTGTTTCACAGTCATTGCCTAGCAGTGGGTCTGTGTACCACAGTATGTTTCTGCCTTTGTTCTCAAGCGATTCTACAGTTGAAGAAGCTTTGAAGGATGGAACATGATCATAGGATGGAACATGATCACAATCTTCATTCCACCTAGATATGTTACAAAATTATGATTGGTGAATATACAAAAAGCTGTGAAACATGCAACATAATGAAATGAACTTTTAATTTGAATGTAATCATGTATCCTGTGCTTGCTTTATATCATGAACTATGCATTCCAAGTTGTACCATTGTTAGAGGTACACAATACGTAACTCCTTTACATGCGTTTTATTGGAGTTGGATATTAAATATACTAATTTTTTTACTGCTGTCTATACAGATATTTCAGTTTAGGTATTTAAGGAAAGTTTCAGGACATTCATAAAGCGAATATCCTGTGCTTGAAACATAGCCTTTCTTTTGAACATGGTAAAATTATCATTTACTGATAATATTCTTTGGAATATGGTTTTTCTTTATACTGTCTAATTTATCTGTTCCTAGCTTGTTACCTTAATGTCAGATTTGTTCCACTTAAGGTTTTCCTGAGCTCAGTTTTGAAATTTAACATCTCCCCTTGCAGGAGTAATACTAAATAGAGATTTCATTGTAAATAGTTTAAATTGTTTTAAAATTTTATCAACAAATTTTACATTTCTTTCAACAGGACAGCAAGAAGTTAATGTCTTGGTGAGGAAACTTCGAAGAGCTTTTCCATTCCATGGGAGGAGGAAAGAAAATAAGAAGAATAAAGGACAGATTTCAAGAAGTGAGTCTCAAAAGAGAGACATAGAAACAGAAGGGGATGTTGTAGTTGATGAAGAGGAAATGGAACTGGACATGCAAAAAGCAATTCAGAATGCTCGCAAGGCAAAGAAGATTCGTAAGGGAGAGATGGCATTACCAGATATAAACCTGGATAACTACTCTGTCATCCCAGGAGATGACACAGAAGTAGATCTCCTGGGAGAAGATGATCTTGGGGATATTGAGTCAGATGAAGATGAGGATCAACTGAATCTGAGAGGACTAGCAGCATGTCAGCCATTGTGGGTACTGCCTCTATACTCCCTTCTTCCAAGTAATAAACAGGCTCTGGTGAGTATTTCCTTTGTTTTACACTTGAAACTTTAATGTCTTTACATTCATTGTGCCCCCACAGTACAATTGTTCAAGGTATAGGATTTTACGCAAATCATAAAACATGACCATAACATTTTATACTGTATTGGCAAAATTACATAAAGTATATGTGCCAGTCACTTGTATTTGAACCTAACTCAAGGGTTTTGCATTTTCTGCAAAACACTCACCAACTGGTTCGTTGATGCTGCATGCACAACAGAAGAATTTCATGTGACTGGTAGTTTGCAATGATGACTGCTACATTCAAATGATTTGGCATCCATATATTCAAATTATGAAATATTAAGGTGTTAGTATTAACTTAGGACTGGGGGCCAACTACTTCATTCATATCAAGCATTCAGACCACTTCTGTGTTCATTGTGCACCCATGATCTTATTACGACTCTTCATGAGCCATGACTATTATGTTAGAGCCAAAGTCATCCTGAAAGAAATATCAAGTGTAGTGTGACTTTATTCATGTGTGGATATTCCCAAGTTGGATGTTTGTAACTCTGGAACTTACTATGCTAACAAAGTTTTTCTGTGTAAGATTTGACTGCTTTCTTCAAAGTTTTTCTTCTTGCACTTACATACTGAATGATTTTCCTCTGTATATGATTTGAACATTCATCTTTCTTAGGTGTTTGAACCCCCTCCTGAAGGTAGTAGATTGTGTGTTGTAGCAACAAATGTTGCGGAGACCTCTCTTACCATTCCTAATGTGAAGTATGTGGTGGACTGTGGGCGTGTCAAGACTCGACTGTATGATAAAGTGACAGGTGTATCTGCATTCACTATTACTTGGTGCAGCAAGGCAGCAGCCAATCAGAGGGCTGGGAGAGCAGGACGAATGGGGCCAGGACACTGTTATAGGTAAGTTCATAGGCTGGCCGCAGCATAGCTCCAGCGGTTAATCGCTGGCTTCTCACCGCGGCGGCCCGGGTTTGATCCCGGGTCTGGTCAAGGAGGATTTGTAGTGGACAATGTGGCACTGGGGCAGGTTTTCTCCAAGTACTTTGGTTTCCCCTGCCAATCTTCATTCCACCAATTGCTCCACAATCACCCTCACCTATCATCTGGGGCTGGTACAATAGGCCAGAAGTGGCCGCAGTACAAGGGACTTAGTCTCACCCCACTAGCAATAAAAAAAAAGTTCATAGGCCTATTAGCAGAACACACAGTATACCTGAATTGTGTTTGAAATTGTGTAGATTAACCCCCAGATAATCATTCTGTCGGAGTTTTTTTGTATCAGTAGCTACTGAATTTCACAATACAATGGTCAGCACTTTTGTTTTTGTGTGTTGTAGGTTCAGGGTGCAATTTCAATTTTGAAACTGGCTATCCTGATTGAGATTTTCCTGAAAAGGAAAATGATGGGACTGTAACTTCAAATAGTGACGTGAACAAAGGAAGTCTGTGAAGTCACAAGGAAATCAAAATGAACTAAATTTTGAAAAGTTAGACACCTTAAAAAAGACTTGCTGTGCAACATAAACAATAAGTTTTGATCTTCCAATTTTCTTTATATGAAAGTTTTATTATATCTGTTTAATTTTTGTTCTACAGTTATAGTGTTACTTTATTTTCTCAGTATTATTATGCTGCATTTAAACTTTACATTAAAGTATCTTCTTTTGTTATTCTTCTGGGGTATGCCATCATGACTTACATTATGGTACTATTATATGGCTGTTGACACACCATTATTACTTTATTATTCTGTATTTGCTACATGTTTTGATCCAGTTGGATCATCATTGGGCACTTTTCATGATACATCTTTTGTTGTTGGTTTGTGTCCTAATATGGATCCATTTAGTAATTGTATTATTTCCATTGGGTTCCATTTATATATATTATTCACTGATTTTTTGTTCTCCATTTATCATAGGTTGTATTCATCTGCTGTATTCAATGACCAGTTCGAAGATTTTTCTGCACCAGAAATACAACGCAAGCCAGTAGATGACCTTTTATTGCAGATGAAAGCAATGAACATTGACAAAGTTGTAAATTTTCCATTTCCATCTCCTCCAGATATTGTACAAGTAAAGTCTGCAGAGAGGAGATTAGTGCTTCTAGGGGCTTTGAAGGAATCAGAACATAAAGGTCAGTATATTACATAGTGATGTGAAGTGTCAATGTATATGCAAGTTTCCCTATTCCTCATAACTGTCCCCCCACTACCCCATCCGTTGATATCTGCTGGTGTGGAAAATAAATTTCCTAAGTAATAGTTGCAAGCAGTAATGAGATTAGTATGTATGTCCATATGCTGTATAGACTACACCATACTGAGAAAGTGTGTATATAAAACATCACACTAATCAAATTTTGTGAGCTTAAATTTTTTAAAACATAAATTTAAATCACATAAAGTACAAGTTATGATTCTGAGCGGGTTTCTTCCTTTATATTTTCCATGCTGCCTGAGGTATACATTAGCAAAAGTGCAACAAACCTGGCAAAGCTTCCCAAAAGAAAAGTGCAAACTTCTTCAAAATGCAACAAAGCAAGAACTTGAATGCTCTCTATTGGGAAGCAAGAAGCAAAATGGGTTAAACGATCCCAAATGTAGCCATTGGAAACCAACCAACCAACCACCCAACATTAGCTCAGATTTGCAAATATTACGTTTAATGTGCAGTGCAGGTGAGATATTATTGGTGAAACATAGTTCTAAAAGTAACAGAAAGATGGAGAAACTGTATAATGAGGAGCTTCATAATGTGTATGTTCCACCAGGTACTGTTAAGGAGATTGAATTAAGCAAAATATGATGGGTGAGGTTTGTTGCATGCATGGGAGAAATGAAGAATCCATACAGTGTCTTGATTTTGGAGATGCAGGTTACATGGAAGGATAAATTAAGACATATCTTAAGGACCTACTATTTGAAGGCATAGACCAGATTGAACTTCCGCAGGATAGGTCCAGTGACTGACTGTTGTGAACATGGCAGTTAACCTTCAGAATCCATAGAGGGTGGAGAGTTTCTTGACCAACTGAAGAAGCATTTGAGCCTACATGTAACTTGGTGGGTTGCTGTACCAAGCAAGACAGAGCTTTTTATATTGTGATTTACTAGTACTGCATTTTATTAAGCATTTAATTAAGGGATCATAATTATTTGTACAATATAATTATTGACATTTATTACCTTGAATTTAATAGAGGTTATTATCACTGTCTGAACCATCTGAACTTGATTCCATCAGGTTGATAAGTGGCTCCATGACCTTGTCTTGTACTATTTCTTTTGGAGAATCTTCCTCCTATAGTTTTTCTGTGTGTTGAACCCAGTTTTTCAAAATTGAAGCACTGAAGCTGACTGTGGCCTTGTAAGATTATCTCTCAGTGTCTATAATTTTGAAGCCGTTATTTATTTCTGCAACACACAATTTTTGTTATGCCCGCCCTAAGTTCAGTATGGGATTGTGTTCATGGTGATAAGGGGATAAATACATTAGGTTCCAAAACTAGTCATCCGTACAAGATTTTAGGTTTTCACAGTGGCGAAAATTTATGTTGTGGTCATTAATGCATCATAGTTATGCTGAAAAATAGTACATCTTGAATGTATAATAATATACAGCAGTACTATTGTAATGCCAGTGATTAAATTAAGCCAAATAATGAAACTGAATAGTGTATATCTTTTTCTGTTATCTACTTTAATTTTGACATTGTCTTAAGTGGTGTATTCTAAGGAGAACCAGGTTTCATTAGGGTAGGGTGTGGTTTAGAATATCATGTCTCACTTCACCATTGATAGGAGATTAATTGATCATCATGTCACAGAATATTCTGGGGAGCACAGACACTATATTTCACCACCACAAGTAATTCTTGAAAATGATGACTGATTTATACACATGACTGAATGATTGGAGCATTAAAGTACGGAACAGCTTCATTCACACGTATTAATGTTTGTAAGTTCGAGGAAATGTTTACTGTGAACTGGAGCACATCTTTTCACTCTTGTGACTTTGCTTGCAGATGACTGGGATTCCAGAGTAACTCCCCTGGGTTATGCCATATCTGCATTCCCTGTGGCACCACGATTTGGGAAAATGTTGGCTCTGAGTCACCAGCAGGGCCTACTTTCTTACACAGTGTGCATGGTGGCTGCTCTGTCTGTTCAGGAAGTGCTGTTAGAGGTCCTTGTACAAAACTGTCAGGGTGAAATAGAAAATTCAAAACAAACACGAATGCAGTGGAGCCAGACAAGAAGAAAGTGGGCTGGAGTTGGGAATTCATTGCTTTTAGGTATTTGTGGTTATTTATTAACCTTTTCATTGCTGGTGTTGGTTAACCATGTGCTAATATTCACTTCACTCTTAGAATTTTGACATTATTACAACATTCTATCCATCTGCGTGCTTTTGCACGCACACGTGCACTCACTGTATCTCTCTCGCAAATGACCCATGAGCCAGGATAGCTCGGTTGCTATAGCAGTGGGCTGGACAGCCAGGGCTCGATTCCCAGCAGGGACAAAAGATTTTGTCTTCTCCACAGCATCCAGACTGGCTCTAGGGCCCACTGAGCCCCTTGTCCAATATGTACTGGAGGTAAGGTGGTTAGGGCATGAAGCTGACCACTCACCTTAATCTAATCCTGAAAGCAAGAATGGTGGAAGCTATACATTCACTCCCCCATATGTCTTCATGTCACGTTGCTTAAGTAATCAGGTGTAGGGACAAATTTACCTTACCTTACTCCTCATTTTATCCCAATGAGGTGGATTTTTCAATTGACCTAATCCTTCCAGTCGCACTATGGCCCTGAGGTCGACTCAGCCTCTAACAGAAATGAGTGCCAGGAATCTTCCTGGGAGTAAATTGGCAGCCAGCATGTAAGGCTGACAACCTCATCACCATCTGTGAGCCGATGCTCTAGAAAATGTGGGAGCCTCTACATCTCACAACCCTATGGGCCTGTTACAGGGACAGTTTTACCTTTTTTACCTTTTACTTTATTCATCATTTGATGACATTCTAGATTAAAATTCATGTAAATTATGTTTTTAAATTGTTGTGAAATTAATTTCTATTAACATATGGCTTTCAAGGAGCATACCTTTTAGTAAATTTATGGGTTAGGCTATGTTTTTAAGTTTTCAACATTTAATTTGTATCTTAAGATATTACATTACATTATATTGCATATTTTTTATGTATAAAATATGGAATAAACTCCATAAAATTTGCTGTAGGAATCAGTCTGCATGTGTTAATTGTTCATCAGTGTCACCTTTCCCATGGGTCTGAAAGGAAAAGATTTGTTTGGATGTCTTGATGGATAAGTGTCTGAATTTCTGATTCTGTGAGACTTGACTGACCCAAACAGTGCTTGATATGGAACTTCTGATGTTTGCTATAGGAGATCCAATGGTGCTTTTACGAGCAGTAGGAGCAGCAGAGTTTGCAAATAGACGTGGTCAGCTGTTACAGTTCTGCACAGATAATGGGTTAAGACACAAGGCAGTTGCAGAGATCCGCAAACTGCGACTACAGTTAACGAATGAGGTCAACTTAAACTTGCCTGATCTTAACCTATATGTTGACCCCAATATGGCTCCACCAACAGACACTCAGGCCAAATTACTTCGACAGATTTTGCTAGCAGGCATGCCTGATCAGGTTGCACATAAAGTAGATGAAGCTGAAATAAAGGAAAATGAGGATAAATTGAAATGGAAACATGCATACAGGTGAGCAGAATTTCAGACTTTTTAGATTTTGTGGAAATTTCATTGTGCTGTTTATCTCTGATGTGTCTTTAGAATGGGATGCTCAATTATTCATTCTTCCTTTTTTTGTTGTTGTTTAGTAGTAGTAGTAGTAGTAGTAGTAGCAGCAGTAGTAGTAGTAGTAGTAGTAGCAAGTGGGTGGTGGTAGCAGCAGCAGGAGCAGCAGTGGTAGTATAGCATGTTGGAAATAGAGGATAGTAAGAGTTGTGTGTTCCATAAGCTAAAACATTATTTTTGGCAGGCGTAATAAAATCAAGGACATGTAACTTGGATTGGAGACAGTACAACAGAAGATTACTGTATTCTGGGATGTAACACTGTGTAGACTGCAGCAAGCACAGTGACTTTGCTTGCTTGTTGCTTGTCTTACTTTTTGACCCTGCAAATGGAGTCATTATGTTCCTCCAGAACATAGGTAAACTTCTACATGACTACATATTGTAACATTCCAGGAGACTGTACTCAAGTCACTGACATGAGAACCTCAAATCTAATGTTACAGCAGAACTTTGCTAATGAAACTTCCTGGAAACTAACCTCTTACAAGATCAGTGATAGGATGGTGTAACAAGAAGTTCATGGAAGAATGTATGATACCTACTTGCCTTCAAGTGCTTAAGTCTTATAATGAAGCTAGCAGGAATAAGACTTTGTCAAAATTCACCATACAAGGACATACAAATAGACATTATAATACCATAAGCTTCTCATACCTTGTAAGATTTGAGGCTTTCACGGCGGTGACTATGAAGAAAGCAGTCTTCTGGGATTTGGCACCGTGTATATGTGGTGTTAACCGACGTTTCGGAGGAACGTATCGCCTCCATCTTCAGGGTAGAAGAAAAAATATATAAGAATCTGCAAGCAAAGAGACCTTGAGAACCGGTAAAAGCAGACTGATGGAGGCGATACGTTCCTCCGAAACGTCGGTTAACGCCACATATACACGGTGCCAAATCCCAGAAGACTACTTTCTTCATTCTCATACCTTATAAAATAAAGATTAATGAACTAAGAGGGAATCTTGCTATGATGATTCCACTTGGATTGAACTGAATTAGGATTATGTCCATTGATGGACTTCAGTATTTGCAGTTTTACTCTTTCAGTTTCTGTTACCAGAGAATTAGTTTTATGGTTGAATTTATTATCTAACAGATGTGCTGAGCTGGAAGAGCCTGTATTCATGCACTCAGCATCAGTACTGCGGAAGAAGAGCCCAGAGTGGGTGGTGTACCAAGAGGTTTTTGAGACCACCAAACTGTACATGAGAGGTGTCACTGCTATAGAACCTGAGTGGCTGCCTGTTTATGCTCCTGCTCTGTGCAACTTATCACCTCCTCTTGTTGATCCACCACCTCGATATGATGATACGACTGAAAAACTGTTTTGTCATGTCACAGGCACTTTTGGTATGTATGCTTAAATTTAAAGAGGTGTGAACTGGTTTTCTAAACAATCCACAATCATGCTGGCTTTCTTCTTCAGGTGATATATTATTCCTAAAAGTCCATGAACAGTGGTTGGTGCCTTCACTCCACCCCTTTCCATAAGCAATTTCACAATAGGCCACAGAGCTTTAGGTGTGACCTCACAGTTCCCTCTTTTTGTTTCTCATTGTTCAATTGCCTTTCTACAGGTCATTCATTTGATGGTTTTGGTGACCCACTTTACTGTCATTTTACATCCTGGATCATGGGTTACTTGCCAGTTTCCTTTACCTCCACTTATGTTCTAGCAGTCTTTCCAGACCAGGTAGATTGTTATTAAAGTCCAAGAGTTTAGTTTTGTTTGTCGATAGGCTGTGCACCAAAGTTATAGAAGTAATAAAGTTACAGGCTGCTTTATTGGCTTCTTCCTGAGTTAATTTGGGTTTTAGGTGAAATTAATTTTGAGGCCAGGCTTTGAAACCGCTCCACATTTGTGAATATTTCAACTGGGCCTGAAAGATTCCTAGTTCTAACAAGATCCAGTAAGTGGAAAACAATTGATAGGTTACCTGAGTCCAGAATGTCAGAGACAATGTCTTCTGCCAGTCAGACATTCTTGTACGCAACAATATCGAGCATGTCACCATTTCCCAGAGGAGAGTAATGAGTGCAACGTTGTAGTGCTGAAATTTCAGTCATTTATTTGCAGTAAATTCAGTAGTTTTATGCTTGAAGAGTTGGAAACTACGCTATTCCAAAATGGATATTTAGCATTCAGACTTCCTGCCAGTAGTGACTAACCCTTTGACGCGGTAATTTAAATTCCGCGGCTGCGTCTCCTGCGGTAATATATTCAGCCGGCCATTTAAATTTTGCTCGAAAATGATTTATTCATCATTGTTCTTAAATTCTATGAGATAGGAACATGAAACTTTCACTAAAATGATCTTAAAAGGTGGTTTTATAACCTTACCTTATAATATGAGCGCCCTTTATATCTTCAATGGAAGCAGGTTTTTTAGTATTTGAGCAGTGAATGGTACGCCTTGAAGCATGAAACTTTCACTAAAATGATCTTAAAAGATGGTTTTTATAACCTTACCTTATAATATGAGCGCCCTGTATCTCGGTAATGGAGGCAGTTGGTTTAGTAGAAGGAAGGCCTTGAAGCATTCGTATAACCCAACGGTGCC
>NW_019744106.1:1370713-1414838 GCF_002891405.2 Cryptotermes secundus
CAGATAAAGTCGTGTCTTATTTATACTCTGTTCTACTGACAACAGGCCAGCGAAAAATCTAACAATCTACAGCAAAACCATCAATTATTATGGGCGTTATAACATAGGTGTGCAGCTGAACGAAACATACACGTCGAACCCCCCCAGACGATTTAAATCCCTGACGAAACATACACGACGAACCACGGCAACGGGCTAATATCTAAAGTTTAAGAGCTCAGTGATAATTTGGAATAAAGAACCTCTAATGGGGTTTGAGATGTCTCTGCAGGCAGAGCTGCCTCTATATACGTCTTGCAACTGTTTACTGAGCTCATAGCACTGCCCTCTAGCAGCCATTTGTTTTCATTAAGTTGAGTACCATTTCTGTAATGACAGTTATTTTGTCTTTTACTGGTACAGCTTCACTGAGTTCTATGATGATCTGTTGCACTAGAGTGGTGATTTTTAACGTGTCACTGTTAGATGAACTGGGAGCCTGTACTGACACACCTGTTCCCTGAATCTCCTGTTGCAGCAGACACTACTAATGGTGAGCCACAAGTTTTTCCCATTTGTCTATGGTGCCTGTGGGTGCTGATGTTGCATTTCTTGATGCAGTGCATCTGCTCTGATGAGGTGAAATTAGAGAAGAAGGTCCTCTTCTTTGCAGTTCTCCTTTTGCATTACTGCAGCCTTGATATGATGCTGGATGAGGTTTCTCTTCGTCTACTATGGAGCAACTGCAGCAGTTTGGTGTAGATTCTATATTTGTCTTTTCAGGGCATTCCTTATGCAGGTGGCCAGGACCACACCACAGACTTAGAAGGGGTTGCTTGCAGTTGGCCCAGATATGGCCAAAGTTTTGGCAGTTGTAGCACTGCGTAAGGTCAGTCCGAGCTGTGTTTTGAGTCTGCCTTGATGATAATATGGTTAAGGCTCTTCAGCTTGAATATCTCTTGAGATTTTATGTTTCTTATTAAGCTAACAAGGAATAGAGGGAGGGTTTTCGCGTGGGTTTGTCCATCATTTTTCTCACGTTAATGATGTTGAAGCCTAAGTCCTCAAGGGTGTTGGAAATATCCTCCACTGGCATTTCTGGGAGAAGGTGACAGATTATTCCATTTATAGGCTTTTCAGAATTTGGGGAGAAGGTAAAATAGTGGAGATTATTTTTCTTCAGGTAGAACTTCATTGCTGAATAGTCCACAATTGCTTTTGTTATGATACAGGTTCCATTTTGTGTATTTTGGAACTCTTTACTGTCCTTTCACATGTTCTTTTAATTCACTTTGGAGCCTAATGAGATTTGTTGTAGAAGCCATCATTATTGGTGGTGGCCCACATAGTTTTCTTGGAGCCTCCTGCTCTGGTAGTGTGTTCCCTGCACCAGTAGTCTGTGTTGATGTTAGTAGTTCTGAAAGGTGCAAAGAAATTGTGAGTTAACACTGCTTTTGGAGGCAGCTTGACAGCTGCGGATGTTGGGACTACTTTAGTCAACTTCTTGGCTGTCAGCGAGGTATTATTAGACATATGCCTCTTGCATCTCTTTACTTCCTGGAAGTTGTCCTGGGTCGTTTATTCCACTGAGGTTTTGTTCACTACACCACTTTGTTCTGCCTGTGCAGTCACCTTCAGGATGGCCTTCACTTTATGCAGTGTTACCGCATACTTGCTGTAAAGATCACTACAAAGTGGCTTCCCATCTAGAGCTTTGCAGTAGTATGCTCTGTTCTCCTCTGTGCTGTTCATAATAGAGGTTCACTCAGAGCTTTCCTCTACTTCAGCCAGTGTGCATCTGTCAAGGTTCTCAGTGTCACTGAGTAGTTCATACATTTTTTGCACTACAGAAGCTGGTTCTGGGTAGTTCTGATGGCATGACATTCAGATTTCAGCAGTGCTGGCTCCTGTGTCCGGTATTTCTGGAATTACTGGGACATTTGCCATTTTGGTGTATGCTCACTTTCACTGCTTGTTTTGATCTTTTTAACAGCACCGCACAGCCACGGCCAGGTGGCAAATTTTGTCAAATGGTAGTTAGCTGTGAACACATTTCCATAAAGTGAAGTCCGTAAAAACCACCCTGTCCAACACACGTTTTGTTCAAACCACTAAATCCTGTCAAGACCTGGTGTACTGACTTACTGTCTGATTGCGACCTCAGTAGCTGGCTCATCATCTGCTTCTCCCATTTCTGCTGTAACTCACTCACCACTCAACTCTCCCCACTCATTCCTTTAGCTTCAACCCCTTTCACTGACTCTCACTTCTTGGCTAACCGTTGGTTTTGGTCCTCATTATACAGCCTTGGCACAGACTGCATAGAAATCACCGCTTCCAACAGTTCTTCTGTTGTTGTGTATGTATGTTGCCATGCAGGCATGTTTACCAAGCTGTTCCCTAGCAGTGGCTGTCTCTTCAGGCTCCACTACTCTGGCTTTCAGGTGTCTTGTCACAATATCAAATTAATTCCTAAGTCATTAATGACATGAAATAATCATTGAAGCAACTTTCAGTATCAGAGCAGCTTTGATGGTACAAGCAGCATGATTTTGGTGCTTGTTCAGTATGTGTTGTCACTCAAAGATTACAGTTGTGCAAAAATAATTTATGGCAGAGAGAGAACAGGACTGGTGCAGTGTCTGGAACAATAGGGAATACAGACAGGCACAGAATGCACCACGTGCACCCTCACGCACTCATACGGAAACTTGTGTTTGCAAGTGATCGCCCATCAAACTGTTGACCAAGCAAATGCCCTCCCCATGGGTCTGTTGGACCAAAACCCTTTGAAAGGTAAATATGCCATTAAGATATATGGGGGAGTGGAGTAATAGCTCCACCTTTCTTGAACTTCGAGGTGAGTGGTCAGCTTCATGCCCCTGTTGCTTTACTCCCAGGGAAAGAGCCTGCAGTATCCATTGGTTAGGAGGCTGGGTGGGCAGGCTCCAGAGTCTGTCTTGACACTGTGCAGTAGAGAGAAATCTTGCACTGCCAGGAATCGAAGCCAGGCTGGGACCTAAACCTATGTATACACAAACGCCCACACAGTCAGTTGGACTCAAGGAGTTGTAAGACAGTAAAATATGGTCCTGAATCCTGCATGACTCTGAACCAAAAGTGACTATGCTGGTAAAGACCAACAGAAATTTACCCAACTCAACAACCGATGGATCCTACTCAATTTTACCCTGAAGATGGAGGTAATATATAACTCTGAAATATCGGGAACACTGACCAAATCCACACGGTGAACCCAGCTTTAGTAAGGGAAGTTGCAAAGTGTATGTAAGGATAATAGGTCCCAGATGTGAAGGTGTTTCTAAGTCTAGGCCAAAATCGTACTATCCACAATTTCAAAAGAATGTTTAGTATGCTAGTAATACTAATGATGTTTTGAGACTTCATTTGAAACCAGTGTCAATCCAAGGAATTTGGTAACTAACTTCATGGAGCAGAGTCCTTGAGAAGCTGATCGTCACTTAGATGGTCAAGAAATTCCCTGACTTTTATGGAACTCAGTGGTGCTGTAGTACTTACATGTGCTATGCATATTGCTTAATTTTAGGCCGTGCTGCATGGCAGCTGCCCACAATGGAAGTGGAATTTCCTCCAAGTCTTGACTGCTACAAATGGTTTGCTTGCTTTCTTCTGGAAGGTGTCATCTTTCCAAAGTTGAAAAAGTATAGAAGTTCATTGCTTAGTGTTCCCAAAACTATGGTGAAGACATGGGCCAAGTAAGTAGTATATGCATATACTTTTTTAAGCTTTCATGATGAGTCAATCCAATAAAATCTCTGTGGGCAATCAGCCATGTCAGTATAACAATATTACTGTTTCAGAGACTGTTTTTGCCTCCATTATCAGGGACTGATGAAACTGTTTACTGTACATACATTACAGGCAAAATATAAAATTAGGCACTGTATGTAATGCCCAGAAATATGAGGCGAAACTCAGGCTGTTTCTTGTTAAAATTTACATAAAACTGTGTCCTTAGCACAAATACTGCATCTAGGTAGGAACTAACTGTATGGTGCAAGATCTTTACTGAAAAGTTGATACTCAGGTGGTCAAGAACATGCCAGCTTTTAATGGAATCTGAATGGTTGTCATTTTTGTGTTCACAAAAGCCCACCATCAGATCCTATCTGAGTCAGCTGAATCCAGTCTGCACCCTCACACCCTGTTTTATCCATCTGAATATTAACCTTCCATCTAATTGTAGGTCTCCAAAGTGGTTTCTTCTCTGAGGTTTTCACTTTAAATCTTGTAGACATCTCATTTTTCCCATGCATGCTGTATATCTCACCCATCTCACGCTCCTTGATCTGATAACGCGAGTACCAGTTAAAACTTCATTGTGTAATTTTATCCATTCTCCTGTTGGTTCCTCCTCCTCTGTTTTCCCCATAGAGCAAGACCAAGTTTTGTATCTGTATAAAACAAAGGATAAAATCGTAATTTAGTATGTTTTAATCATGTTCTCTCTCTAGGCTGCAACCCAGGACAGATATTCTTTTGAAAGCACTGGTTGCTCGACAAGTGGACTCAAAGGCAAAGCTGATGGAAGCTTGGAAGAAAGACACTTCATGTAAGTTTTCAGAACTTGGTAATATATGTCTCACATTGTTTAGTTTACTGCGTTCTTGGAGGGTCAATAGCGTATTTTGAAATACAATATCAACTTTATATTTTTTGTCAGATATATTATTTATATAACATCTGAAACTTTCAAGGCAGTTAAAATAAACAAAATATTCACTGATTATCAGCTGTGTTAGGTGGTGAAAAATTACTCTGTCATTGTCATCAGGATCTGAAGTGACACAGAATCCTACTTATCCCATCTGTATACCAGCCTGTGGTCCATGATAGGAGCTGAGTGTGATTCAGTAGGGTGCTAATGGGTGGTATCATAAATTTGCTAGGCTTGGTCTTGTCTCCAGATTGGTATTTTTTGAAACTGCTTTATCATTTGGCGGGTACCAGGACTGACTGAGATTGGATCCCCTGTCCCTGTTGAAGATTTTTTGGTGAACCCTGATCTTGGTAACCTCCTTTTTCAAATGGGCCATATATCCTGGTGTTTTGTCTGGTGAGGTGGTGTTGCTGAAGTTGATGTTACACCCTATTTGAAATGTATATTCATTCACTGATGACTTCTCCGGCTGGGCGAGGCATATATCTCGTTCTTTACACCTGCTCTGGATGCTTCTGCTCGCCTGTTCAATATACACCTTGCTACACTCACATAGAATGCAATATCCCTGCAACATTTAGGCACAAGTTGCCTTTCACAGGTTGGAGCATAGGTATGTGAAGTGTCTTGTGTTTGGAGAGAAACCTGCTCATTTTGTTGGAGACAGCTTGATTGTATGGTATTATCACTGCTGCTGGTTCCTTCTTTGTTTTGGAGCTAGAGCATGCATGACCTCATGTCTAAAAGTCTTCTTCAGGTGGTTGATTTTCACATCCAGGCGATCCTCATCGCATATGGCGTTGCAGCAATGATGTGACCGCACATGTGGTCCAAATTTCTTAATGAATCATTTATGGTTTAAAAAAAGTTTTGTGCTGTGTATGTTGTTTTGCATTTTGTGTTAAAAAATATGTTTTTTTTTTCTGCTTTCCGTGGTTTGGTGATTCTTCTTGCTATTATGGACATCTATTGAGGTTATATATACATATACAGGCTGTCCGGATGAAAGATATCCAAAATAAAAAATGTATATCTCCAAAAATAATTCTCATACATGTATTCGGTTTATGTTAACTGGAAAGGAAAACTCTGAAAGTTTTGTTTCATGCCCAGTTTATGCGCATGTGCCAGCTGGTGACCTTTAGCGAGCTCAGTAATGATGTTGACACCACAGGAACAGGTTCAGTGTGTGTTGTGGCTACCAGAGTTGCAATTTCTTATAGCTATCCACTGTCATTTTAGAACGCGATATGGACATCAACCTCCTACATGGAAAAGCATTCGGTCCTGGAACGACAAACTGAAGACTGCAAGTAGTCTGTTGTGTGTGAGATCTCTTGGAAAGACGTGGACCTCTGAGGAAAATGTCAGTCACATAAGAGGGGCATTCCAGTGAAGTCCACACAAATCAATCCATGCTGCTAGCTTGTAGTTACAAATTCCATGTTCCAACAGTGCACAATGTGCTACACAAAAGGCTCCACCTAAGAGCATACAGGATTCAGAGGATTCATTCACTAAAACTGGGTGACTAAGCAGCAAGCACAAACTTTGCTGTGGATGTGCTAGAAAGAATTGATGCGTCACCTGATTTCCTCTGCCAGGTGTGCTTCTTGAACGAGGCAATGTTCCATGTCATAGGAGTTGTAAACAGGTACAACTGCAGGATTTGGGGCAGTCAAAATCCGAGTCACATGTGAGTTGGAAGGAGGCAGCCCCAAAGTGAATGTGTGGGCTGGCTTAATGCACAACAGTTGATTGGACCGTTTCTCTTTTCGGAAAAGACTGTGACTGGACATTCATACTTGCGACATTTTGGAGCTGTGTGCACTGCCCCAGTTACCACCTGAGCCTATTCTCCAACAAGATGGGGCACCACTACATTTCTGCTACCATTTTAGGAATCACCTGGACAGAGAGATGGCTGGGAGATGGAGCGGCAGAGGTGGACCATTTGCTTGGCCTCTTGGTCGCCAGATTTGACCCCACTGGATGTTTTCTTGTGGGGTTATGTGAAGAACACTGTCTACCAAGTTAAGGTCAACGACCTTCAATGCCTGAAAGCCCACATAAGGAACACTGTGGCTATGGTAACACCAAATATGCTTCAAGCAATGTGGAACGAGGTCATATATCGTCTGGATATTTGTCATGCCACCAAGGGAGCCCACATTGAAATTTATTGAGAAAGTTACATACTCAGAAAAAAAAGCAAATGTAAAAACTACCACATTATCACTTTTCCTGGATAGTCTCTTTCCAAAAACAGAAGATCGCATTAAGTGGAGGAACTGTTTTGGAAGAGACTGTGGACATGTCGTCTGACAGATTACTGATGAATGAATGGTGTAACCCATAAATGTGTATAATAAATGCTTTCAGAGGTATAATTATTTCTGATACCGTTCTTCAGATACTCTGTATAGAAAAGTGAAGCTATTCCTGTAAGAGGTTGTGGAGGCCCATAGGGTTGTGAGATGTCAAGACTCCCATATTTTTTTGACAGATGGTGGTGAGGTCAGCCACCCTAAACTACCAGGAAGATTATATATATCTGGTATGTGGGGATATATAGTTGCATTTTTAGTTACTGATGAAGAAATCTTGTGTTTTGTAGGTGCAGCATGGTCTGTGGATGCATAGTTGTTCACTGTCTTGTATAATTGGTACCTTGTGAATGTATGATTGTATCAAAATTGAGTGGTAACTATTTAGTGTATAGGCATTTGTGTTGTGGTGATGTGTGGTGTATAGAATCTTCAGTGATGTGTGAGACGAAGAAGGGCTTACTGTGCTAGCGGCCTATGAACTGGGTTTTGCTTGTTATGTATGATATATGTACAGTAGGATGTAGTTGATTATAATGCTGTGAGATAGGTGAAGTACATACATAGACTGATTAATTCCATAAGACACTAGGATGCAGAAAATAAAACGACATTACAAAACATTGCACAGGACTTCAATCAACAAAGAGCATGTGAAGATGTGGACTACATTCATCTGGTTCCATAAAATGCGGGAAATTCCTTGAGGAACAGAGAGCTATTATCAGCTTCTCAATATGGACTCCACTCCATGGAATTAATTGCTTAACACATTGTGACTAAAATGGGTAAAGTAATATCATTCTCTATCTGTAACACTGTGTAATGTGTTTAATTTCAGATCTTTTATCAGCATATCAAAACTGGATTCCTGAATCAGCCCACAATGATGTGGCACTCTTATGGCCACCTCTGTGACATCATTGAACAACCTGTAAATAACTGAACAAGCAAAGAGTTCATAAGTATATTTATAACTTTTATATCAAAAGCTATTACAATAAATATACTGTTGATGAATGAAACTGTAAATTATGGACATAAATCACAAACAAATTGTGGAAAAATAGTAATGTTAAACACATTTTTAATACTTTTTCCACAAATTTTATAACAATCCATTTAAAACTGGACATGGAGAAAGACAACTGGAATGTGAGATTTAGGGTTTAAAATCCAACCAAGAACAGTTACTGCAAAGACAAGTTAGTATGAAGTGAATTTCAATTATGGATAAAACTGTGTTGAAAGCAACGACATGAAGATTAAATCCATACTGCAAAAGATATGAGACTACCATTACTAGGAGATCATGGTTGTCTTTTAAATTCTCAAAGCAAAGATGTAATTAATCTATATTGTACAGTAAGATATTTATTGTGCTTTAAGAAGAGGCATCCTTTATGACTAAACACACAAAGAGAAGAGAGCAGTCTCATCAGTCCTGGCAGGAACTGAACTGACCATCCAGACTACTGTATTGTTGGGTATGATGCTGTGTAGTTTAGTGCATTAGATACCAAGCTTTCCAAGAAACTTGGTGCCTCCAGTTTTAGGGTACAAGATTCCTTTTCCCCAAAGACAGAGGCAGCATGTTTCACTGAAACACTGGTACCTACCTATTGAATTACACCTGTCACATTTTAGACTACAGTAGCCTTCATAGTCACTACTCGTGACAGTATTGTTACACTTTTATTATTTCACCAGGCCTTGCATTTTATGCTTAAACAGCCCAATTTACTAAAACTGCTAACAGGTCCCGCAGCTTGGACACTGAAAAAGCACAGACAGAGAATGCATCTGTACATATTACTGTAAATATGTTTTATATACTTCTAAAATAAAATTATAATCCTCTGTACAACATACAGTGTGTCTAAAAAGCTAATGCATATAACAGATATTATACTATCTTTCATATGTCTGTAATTTACACATCAGTGTTTTATAAGTTTCAAAAAAATTGCTTACAAATGCATGCATTACACAAGAAAATACTTAACTAAAATACTTCTAAGTGAATTCAAAGCTCACCTCAGTATGTTTAATGGCAGGTGTCACTATGGCACTGAGTGTAACATGAGGCATGCATTCACACATTTCAAGTTCTTTACATCATGGAATTATAATCTCACTCAATGTCTGTTGTGTTTCTAAATTATGACTAGTGAAATAATTTCTAACTCTATTCTGATTTAATATGACTATTCTGGTCTTCTATCTTGTTCTCAGTAGCACCTTTCTTCTTTTTTAATAGATTAGCCTTACATTCATTATACAAATGGTTCAAATCAAATGATGCTTTCATGTTATCCTGAAACAAAAGAACATATGATAGTTTACAACTTTCTGTATTTGTATAGTTCATGTTCAGCAAAAAACAAGACACTGATATATGGATATTTTGAACTCGTGACTGCTGCAATCAGAGAGTCCTTACTGATGCATGCACATTTGTGCCACCGAAACTGGATATCCGTCTCTCCCTCCCCTTCCTTCAGGCTTCTTTCAGGTTTCCGAATAATGCCTTTCGTTGCGTTTTGATCTGGTTGTATGCATCAAAGATTTCAAACTGCATCTAAAACATCTCTGAAGGATCACTGTCATCAGATAGTCCTGCAGATGCTTACATCATCACTAGGAAGTTACTAGACTTTATTCTCAACATATAATGGGACTCAAAAGTCAACATATCAGAAATATCAATGAACACAGACTTTTCTTCTGTAAGGTTGCCTACTTAAGGTATGATATACCCTTAGAGATGTTTTAGACAAGGTGTGTGGTATACTGTCACTATCCTGTTGGTATATGGCGCACACCAAAAATAAATATCCTAACACCTTCAATTGATATTCAGGTTTCAAATACCAGTGTCATTTTATGGATACTCTGTGCAACTAGGCCATAGTCATAACAAAAAGTCACTCTTAGAAGTAATCTGAAATAATTTTTTTTTCTGCTTCTAGATATTTTACCTCAGAAAAGAAGAATTTGATAAGTTTCCCTCTGTTATCTGCAGCTGGTCTTCTAGTTACTTCTTTACCATTCTTGAACAGTATCACTGTTGGTAGCTGACGACTCATGGATGAATCATTAATATTATACTTCTTGGCTGCATCAGGGTAGCGACCCACATCAATCTTTCCAAATTTCAGGTTTTCTAGAACATACCTATTAACACAGTTGTAATCAATTCCTAGGAAAGATGGAACTGTCTAAAGACATGTCACACTGAACAGCCTGGTGTAATGTTAACACTCTAGACTTGTATTTAGTAGGTGCTTGGTTCAAAACTTGGCTGAGACTTTCATTATCCTGACTGCAGTTTTTCATGGTTTTCCCTAGTCCCTCCATACAAATGCCGGGATAGTATCTAGATTAGACCACATGGGGGCTTCATTCACTACCACCATTCATCAATCCCTACCGCTGGATACTATACAGTATAGATACTGACAATGCCATAAAATGAACCACAAAAAGAAGGCAGGTTTTTAATGAGTTCATGTGTTGATGACAAGGACTAGATGGCTGAATTATAAACTGCTCTGGCCTGGCCCTATGCCACAGGTGTTTGGATAGTTTACAATTACTGAAGTTAGTGTTGAATGAGGTGGGTTGATTATGGCTGACAAATCAGAATGATAAAGTATATGCCTGTCATTTAACTTAAGGTACTAAAATGGAATTCATCCAGAAGGACCTAGCAAAAATACAGAAAAAACCAATCAAGGTAGCCAGTACCAAAGTGGGATTCAGACTGGGTAACTCTGAATTGTAAATCACACATATTATCATAGTGCTAACCCATTAATTCTGTGCTGTGAAATTAGTTTGTTGGAGAGATCTCAGGAAGACAATGATGAGGGTTACTACTTTGGAAAAGGGTACAGTAATGGTATACTGGGTACTGACTTTTTTTTAAGATAAGTTTCAAAACAGCAGTCATGTTCTTTATGTTGTATACCAAATATTTTGAATGAGAGCTGTCTGAAATACAACTTTAAAATTTTTACAAGAGAGAAATAATTTATGATATGCAAATTATTTGTGCAAGCCAATTTTCAAACACTGTATTTACAGCAAATTGCCACTTCCCTTCTTTTGATAACAAATACCTACCTAATATAGGTAATGAATACGCATTTAAGACCAACAAAGTAAATAATACTTCTTAAGGTTCTGTCCTACAGTCAAAAATCTTTATAAAGATAGGTAACCTGTGTTAACTTTAGATAAGAGAAGGCTAATAATCTTTGGTACAGAGATGTAAAATTAATTTGTTGAATACTCCTAAGATATAAGCCTTTTCCAAAATTTCTTATCATAATGAATGCTTGAATGTTTCCTAAAAAGTGTTAGTCTTCAGCAGTAGCAGAAACAAAAGAAGAAGACGAAGAAGGGCTTACTGTGCTGAAATTTGTGCAAATATTGGGGCAAAGTTGGTACATGATGGATTCCACACTGTATAGAACACAACAAGCCAAGTAATCTTTTTATCCCTTTGTAGTTCTTCCTCTAACCCTGCAGCTGTTCGGAAATACACGACATTCTCTGGACCTGAGTATGTTGGTTCAGGCAATAACATTCCCAGCACTGCAAGAAAAAGGTAAGTTCTTAGTCCACATACAATAACTGACCCATGTTTTGGGTTGTAAGTGACAATGTGTGCAGGAAAAGTTAAATGGCCTACTTACATACAAAGAGAATTCCATATACAATTCCCAACCGTACGTCGGCATAAAACCAGAGTATAAGATTTGCAACTTTATTGTACATGAAGCTTGATGTTAAATAATTTATCATTGTCACACTTCCTGCTTTCTTTGTTCTGATCACGACAACTATTAGAAGGAAGAAGAGTATTTCAGACTCTCTCTGAAAAAGAAAAGGGCATCCTCAGCCACTGTATCCATGCAAGAATTTCTAATTTATGGCTTCCTTAATTAGATACTTTCTTAAGCGAAAATAACCTTACTTACAGTGTCCAATTCACATTGTGGCGATGCAGTTTCAAATAAAATGTAACATAAAACTGGCAGTTTTTTAGCTGCAAGATATGACAAACTCAATAAAATATTAACAAAGTAATATGGCTTTAACAGTAACAGCAAGTCATTTTTAAAAGGCATGTTTACGTTTCACGTGTACACAAACTGTTTACTTTTTGTTGAACTTTGTTAAATCTTTTAAATAATGGTGTCACTATAGCATAATGACGGAATAAGAGAATTAGGGAACAAGGTTTTCCTTGTATTGGCGACAATGGTAAAACTGCACTTTCGATCGGATGGCAGCATTAATATTCATTAATACTTTAGTCACCGTTCGTGACGTCATGCACGTTTCCAAGCGTAAACGTACACTTCTTGAAGGTTGCTCTCGGTTTTGATCGTTTTCATGTCGTAACTAGAGCTGTGAATATAAAAGAATATGGCTTCAATAGATGATGACGAATTTCTAGACGAAGAACCTGCAGATATCTGTATAAGTTTTCCACCTGAAGTCCAGAATGCTATTGAACAGGTATGAAAAATGCTGTCTAAAGCACGCAGAACCTCCGTTCGCTTATGAATGGTGCACCATGATCGAACGTGATATTCGAGTGTACAGCTAGGTGATTGCAGAATAGCCAACGTTGCTGATATAACTATTTTCTAACCTGAAAATGTGTTGTTGGACTTTGTATTAAGGCAAATTTACGGCAACTTGAAAGAATGAAAATGTAAAATAACGTTTGTGGTTGTACATGATTTGGATTTTCGTTTTATTTACATTCATGTATGTTATGTTTTAATAGTTTGACAGGTTTTCGGCGTATATGCTTGTTTATGATTTGAACGTTTGTTTTATTTACGTTTTTCCATAGTTTGACACGTTTTCAGTCTCGTTGAGTTCTGTCACATCCCAAAGTGCACTGTGTTCATTATACTGGGGTATGAAATCAAGCATTATTTATAGCCGTAAACTATAGATCGCATTTTTTTATTGCTAGTGGGTTGGGACTAAGTCCCATGTACTGCGGCCACTTCTGGCCAATTGTACCAGCCCCAGATGATAGGTGAGGGTGATTGTGGAGCAGTTAGTGGAATGAAGATTGGCAGGGGAAACCGAAGTACTCGGAGAAAACCTGCTCCAGCGCCACTTTGTCCACCACAAATCCCACTTGACCAGACCCGGGATCGAACCCGGGCCGTCGCGGTGGGAAGCCAGCGACTAACTGCTTGAGATATGACACGGCCATAGAACACATTTACCCACCTGTCATTTTATTATTTGTAGCCATAAACTATAGATCGCATCCACCCTCTTTTGCTCTCTCTACGTCTGAGACTGTCAGAGATATGTTTTTGGTGTTAAATGTAACGGAGTTTACTTTTACCCCCTAACATATCACTGAACCTATTTCATATTCTGTAAATGTACAATGATTCCTTGCATTGTTCTGAAGTACAACACACAATATGTATGCAGTAAATATTATTTTCCACTGTATATAATGCCAAATATGAAAGTGACCCAGATAATCATTCATTTTCTTTTTCATTTTAGGTTCTGCCAAGTAATGACCCACTTGACCAACCAGATTTTAATGCTGTTGACTATATCAATTCTCTGTTTCCAACCGAACAGTCTCTTTCAAATATCGATGATGTGGTCAACAGCATGGAATGTAAGATTCATACCATAGATGATGAAATTCGAACTGTTGTTCGAGGACAGACGAATGTTGGGCAGGTATAGTTGAAGAATCCCCACCCTGTTACTAAAATGTTTATGCCAGTAGTCTACATATAATTTGTGTGTGAATTTGAAGATTACTATGGAGTATGAGAAAGAATTTAGGAAGTCTGAGAGTTATAGATTAGTTATACTGCACCATTTCCACACAAGTAATGTTGTGTATAAACTTATTTTTTTATATACAGTATGATTATATTTTTCCTTCTAGGTTATATGTTTCAACCCGATTGAGCAATGAAGAGTTCTGTCTTCTGAGGTATAAAGCCATGTAATTCTTTGAAAGTCAACCAACATTTTGGAGGAACATACCACCTCCATCTTCTGGGTTGAAAAATGCCACCTGTTTTGACTCCATGTACTTACCTGTCTTATTTTTTGACCCTGAATATGGAGGTGGCATATCATTCTGAAACTAAGGCTGGCTTTCAGCAGACTACACGGCATTATATCCCAGAAGATGGAACTCTTCATAACCATTGTTGTGAGAACCTGAGATCCCACTACTGGGTAATCATCAGGCCATAAATACATATACCCATGATACATTTTACATATTTATACTAATTAGGTGCAAGTCAAATAGATAATGAAATTAAAATAAGGTTACTAAAATAAGATATGTTATTAATTTATTTCTTTGTATTAGTACTATATTACATATTCATTACAATGGGGTACGTGGTAACGTAGTTGGTTGAGGCGCTATGCTACAAGTTGGGAGGTCACTGGTTTGATTCATGATGAGGTCATTGAATTTTTCAATTAACCTAATCCTTTCAGTCACAATATAGTCCAGGCATCAACTCAGCCTCTAACAGAAATGAGTACCAGGTGTCTTCCTGGAATGTAAAGGGCGGTGGGTGCATAAGGCTGACAAGATTACCACCATCTGTGAGCCAGTTGTCTGGAACAGGCATGTCAAATGTGTTGATCGTGATCGACCAGTCAATCGCAGGACGATTTTTAGTCGATCTCATAGGCCTATAAGGAAATTATACGTCAAAAGCATGTATATTCACTTGTAATATAAAATAAAAAAGAGATTATGGCTACTATTCAAGATCTTCAATTATCAAGAAACACCATTGTGCAGCGAATAGAAATGATGTGTGGAAACATAACTGAACAGTTTTTTAAAGATGTTTCCAACTGTGTTGCTTTCTCTCCAACTGGATGAATCTACAGACATCAGAGACACAGCCCAGTTATTAGTTGCTTTTACATCAAACATCATGTGTCGTGTTAGTTTTACCAATATTTTTGCTTAAAGCGAAGTATGACGATAGGAGGGAGTGATGGATCACTGACAGTTTTGACACTAAAAAGTCGATCACAACCTGTTTGAAGTTGGACATGCCTGGTCTAGAAGATGTAGGACCCTCGACCTCTCACACCCATATGTGCCTTCACGGCTTGTTACAGGGATAGCTTTACCTTTTTTAATACAAGTATGTGTTACATTATGATCCAGTTTCATGTAACTCTTGTTATAGTTTGTTATTACAGTATAGTGATCAATCATGCAATTTATATTGCTGTGATTTAGGGGTGTAACTATAGATGGGTTATGGATTGGTGAATGGATTTATTGACCATTTACACCACTTGGAACTACAAGTAATTACGGTGCTGTCACTAATCTCCATGCTTTACAAATCACCACAGCCCCTGCCAGTTTTTTGCAGCCTGCTGTGAGTATGTATTTGTATGTAGTAAAGTCGTATTAATTTTATGCAGTATTATTTAAAATTCTGTCACATATTTGGGGGTGTGTGGCTGTAGACAGGGTATGGATTGGATATCGGATTTATTGACCACTTGTATGCAACACTTGGAATTACACTTCACAGATTACTTACACAGACTAGTGTCCTCAGTCTATTGCAGTCTTCGTCCTGGCAACGGCTTCTACCAGTGGAGATTCTTTGGTGTCATGTGCTCAGATCCACTTGTCACAGCTGCTCTGCAGAACTCTTGTCAGCTGTCAACCTAACTGTAGCACCACCTCTCTCAGCATCCCTTGCAGAACCCAACTGAAGTGCCAACCCTCAGCTCTCTTCTTTATAACACTTCGGTGTGGACTGCATAGACAGCACACCATTTTTCCCGTTGCTGTGGGAATATGTTTACCAAACCTTTGCCCAGAAACATGTCTGATGTAGCCACCCATTTCTTGAACATTGCATAGCGGTGGCTGTACATTCTATACGGTTACTGATTATATGATGTTAACTGTTCTTAAAATACAAGTATGTTATGTATTACATTTGTTTGAGATTAATGTTTTATTTTGTTGTCATATATATATATATTTCTGTGGATAATAATATTGAAAATAGCTGATTTTGTTTTAATTTCATCTTACATCATTTATGTATCATCTAATATAACAAATATAATCTAAACATCTTTTAAAAATAATAATTATCATTGTATAATGATAAACTATAACAACACTTTTAAGCAACTACGGAGTCTTCACAAAAGGACTGGCCATTTTTGATTTTAGAGAACTTTTAATCAAACTCTTATAGAAATAAACCACGGTTACTTAACATGAAGGTTAGATGTTGTAGTGCATGCCCTCAATACATCCACTACTGTTCTTGATGTTTTATCAAAACCTGCTCAGTATGTCACCCTCCACCTCAGCAGTACAGCTTTTATCGACAATGAAATTTTGCATTGTCTGCCTCAATGCAAATATTTTTGGTGACTGCATATTTCACTTTTCAGATCTGCAGAATTTTAAGGATGATTGCAATGTTAATTGATTCATTAAGAAAGCCCCACAACAAATGATCACAGTGATTAATATTTGGAGTGTATGGTGGTGAATACGAGTACCACCCTCTTCCTAATTGACCAGGTTAGCTGTTGACAATTTATAAGTCACAAAAATAAGTATTTGAAATGTCTAGAACAGCATTAGCAGTATGTGACATTGCTTCATCATGTGAAAAAAATCATTGAGGCAACAATTGATTCCTGTTGTCAGTAATTTCTTTGCACTGCATGACACATCCAGAATTTAAGAAACGTTTTCACTGTAAACAGCCTTTGTTCTGTAATGTAGGATACCATCTTCACAGCTAATCCTGTCAAACTAAACTAGAATTTGGCAGCCTGGATTTGATCCCAGGTGAAGTCACGTGCAATTTATGGTGGACAAAGTGGCACTGGGGTAGTTTTCCTCCAAGCACTTCGGTTTCCCCTGCCAATTCTCATTCCACGAAATGCTCCAGATTCGTCTATCATCCAGGGCTGGTACAGTGTGTTCAGCCATCGAAGAAACTAGGGGAGCAGCATGGGTCGGATACAGCATTTCTCACAGATTGCTGCTGTAACTGCCGATAGCAGAATGAAGCAGATGGATCGTTTCTCCACAACTACTGTGCCCCTCCCTGCTAGCAAGAGTGCAGTCTCGTCACATAAATTTCTGTACATGCACACATTTATAGGAATACTGTAAAAAGATAACAGACTTACCATGCTTTATAACAGGTGTTGGAAGTGACTCCCTTCTGCTTGCAAACATGCTTCGCATCGCATAAATAAATTATACTACACTTTCTGAAGTTGATCCATGGCAGTTGAACTAATCATGCTTGCAAAATCCTCACGCTATACAGCAAGTGCCATCACATAGTGAAAAGCGTTTATCAGCGCTGATAACTCATTCCGCTATCGGCAGTTACAGTAGCAATCTAAGAAATGTTGTATTCGACTCACGCTGCTCCTCTGGTTTCCTCGATGATTGAATGCTCTGTACAATAGACCAGTTAGTGGCCAATGTACCAAGTGGACTCAGTCCCACCCCACCCCAGGAAAGAAAAATCCCAACATTGCCTTGTGCAACGATAACAACATCAGAACAATTGAGATTACAGAGAAGCAGAAAATTAAAGAATTAAACAGTCTCTTCATGAGTATTTTGTAGATATATACGTGTGTTTGTGTATGCTTGTGTGTGCGCTTGCATGTGTAACATTTCAATTTTAATTTAATTATATACTTGACTTTCCTTCTAATTACTTAAAATGCAGCAGTAATTAGTAGATTGTGCATTTTTTTTTACTAACGCATCCGTCAATAATACAACTTTAAAAGGACATAAGGAATATGTTGTTCACTAAAAATGCATTTAAAACTATGACAGTTCAAATGAATAAAATGCCTGTAGGCCTTTACATAATACATAAATTTACACATTAAAAGTTAATGTTCACACTCCTCAAATTGTCTTGGTTTTACATATATTTTTACTAATCCATATTCACAACAAGTTTCAGCCTCATTGGGCTTCTCTCATGCACGAGAAACAAATACAGTGCAGTGGTCTCACTGAAGGATAGAATTCACCTGATGATGGCCCAATGAGGCTGAAACTTGTTGTGAATATAAATTAGTAAAAATATATGTAAAACCAAGACAATTTGAGGAGTGTGAACATTCACTTTTAATGTGTAAATTTATGTACTACGTAAAGACCTACGGGCATTTTATTGATTTGAACTGTCATGGTATTAAAATACATTTTTAGTGAACAACATATTCCTAATGTCTTTTTAAAGTTTAATTATTGACGGATATGATAGTTAAAAAAAAAATAGGCTGATGCCTCAATGCAATGGGATGCTAAAATATAATAGTAGGTTGTGGGATTAGTATGTGGCCTCATAGTTACCCAACAGAGTTGGAGCATATAGCCCCGAAGGAAGAATAAAATCATATTGTACATAAAAAAATTATTTATGTACGAGTACAACATTGGTTGTTGTATGAAGGTATGAGTATAACAAGTCTGTCAAACCACCACAACATGAATCAGAAATATAATGTTCTGGGATTTACATTGCATTTTCCTAATTCCTTTTGTAGGATGGCCGTACAGCTTTGGAAGAAGCCCAGCGAGTTATTCGTCAGTTATTTGTGCACATTGCAGACATCAAGGCAAAAGCAGAACAATCAGAGGAGATGGTGAAGGAAATCACACGTGACATCAAGCAGTTAGATTGTGCCAAGCGCAATCTTACAGCTGCAATTACCACACTGAATCATCTGCACATGCTTGTAGGTGGTGTGGATGACTTACGGTAAGTTTTTATAATTTGAATGATAGGCAATAGCTTGGAGTTGTTCTGAAACAAAAGCAATCTCTGCTGATCTGAATCTTCGGTTGCTCTTTTTTATTTTCATTAGAATACTAACCAAGAGACGCCAGTATGGTGAGATTGTGATGCCCCTTCAAGCAGTAATGGAAGTAATGAAGCACTTTCACAACTATATGGACATTCCGCAGATCAAACAGCTTGCAGATCAGGTACACTTTTTATATAAATGAAAGCAGAATTGGTTACTGACATTCATACAGCTGAATTATTCAATATGACTATCAGATGATAGTCACAACACTTTGTATGTGTTAAATTGCAATTTTTTTTTTTTCCCAGCATAGTTTATTTTGCATGAATAATGTTATGTGCTGAAAGATCAGTAACAATTTCTGCATGTTTACTATTCCATACAAAATCAATAAATTTTTGCCAAAAGTTTGTGGTGTTTTTTTTTTCTTTGTATGTGTTGGATTTCAGAAATTACTTTAATGAACTGTGAACTGCCTCCAAAAGTTTAGTTTGGTGTTACTGCATCATCAACTGTACAGTTCTGAACTGGTCCCAGGTGCATACTACCTCTTTGGGCCATTTAATAAACATTTTGCGACTTACAAATTCAAACCAGATTTTGAGGTCTTGAAAGCAACAAAAGCAAGACTTCAGGTTAATGAAACACTTCTTCCCAGATGGCATCAATAAAGTTGTATACTGGTGGGATAAATGCTTCATTGTGCAGTGCAGTTATGTGGAAAAGAGACTTTAATGTGGATTACAATCCTGATTGTGTAATATACTGTTTTTGTGCATGATCTGACAAATAAATATAATGTAACATGTTTGGAATAGACAGTTCCATGGTAACACAACAACAGCCGTTGGGTAGAGAACGCCGAATCTCCACGGAGATGAACAACCAAAGACTCATTGCGTAACAGCAGACTGTCGATAGAATAGCAATGGAACCATAAGGAATGATGTCTGGTATCCAATCCACAAAACACCTACATAAGCTTAGAGCTACAGACAGCAAGAAGACAGTCTTCAAAAAGCCAAACCACGGCCAAAGATATTTGAAACATCACATTGGAGTACTGGGCCAGAAGTCAAGTGATACGGCAAGCAATAATAATTATATGGTGTGTAAGTGTGAGTGTCCAATAGAGATTCACTAAATCTGAGACCCACGTGAAGTTGTTTGTCATGTGACATACCCAGCATGTGACAATATGAAAGTAAGTTTCTGATCCACCTTGTATTTCAATGAAACTTTTTGTAACTATAGGTCTTTTTAACACAAGTAAAATTATTTAGTATTTTGTCTTATAGCACAGTGATTTTGAAGACAGTGTTCTGACATTTGTGTGGTGCTGGGTGTTTTCACATCAGTGACAGAAGCATTAAATGATACAAAACATTGTATCTCTAATAGATCTCTAATAGTAATGGAGATAGCTGGATGAAACTGAAATCATATGGAATTCACATAAGACGCTGTCAGATGGCATATACAAATTTGTTATATAATAACTCAGAGTGTAAGTATGCTTGATCAAAATTTGTTCCCCCCCCCTTGGCACTTCAACCTCAATTTGGGCCTTGGCCTACCTCCATGAAACTCTCTTTTTCACTTCGGTTTACTAGATCTTAGATATTTGGTAGGACTCCTTGGGCGGGTGATCAGCTTGTTGCAAGGCTTCTACCTGTACACAAACACTGTTGCTATGCAACAGCTCAGCAAACAAACCTCAACAATAGATAGACTGTTTTCTATGTGATATGTGCTGCGGCTATATAACGAGAGCTGTTAGATGTAAGTTCAGAGTTCACTTGATGAAAAGCCAAGCATATTCATAAGAGACAAACCCATTTTCTATCAGAGAGGTTGTTACATAAGGACTATTACCTCAAGAGTTCAATTGGAAAGAAACATCCCTGGTTGTGGGCCTCAAGGGGCCAGATGCCAAGACGAACTGGTTGGCGGTAAACCACCAGTTGTAAAGTAACTTTGACTTTGACTTTGAAGTTCAGAGTGATAGTGACAGTTCAGTGACAGTGAGAGTGAACTGGAACTATGAGTGGAGAGTTCAGGTTCAAGTTCAAGACAATTAGTTCAGTTGGGGGCAGTTACGAGAGAGAAATAGTAGCAGCGGAAGCACATGAGTGGAATTGGAACTAGTGAAGACTAGTGGAAATAGACCGAGAAGATTAGTTTGGAGAGCCCATGAGGTTTCAGCAGTTGAGAGTACAAGGGCGAGAATGGATCATGAATTGTGAAGATTAGTTGAGTACAGATTATGACAGAGGAGTACAGACTGATTGAAGACAAGAAATCTTCATAGTGATTTGCTGTGATGGTGTCTGTGTTGAGATCCATTGCTAAGAGACAACTAGTGAAGACAGAGAATCCTAGTGTGTGTGCAATGGTGAACAGTAAATTGTGTAATTAATTAAATTAAATTAAATTAATTAAAAGAGGTTGTAACTGAAGTGCCAATAAATCCAGCAATCCAAACTAGAGCCCTTCATTTCGTCGTATGTACCACCCTACATGCGACAATATAAAGAACTGAAGTTAGACCTAGCTACTGATTTGATTGTAACATACAGAAATTTTGGTAAGTTTTCTCTTTTACTTGTTTCAGGTTCATCAGATTCATTTTGAACTTGCTCAGCAGATAACTTCAGATTTCCATGAAGCTTTTTCTGCGTCAAATGCCAGGCACTTTACTCCCAATAGGCAGTTGGCAGAAGCATGTCTTGTCGTGTCTGTGCTTGATCCTAAAGTGAAGTGAGTTGGTCTGTATGAATGAATGCTTTATTAGGCTACTGAATTCTGAATTTTCATAGTGGATTTTTTCCTTCCAAATATTTTGACTTTTTCTTAGTTGTAAATATTTTTTCCTAGATCTCCTAATTGGTTTCATGTTATGAGGCTTACAGACCAGAAGTCTGTGCATATCTTGGGCTGTCCAGTTGCATGATACATGCCTTACCATATAACCTCCCTGATTTAAAATGCTTGGTTATGTGTATTGTTATATAATTTACTCCATCCCTCTTTCCTTCATCAAACTATTCTCATTGTCATGTATTCTCACACACAAATATCTTCTGGTTTCAGTAGTAGGTGCTGTGGAGGGAACTTATAATTCTCCCTTATTGCCTGATGTAATTGTGTATGATATATTCTTTTAGGCGTGATTTGTTAAAGTGGTTCATTGGACTCCAGCTAGCAGAATACTGTCACCTGTTCCAAGAAACAGAGGACACAGCTTGGCTGGATAAAATTAACCGACGATATGTATGGTTCAAGAAACATTTGTTAGAGTTTGAGGATAAATTTGGACCTATGTTCCCACCAGACTGGGAACTTTCAGAGAGGATCACTGTGGAATTTTGCAACATTACAAGGTATGATTCATGTATTTTTAGACATGGAATGAAAGGACTGTAATGTTCAAAGTGTATGGTCCACATCTCTGGTTTAATTTTCCTTTATATGCTCTTTACCCAGTATTGTTAGGATGACTGGTCCAAGAAGGTTGGGATAGGAAGAACATGTAGTATGCTGGGGAGAAGAAGATAACTGGCTCCTTGAAGGTTGAAGTTCAAAGTCCCAAGACAAGAAACATATACAAACTTTCATTAAGAAGTCCTATAAAAGAAACAGATCACTTAAGAGATGTAGGCACAAATCAAGTTTTAATGCTGAAATGGAATACTGTGAAGTACATTTTGTAGATATGAACTGGATTGAACTGACTCAAGATAGGGTCCAGTGGGGGCTTTTGTGATCGTGGAAATGGACCTTCAGGTTCTATCTAGCACATCCACAAAGTAAGTTTCCCACTCATCCCACAGCTAGCAAACCTTATATTGCGTGAAGCGACTGCACGTACGTGATAGAGCAATGACGCAGCATGGCGCATGCACAGACGGAATTTCCCGCGTTCCCACAGTAGCATTGTTGCAGCTGTTGAAAATGGAGGCTCTTATTCCAATTCCTGCCAACTGTGAAGTGCGGTCAGTGATAAAGTTTTTGAATGCACAGAGCATAGCGCTGATCGAAATTCATCGTCAGCTGTGCCGGGTGTATGGGCCTAACGTCATGAGCAAGCAGATGGTACGTTGCTGGTGCAGACAATTTTCAGCAGGTCGACAAAGTGTGCATGATGAGAAGCGCAGTGGGCGGCCATCCATCATTACAGACGACCTGGTGGAACTTGTGCGGGAACGCATTATGGAGAATCGTCCCGTCACAATTGTGGAACTCAGAAGTCATGTCCCGCAGATTTCCCGCACCTTGTTGCTCGAAATTGTCATGGAGCACCTGTTGTTCAGGAAATTGTGCGCCAGGTGGGTCACAGTGGATCTCCCTGTAAGACAAAATTCAAGCAGACGTTGGCATGGAAAGTGATGTGCACGGTATTCTGGGACACGTCGACTTCCTGACCAGAGGTGAGACGGTGAATGCTGAGCGTTACTGTGAAACACTGCAGAAATTGTGACGGGCCATTCAGAACGAGCGGCGTGGGATGCTTAGTGCCGGTATTGTCTTCCTGCACGATAACGCTAGGCCGCACACGGCTCGACGGACAGCAAGTCTCCTGCAGGATTTCAGCTGGGAGGTGTTTAATCATCCACCCTACAGCCCGGACCTCGCTCCCAGTGATTTCCATCTTTTCCTACACCTCAAGAAATTCCTGTCCGGTGAGCGTCAGCGTTTTGAGAATGACAGAGAGATGGAGATGGTTGTCACACAGTGGTTCCAATCCCAGGCGGCAGACTTCTATGACACAGGTATTCAAAAGTTGGTCCCACGGTATGACAGATGTCTCAGTTTCAGTGGTGATTATGTTGAAAAATAGCTGAACATTTGCTGTATCTGTTGCAATAAACATTTCCATGAAATTATATTTTGTTTCTGTAAACGGCCCCAGGGAAACTTACTTTGTGGATGAGCCTCGTATAACTGAATTCCGTATTTAACTGAACAATTGTCAATTCTTTAAATAAGATGCTGTAGCATGTAGTTTATGTTATGTCTTATTGGATGTCTGAAAGCGACTGATGATCACTGTAGTAAATTATCACTTACTTCTGATGAAAGTAATTATTTAATAAATGAAATTTGTACATCAGGCTAATCATTCATTCATCTGTAATCTGTCAAGACGACAGGTCTACAGTCTCTTCCAAAACAGTTCCTCCACTTGATGTGATCTAGAGCTTTCTCCTTCAAATGAAAATATCCTCTTCTGTCCCCAAGGTTGTCCAGCATCTTCTTATGTCTTCTTCCTCGTCTTCTGGTCACTTCTATCCATCCCTCTATCTTTCCTTCAATAACTTCTTTTAGAAGGCAGTTACATACATGATATTTTCTGTTTATACGGAATTTAAATCCTTCCTAATGTCCAAATTATTTAATGGAATAGTGTGTTACAGCACTTTAAAGTTCTTTTGGTATACCGGTAGCATGACATAAAAATGCATGTTGCCAATTTACCTTGTTTGTATAAAAACAGAAACATAGAATGTGTCATAATGGAAATATTCCAGACATTTCCTCATGCTGTCAGGTGGGTACTCCTCTTTAACACAGTTTTTAGATTTTGCAGATTTTCATATTAAAGCATTATTCTTTGTGGTATTAACTGCTTGGGATTTGAGAACATTTTATAATTCCAGTTTTCATGATGTTTACATTTATGCTATCTTTTGTCAAATAGTTGTTCTTTTAAATTGCTGTACCAACACCTGTAATCATTATTTCATCAAGATCTGTATGATTGGCCATGATAAAGTTTGTGTCAAGTGCCACTGTTGAGATTCCCCACTGTTACTGAACCTGCATCTTCTTACCGAGTTCACAGGAGCCAAGCCATTCTTCTATACCAGCATTTCCAAATGGCTCCTTTCCAACAGGTTTTCCACTTAAAAATTTGTATATGTTTCTCCTATTTCCCATATCTAGGCCATCCAGTTATCCATGATTTAATGACTTGGGAAAATTAAATTCAGACTGAAATTTGGAGAAAAAAAATGGTGTGGTAACCTTTGTATGTATAGTGTCCTTGAAGCCTGGAGCTGAAAGTTAACTTGTAGGATTTGAGGTTCTTGCAGCGGTGGTTATGAAGAGTACTTTCTTCTGGGATATAGTGTTGTGTAGTCCATTGAAAGTCAGGTCAGTCACTTGGCTTGCCACCTGTTTTCATGCTGGTATCTTGCTCAACTTATTTCACCCTGAAGATGGAGGCAGGATGTTCGTCTGAAACGTCGGTTGACACTGGGTTATATCCCAGAAGATAGTACTCTTCAAGAATTAACTTGTAAGGCAGTGTGACATTTGCTTTAACTGATTTTGACTATGCCAAATTTGAGTCACAATTCATGACCATGTGCTATTATGCCCCATCATATAATAATACAAGTTTGCAAGTTTAATATGAAGTGTGTCTGACCAAATTTTCTTCCATGAGCAGGTCTGAATTGTCAAAGCTTATGTCAAAACGCAAATCAGAATTGGATGTGAAGCTATTGCTTTATGCAATTCGACATACTAGCGACTTTGAGAAACTTTTGGTTACCCGTTTTACTGGTGTAACATTAGAGGACCCTTCAGACAACATTACATCTTCAGAAAGGAAAAAGTCTCAGGTAATCCTGTATTTGAATTGTGAGACTTACGGATTCTTGAATTTATGGTACTGAATGAATGAATGTACTTTTGGTGAAGTAGTTGGACCTGTTGTCTTTTGGAAAAATTTATGACTCCTTTCTTGTACCTGTTTATTAAATTCTCTCAACAGCTTCTTTTACCTTACCTTACACATGTACTATTTGCATCTAGTAAAATCATTTTAATTTTATGCAGTATTATTTAAAATTCTGTCACATATTTGGGGTTGTGTGACTGTAGACAGGGTATGGATTGGATATTGGATTTATTGACCACTTGTATACAATACTCTGAACTACACTTCACAGACCACTTACATAGACTATTGTCCTCAGTCTATTACAGTCCTCACTAAGTGTTTCCTGGCAATGGTTTCTACGCCGGGAGATTCTTCAGCTTCCCACGCTCAGGTTTTCTTGTCACAGCTGCCTGTGCAGAACTCTTTGTCAACTGACAACTCAGCTAACTGGTTCCCAGGCTGGCAGCCATTTCCCACCAACCTCCTAGTCTTCTCTTCACATGTTGACTTTTAACTGACAACTGACAACTTCAACTCCCTTACACACCATCCAGCTACTTCATGTCACTTCACTCAACTCAACTGCTGATACCTCTAACTTCAGATCTGCTAGTGTGCTCTTTATACAAGTATAACCTTAGGGAGGACCCAACAAAAAACACTGCCTCCAACAATTCTTCTACTGTTGTCATGGCTTTTGCCTCATGGTAGACTGGATGTCATTTCCACGAGAACATGTTTGCCAACCATTACTTAGAAGCAGGTGTTTGTCTGCCTATTGCATAGCAGTGGCAGTAAAAGTAAAAAAAAAAGTAAAGCTATCCCTGTACCAGGCCATGAAGGCCCATAGGGTTGTGGGACGTTGAGGGTCCCACATTTTCTAGATAGTCAGCTCAAAGATGGCAGTAAGGTTGTCAGCCTTACGCGCCGGCCGCACTTTACTCCCCAGGAAAATAATTTAATTAATTCCTGGTACTCATTTCTGTTAAAGGCTGAGTGAACCCCAGGGCCATAGTGCAGCTGGGAGGATTAGGTCAATTGAAAAAAAATCCAGTGACCTCATCGGGACTTGAACCCACGACCTTCCGGCTTGTAGCATAGACCCTCAACCAACTACGCTACCACGTGCCCCTTAGCAGTGGCAGTACTCATCCATTTTGCAGTCTCTGCCCAGCAACGGTTCCATATGCCAGAATGCTTCATAAAACTATGACTATCCGAACATTAGCATACTCGTACAACTCCGAAACATGGTCATTAATAAAAAAGCAGAAGCAAAAGACAGAAATAGCTGAAACAAAATTTCTTATTAGTTTGGCAGGATACATGTTAAAAGATCAAATTATAAATACAGTGATTAGGAACAACCTAAATGTACTCAGTTTAAACACTATAATTCTAAATAATATACTTAATTGAATTCATCATGTTGAAAGAATGGAACCTGGAAGCATTCCAAAACAGTTACCGGACTATACACCCAAATGAATATGATCCATTAGATGGAATAACCTTTGTTATAGAGGAACAGAATTTACCAAAAGATCCAAACCTTGATATTGATGATCATGATTATTTAAAATATGAATATTTAAGTTACTCTCAGATTACTAACATAAAATTTTATGTGCTTATTAACTTTGATACCAGCACTGCCTGGTGAAACAGAAATACTGGCACAGGTATGTACTTTGGCCATGCTCAAAGGCTTTAACAACCACCAAAACTTCAAACACCCAAAGAATTGAGCTCTTCATGGAACTAAAAGTGGGTTGCCAGTTATGCTCTCATGATATGTTGATCAGATTCAGCCTGGAGATCTGCCAGAAATATTGCATTCGTATGAAGCACATCCATGCAGATGTTTATAGATAGCCTTGCCAGTTTATATTTGTGTTTGTATTGACTAGGTCTTGTAACTATTGTATTCACTTTCAGTAAGTTTATAGCTTTTGTTTTTGAAAATATTATTTTGGAGTTTAATAAACTTAGATGATTAACAAAATCCAGAATAATAGTTTGATACAATACTTTGTATTAAGAGGAGCAGGTGGCAAGCATTACTTCTATTGGTTCCTTGCTTGGCTTATTCATCAACCCTAAAGACAGAGGTGATATGTTCCTCTGAAATATCAGACTTTCTCTGAACTACTCAAAGTTACAATGCAGAAGGCCATACTCTGCATAGTCTCTGCTGTGAGAACCTGAAATCCAAGAGAGTACTTTATATTATTCATCACTAGATGCTGGAGTAGATCATAGGTAAATATTTCCCTCTGCTCTTTCACGCTTTATACCTTCTTGTGACATACTGCATCTTGTGGTTAATTCCTTGCTGCTATCTCTCCATGGTGTTTGCTGGCCCCTCTTAACATATGAGTAGTACCTTCTTCTAATGTCTTTATTTTATTTATAGTGTATTTAGCAACACAGTGTTAACTTAGACTGTGTGATGCCAAATGACTCTATGACAGTGAATAATGAATTAGAAAAAGTATGAGGGAAGCATCCTTAGCCTAATTTAAGGTACTAGCTTGGCATTACCTGGAGTGACAGAAGAAGACTATGAAAACCCCTGGGATAGTTACTTCCTAGCTAAGATTTGAACTGGACACCTTCCTAATACAGATAAGAAGTGTTACTGCTCGAACCAGCTTTCTCAGTTTGTTTCTGATCTACTTAAATATATGGTGATGGGGAACAAGTTTACGTATTGGGTCCCACAGTATAGATGTCCTCATATGAATATGGTAATGGATACTTATTGAGCCAGAACTTTGTGATATTTGAGTCCTTATGTTTCCTGTAAATGTTAAGGAACTGTGTTGAGTACCAGTAACTCGCAGCTTATGTCATGTTCATCTCTTGCTTTAGGTACCGCCATCCACAAATCCATTTGAGAGTTCAGAATCTGATGGACAGTCACCCAACCCCTTTGAAGGGGATATGGAAAAGACAGATGAATGCAGTCCTTCACAGATAGCAGCAAAATCTAAACTTTCACCTTTCCATGGTATTATTGGAAAGTGCTTTGAACCATACTTGTACATATATATTGGGAGTTTAGACAGGTGGGTGAAATCATATTTTGTCATTAACAGAGCTGGAATTGTATAGAACAATGGCCCATGAATAGAAATTCTTATGACTGCTTTATGGAGAGAACATTCCCTTGACTAAAATTAATTTACCATTTTGATGTAGGTGTAATTTAAAACAGGTTTCAAACAATCGATATGTAAATCACATGCAAAAAAATGAAGAAGAAATATGACCAAACATGGAATGGAACTTGATACTAACATCCAGTGTTCTTAAATTGTAATTATTTTAAGAGTCTATATATTACCTTGACTTGTGCTAACAGCCTAGTCATTAGGATCCACAGTGTGTGCATAATCTGCATCATCTTTTTAGCTGTGTACTGTATCTGTCTTATCTTTCTGTTTGTTGTTTATCTGCATCTCCATCCACGCTTTTGTATTTCAGTGTCTTTACTGTGTGTCTTAGTTACTGCGCATCTAGCCTTCCTCTTTCCATCAATCTTAAGTCTGCTTACTCCTGATCTTTAATATTATTTATGAAAATAACTGATGAATGCCCTTAAGAGTTGCTGGTACCGTATTTTTAAAAATATTTTCTTTCTTTTGGCTTCTCAGTCAAGGAATATCATGAGTGGTTAAATGCATTGAAACTACTTGTAACTTTATAATTGTTTGATGAGAAGTATGAATGATTAACAGTTTTGTAAACTTAATGCCTGTTAACTTTCATAGAAATATGGACCATTTGATTTTTTCTATAAACCATCGATCTACTTCAATGACAATGCCTTAAAATAAGTTCATGATTCCTCTTCCTTTTAATTTTTTCTGTGATAGTGTTCCTAGTGAATACCACCCTTAATTTTCTTGTATTTTACTCACATAAATACCAGTTTTTGCTCCTTGTAATTTAATTTTTACATGTTCATCACTCCTGATACCAGGGCCAACTTCATCCACTTCCCACATTCACAGCCATTATTCATAGGATTAATCTAAGTATTATCCTCCCATCTTATTTTTTTTTTCAACTGGCCACCTTCCAAGACATTTCCCGATCAAAATTCTATATACATTTCTTATCTTTCCAACCTGAGTGACATGTCCAGAATATCACAACCTCCTGGATCTCATATTCTTCTCAGTATTAGGTGACACAGAGAGATTGTGATGTTTCCAACTATGTAGTGTCCTAAGTGGCTTACCTCCTTCAGCTCTCTTAGGTTCATGTGTATTCCTGAGGATATCAGTTTCAGATACAGTACTTGCAATTTCTGTTTTTTCTTGCAAAATAAGAAATTGTGTTTGACAGTCATTCAAAGAAACTTGATCTTTGGCATTTTGGAAAGAAACTATGTTGGCAAATTTCAAAACTGATTAGAATATAATATTATATTTCACCATCCTCTTGCATTGATGTATCACTCATTCACTCATTTCTGTCTCTAATGCAACACAAACCTTTCACAATCTCTCATTTATTTTAAGATGTCATTAATATTACATTTAATTGCAACATGTTTCGACCTTACAAGGCCATGTTCAGGCAATTATTCATCAACTGAAACTCCTGCACTGCATCAGTTCATATGTCAGTGCATCCCATACTGTTGCATATCTCCCCTCGCACTAAAATGAGTTAGAATATACACAGATAATTCTATCAGCCATAGTATTCAATCTTGCATATCAGTAGATCTCCAAACAGCTGTGTTTAATTTTGGCAACAGTGTCATTATATGCAAATGGGCACCCCTCTCTCATATTTAATGACCTTTTTCTTGTGAGTAGCTTTGTCTGAGCTGTCAGAAAACTTATTATAACTTCAAACTCGTGTGTCGGTAAACCTTTGTTCTTAACTGTGAACACAACATTATAGGCCTTTATGTGTATCTTTAAAATAACACTTCCTCTCACCCCTTAGAGGACCTCATTTTGCCAACTGCATCTAATGTCAGGAATGAAATCTCCATAGTTGACAAGACGCGACTCTGATGTATTGCTGTTAAGTTTGTTGTTCATTTGTAGAAATCTGGCAGAGCTGATAGAGAGATTTGTTGACGATGCCAAGCAGCAGTCAAATACAGCTGCCAGTCTCTCTTCTGAGGGTTCTGGTATGGTTCTTTCTTCATGTGCTGATCTGTTTATGTTTTACAAGAAGTGCATGGTACAGTGTACACAGCTTAGTACAGGAGAACCCATGCTAGGTCTTGCTACCACTTTTCAACGCTATCTACGAGAGTATGCTGTGAAGTTACTCCAGAACAACTTACCAAAGTAAGTGAGAAAGAGAAGAGTTCTATTTTCTGGGATTTTACACCATGTAGTCTGGTAGAAATATACAGATGTTTTATTGGATCATACTACTTCCATCTTCAGGTTCGAAGTTTATCAAAACATAGGTAAACTTCTACCAAAGAACATGATGTAACATCACAGGAGATAGTAGTCTTCATAATGACTGCCATGAGAAACTATTACTTCACATAAGTCATAAGAGTGCAATATAAAACAGTGTGGTCTTATTTTATGCAAGGGATACATTCCTGAATACCTGTCATAATTCAAAACTCGCATAATTTAAGAAAAGTTTCGAAACAAATGCATAATTTTGCTGAATTTTTAGGGACTCACATTATTTCAGACTTTACGCATAAAGTGAGACTTCATTAATATTTTTATATTGCACTATTTCATATTTGCATAATTCAAATTCCCATAAAATGTAACTGTACTCTATTCATTTAGCCTCATAGATCTATTTCAGGACTCTGCATACCACTGATTCCACAAATTGGAATCTTCTGAATGTTTCTGTGTTGTGGTCACTGTATTGCTTTCATATTATGACATAGCCTCTGAGAGCTCTGAACTCTCTGGCCATTAAAGAGAATGCTGAGGTGAGATAGCAAGACATTCTGTCGAATAGTTGCCACATAACCATTCATATAGGTTGTGATGTACATACCTCATTTTGTAATGTTAGTTTGAAGCTAAATTTGGCATGTTTCTGTACATTTTACGTAGATTGATTGATTGTATAAAGGTAACTGTAATTCTTGTGGTAGTTTCTACAGCAAAGAGTTGGGTTAGATCAGTCAGTAAAGTGACCAACTGCAGATTGGATAACCAGAGTTTGGTTCCTGCAAGGACAATTATTTTTCTTTATGTCACCAAGTCCAGACTAGCTCTGAGAATAAAATGCAGACTGGTAGCAGCTATATTGTTTTTTATAAAATAATTGACTAGATTATAACAGTTTATAAATTCTTATTATAATTGATAATTTAATGAATTATGCATTATGACAGTTATGAATGTTACGAAAGATGGATTCCATTATGTTGAGGGTGTTGTTAAATTGTAGCCACTGGTTCCAGCATACTAAATGTTCTTGAGAGGAATCTGATAAGTAAGTTTTAGAAGTATTTGTTCAGGTTTCTATTATAACTCCAGTACTTTCACATAGAATGGCAGGATTATCCCATAAGGAATTCATTGTCTTGTCTCATGGGCTTGCTACTTCATTTTACTACACTGTTTTGGTTGTGTTAAATGGAAAATCCTTTAATGTGACTAAACATTAAGATGTAGACTGTATGGAAGAAGAGACATTGATTGGCCAAGGAGTCAATGTCTTTGGATCAGAACAAGTAATTTGTGGTGTGATGTCCCCATTGCTTACACTTTTCCATAGGAACTTGATAAACAAAAACTGTGATGGAGATATTTTCATGGATATTGTGAGTAACATTTGATATAGTTACACAGAGCTTTTTCTTAGGATTTCAGCTCCTGGTTCAATTGGAAGCAGCATGTCAAATATCACTCGAGATTTTCGTGACCTCTCAACATCAGGATTCATGCAGAATATTCATAGCCTGTTGAAAGAAGGTGAAGTAACTCGTTACACCCATGAGGAACAAACTCGTGTTTGCAGGTAATTATTGACATAATTCACCATGCATAACTTGTAAATAGTTACTTTGGTTTTTGTTTGTGAGTGTGTTTTTATTCACTGTAGCAATTTTGTGATTACCTTCTAACTTAAATATTTCATGTACAATAAAGAGCTGCAACAATTTTTTTATAAGTTTAGTTATCAGTTCCCAGTTTTTAGGGTAAACAGTGAATAAAGTGTAAGAATTTGGTGCATATCTAAACGGGAATTAACTCTTACAATAACAGATAGATAACTAAGCAGGGAGGTATAAGAAAGTAGGCGTTTGGGTGCCCATTCAGTAAAAATTCTTGAAGTGTCACTTGAAACAAATGAATAGAGAAAATGGTAAAGTCTTACTAATTTCTACTAAACTATGGAAATTTGATATTAACTAGTGTAACACCCATTTAGAATTCAAGAGATCTCATCATTTGTTATATTAGTTTTTGTATTATTAATTTCCCTACTTATTCCCATATTCCTTACTAGTCCTCCACATTATCAAATGCCACATCGAGGCCATTGTTTAATACAATCTCCCATGATTAACATGCACAAATAGCCAATTGTAGGCTGTCTTCTTTATGTGGTATGCTACGCATCACGTATCCAGAGCAAGATATCAGTGCTCACAGAATAGACATGATACACTGAAATAAAAACTACTGTCATTCATGATCTACCACATAACTTACATTGATACAACATGTTAATGCTCAACAGTTTATTATGGTGGTAACCTGAAATTGTATAGTGACAGATAGATCTTATGCTAACAAAACTTTTTTTTGTGTACTGGGTGTCCGGATGAAAGGTACCCAAAATAAAGAAAATTATATCTCGGAAACTAATTGCCATATACATATCCCGCTTTATGTCATTGGAAAGAGAAACTCTGAAAGTTTTTTTTTATGCCTGGCTTACCCACATGCGCCACCACATTTCTGCCATGACGCTAGGAATCACCCAGATATAGGGATGAATCGGCAGAGGTGGATCGATTGCTTGGCATCCTAGGTCACCAGATTTAACCCCAGTGGATTTATGTGAAGAACGTTGTCTACCAGTTTAAGATAAATGACCTTCAACACCTGAACCCTGCATAAGGGATGCTGTGGCTATGGTAACACCAAATATGCTTCAAGCAACGTGGAACGAGGTGTGGACTAAAGTGACTTATTGTTGCCAGTATTCTGGCGACAGCAGAGTACTGCCTGGAGACAACACAGCAGTTGGGAGAGAAACTGAAGGAGAAGGTGGACCCAAACTTGGCTGACAAAATCAACCTCTCCCAGGAACAGGACATGTTTCACAAGTAGGTTGTTTGAGAATGTACTTTCTGTAGATAGGAGAGGCTACTGATATATACTGACCTGCCACACCCCACTTCTTATGTACTGCCATTTGTTCATGATAATTTCCATTTAGAATGATATATGTGGGATTACTGAGTTTGTCATCCTGTGGATTTTCACTCATTGGAAACATTCTCTTTCAAATCTCACACATTATTTCTCTCTCAGTATAATAAACATTTTTAATCTCCCAATTAATGTGCCTGTTGATGGACTCACACAGGCATTTCAGAAATCGGTTTGGGGGTGTTTGAGAGTGGGACACTGCACAGAATACTAAAACCTAAAAGACAGAATGTAACAGAAGGATGGGAAAGGGGGGTGAGGGGAGTGGGAGAACAAGAGAGCGAGAGTGCTATAAACCAAGTTGCCATGCAGGAAAGAAAACTTTGTGAGTTGAATGGTCTAACTGATAATGTGCCAGAGCAGATGATCATAAATGTATGTGAGGGAACTTCTAGAAATGAACAAGATTACGAGCGTGAGTGTGCATGTGTGTACAACTGGCGGTGTACCACCAATCAGTTCTTTTTTGGGGGGAGGGGGGATGACTGAACACATGCTGTCAAAATTCTCCCTTTTGCACTATATACAAGTCCTCTGTCAGTCCAGGCTTTGCAAAGCAGATCATGAGTATCTACTTATCTTATGCTACAACAGCAGCATAGTCATTTGAATGGTTGTAAGGTTGACTGCAACCAAGTTTAAGCCTCTTCTATTTTATATGTCTGGATTTGCTTGACTCTCTACTCTGTTGGTGTCCTTGTTATATAACCTCAGCATAAACTGCATAGAGAACACCGCTTCCAAGAATTCCTCTGTTGTTGCTTGTTTATTTTCTGCTGCAGAAATATGTATAGTTAGCTGCAACGTATCAGTGGACAGTTTCTTCTGGCTCCATTATTCCAGCTTCCAGCCATTATGCCACAATATTATCTTTCGACGTTTTCTGTTCAGTCCATAAAGGAAACGTGAAACCAAAAGCCAATTAACAGGAAAGCTACATTTTTATATATATTACATTCGTGTAATCTCTTTCTTGCAGTGTTATTTCAAATTGTATTCAGCTGTTAGTCCAGGATCTAGAAACAGCTTGTGAACCTGCTCTCATAGCAATGAGCAAGGTAAGTTTTTAAATTTATTCGCTTACAATTTTTCAGAGGTGCAATATGATATCTTCGCTCCATGAAGTCGTCCTTGAATATGGATAGCATTCATACTTTATAGTAGAAAAAGAAGGTTTATGCCCATTTGAACCCTTTGCTAAGTGACTGTCATTCTCTTGGGATTATGATAAAGAGATCAGCGATGGGATTATTAGATAATTATCAGACTCTCTCTGTCTATATATTACATCGATCCAAATTTAGTTAAAAATAACTGTAGCATGTAGAATAAGTCCTGAAAACACAAAACATGTAGATACAACACAACTGAAGCTTTCACATAAAAAACACAAATTTAATTCACAGATTGTAAGTTTTGAGGTTTTCACGGCGATGACTATGAAGAAAGTCGTCTTCTGGGTTTTGGTGCCGTGTATTCTTCGTTTTGGCCGACGTTCCTCCAAAACATCGGCCAAAACGAAGAATACACGGTGCCAAAACCCAGAAGACAACTTTCTTCTTAATTCACAGATTGTTTATATAATGCATATACATCGTTAATTTGCACTCATGCTATGTATACAAACCTTTGAGTAGATTATGAGTCAGTTTTATATAACAGGAATTTGTCAACAGATTAAAGTGAGAGCAATATTTAAGTATCTTTTTAAGGCTACTTTCAGTTGTGTATTTTCATTCATAAGAGTTTTGAGACTAGATGTTGAACCTGAACCCCTCTGATTGGTTCTTAACTACCACTGACCCCTTTGAAATTCCGGTGTGATTTTATCTGGTTCTGTTCAAACTACACTTGAGCAATATTATTGTTGTGCACCTCAGGAGATTTATGCAGTAGAATTTTCACAAAGGAGGATAGACAGCTCTCCCATAATGCTGTTACTGCAAATGTGCATACAAAATTGAGTTTACTTTGTACAGTATTTGAATCTGAGAGATTTTGAATCCACCCTACAAGACTTAAGTGAAGTCTGTGAAAATGTACGTTAGCAGTCTAGAGGCTAGCACAACCAGTGGTCTTAATGCTTCGCAGACCGGATGCCTAGGCCTAGGCATTTTGGTTTTAAACGTGGCATAAAATAAATAAAATTAATTAGGAGATTTTATATTAATTTTTCAAGTGAACAGTGCACAAGTTAGGGTAGTAGGTTTAAAAACGCCGGTCCCCAGGGTGATTTAAATATTCAAATCACTGGTCTGCGAAGTGTTAAGGTAATTTTTTTTTAGGTTAAGAAGTTGCTTCAGGTATCAGTTTGTACTGTTCAAATTTTTAAAACAAATTTGACTGACAGTAAGAAGGTTGACCCATGTAGCAACATGATTTCACTTAACTCATATGTATTTCAAAATGATGTGTTATCCATATAGCATTAGTACACCTTTCAAGCATTTTATATATGATAGTTAATATACATTCATATCTTGACTGTGATGAATAACATTTTGGCTACTATTTCTCCCCTAGATTTCATGGCAGAACATTGAGACTGTGGGAGATCAAAGTGGTTATGTCACAGCCATCACATCACATTTGAAGCAGACTGTACCGGTTATTCGAGACAACCTTGCTTCGTCACGGAAGTATTTCACACAGTTTTGTGTTAAATTTGCGAAGTAAGTATTGCCATATTTCAGTGTTTCTGGCATTGAAGGTATAGTAATATTCAGTACAATATTTACACATTCACAGCTGGCTTAAAATTCACAGAAGTATCCATGCACCCCAGACGTTATTCTCTTTAGATACTGTATCATGAGAGCCATCTGCCAGTTTTGTCATTTGTTCTTAATGTTTTTCACAAGAGTGCACACAATCTCTGACCTCAGTCTGTATTATGAATTTCTTTTCAGTTCATTTATACCAAAGTTTATTCAGCACATCTATAAGTGTAAGCCAGTTAGTACTGTTGGAGCTGAACAACTGTTACTGGACACGCATATGCTGAAAACAGTTCTTCTTGACTTGCCATCTATTGGCTCTCAAGTGAATCGCAAGGCTCCAGCCAGGTTAGTGTATTGATCATGTAAAATAAATACTGTAAAAACATATCAAACTTTCTTGTGTTTGACATACAGGTTAAGAAATGAATAACTGATAGTCCCTATATAGTAATGCTTGGGACACTGGGATGTGCCACTGACCATGAAACAAAAATTTTTCTTGGCTATATTCAGTTTGAAAATAAATATCCACATCAAGCTTTTATATGAAAATGGTCAAGATCTGTGACCTCTGATTTGTTATCACTTGAAGTTAAGGCAGCCTAATGACACGTGTCTAATATAACATTGTAAATGATCCTCCAAAATTGTCCACTTAAACTGGTAGACCCTGAAAAATGAGAAGATTGCAAAGTATTGAAATAAAATATTTACTGAAATATTGTAAGTACGAGTATCAGAATTGGTAGGTATATTTATGGTGCTTGTATGAACACCAGTTCTTCCCTTATGCAAATGCTTGAAACATTGCATGGATTGACTGTTCTCATAACAAAGCCAGCAAATCCAGCAAAACCTGAATGTTCATTACCATGTTCACAAGAGGCCACCACAGGTCCCTATCCTGAGCCAGATGAATCCAGTTGATATCACCCCATCATATTTGTCTGAGATCCATGTTAATATTATCCTCCCACCTATGTCTGTGTCTTCCTAGTAGTATCTTTCCTTCTGGCTTTCCCACAGAAACTATATATGCATTCCACTTTGCTCCAATGCATGCTATATGCCCAGCCGATCTTACCCTCCTTGACTTGATTGTTATAATTATATTTGGTGAAGTGTACAAGTTATGAAGCTCCCCATTATGCAGTTTTCTCCAGTCTCATGTTATTTCATCCTTCTTCAGTCCACATATTCTCTGGAGCACACTGTTCTTAAAAGTCTTCAGTCTGTTCTTCCCTTAATATCAGAGATCAAGTTTCACACCTATAAGAACTACAGAAATAAATAAATAAAATACTAGTGACCATAAACAACTGAGACGGGTGTACAAGGTGTGGCAATAAAGAACCCGGATTACTTTTATGACNAATAAATGAAGCCCACAACCAGTGAGAGATGCAAACGTGGAAAGAGCATATTTGGTAAAGATGTGGACACCTACTCTAAGTTTTAAGTTCACTCTCCAGCCTTGTTTAAAGGTGATGGGTACTGCAAGCCAACATTTTTGCTACACAGTAAACTGCTCCAAATATGAATTGTTCTTTTATCTCTCAATGATACTTAGTGTTTTAAACTCTCGCAACCTGTGATTTATAGCTATACCAAGATTGTGGTGAAAGGGATGACTAAAGCAGAAATGATCCTGAAAGTTGTGATGGCTCCTACAGACCCAGCAAGGACATTCACAGATCAGTTTGCTAAACTGTTACCTGAGGCTGATCCATCAGAGTTCCAGAAGGTGCTAGATATGAAGGTAGGTCACTTACATCAACTGATAGTTTGGAACATCTGGAACCACTAAAAACCTAGTTTTATTATTCCCTTTGTAAGATTCACATTTTTGCTACACTCTTCAGTTATTCAACTCTCTTGACTAGAGGGATAGAAAAGTGAAAGTATGGGAATTCAAGAGAGACTGGAGAGAAAATTCTTTGTTTTGTACATCAGTCCCAGGCCCTTCTATTGCATCTGCAAGAAAATATTGTCCCTTCTGTGGTTTCAACCAATTGTTTGCATTGTAGCTGCAATACAGAGTGCATTCTGTTTTCTGGAAGTTCATAGTGGATTGATATATCGTAGTTTCATTTCATCATACAATGGCATCGAAACATTGTTTGGAAGATGATGAAATTGAAAGTCAACTGAAGTCCAAGAAATGTGATACAAAGGTGAGATTCAGTTAGATGACAAGGGGGCAGGAGTGAAGCCTATGTATACATCAAGCAGATGACAAAGAAAAGTATGTACACTGAATTTTACTATATTTAAAAATAATTATTTAGAATTCTGCATGTGATTCTATTAGTGGCATTTAAATGCCTGACTGTATAAATACGTATACTTTGGCCATGGTGACTGTAACTTTCGGTGTACCGGTATGTGAGCTTCGGATGTTAAAGATTAATAAATTAAATGTTCAGTTCAGTAGAGAGATTCTAATGTCAAGATATCTTGCTGGATTTTATTAACCCTTATCATAGTGGTTACAATATGTAATACTTGCTTTAGCATTTATGATTCTCAGAATAAACAGCAGCTACTTCCCTAGTGAGCATTGACCAGCTGGTCTCTATTATGGGTATGGATTATGTTTCCTGTGAGGTAGGAAATGGATTTTGAAATATTATTTAGAAGAAATCTGTGTTTCAAACCTGATGTCAGATTCCATCTACGTATACATGAGAAGCATTAGAGCAGTCATTTGTTATGGTTGCAAAGCCTTGCCTATATGCATAAATCTAAAATCCAAAAACGCCAGATGATTCTAATCAGATGCTTAAGGATGAGAGGAAAATGTCCCAGAACAACAAATGTTAGCTTCTAACATGCACACTTCTCAGTTCCCAAACTGGATGAATGTCCCCAACTTTTAGCCACTAAGATGTGTAAAAAATGTTCATCCCAACAAACTAGAAAACAGTTGTGTGTCAAACCTGTTGATCAAAATTCTGTTAACATGCATAATAAACAATGGGACATACTTCTTTAAATAAAAGTTAACAGTTCATATTTGACATAACATTTCAATTTTATCCGTACCTGATGGGATCACCTTGTAATTGTGCTCAAGTTTATTTTTGGTTAATGAATAAGGTAGTTATAAGGTTAGACGTTTTCGTGGCAGTGTAGATTAATACTATGGCTGTCTGGGTAGTTACGCCATGTACTCTGGTAAGTGGGTACCAACATTTTGGAAGAACATACCACCTCTATCTTCACCCTGAACATGAAGACAGTATGTTTTTACTGAAATGTTGATACCAGTTTACCAGACTATGTGGTGTCATTAATCAGAAGACCAAAATATGCATCCAGGCAGCTGTACTGAAGCCCAGACAGGAGAAAATTCTCACAGGCTGAAACAGGTTTAGCTGACTATACATATGATTCCATATTTTGCATGCATTTCAGTTAAAGGCCTGTATTGTTGCTGTCGCTTCTTTAATTCCAGAGACAGACCTCATAGCAGACGATAAGGCTGTAAATAATATCTGTGTTTACAATAAGGCATCATATTTTATTCTTAAGTGAAATTTTTCAAATCAGTATAAAAATGCACTTTGTGCTTCTCATTAGAGCAATATTTATCAATTTTGTAAAGAGCTCACTATATTTTCTTTTATCAACAGGGACTCAGACGTAATGACCAGAGCTCTCTTATGGAACTGTTCCGGTCCCACCTTCAAACTCTGGTCCAATCAGGTTCTGGTGGTACAACTGCAGGAGGACCAGCCCCTCTTAGTGCTTCTCTAAGCAGTCCAGAGCATGAGTCAAGTCGCATCAAGAAACTTGAAAAGTTGATAAAGAAGCGACTTTAGACATTTATCCCAAGAAATCTCACTTTCTGTTGGTATGAACTCTTGTTATAGATCATGTGTGCTTGTCTGAAAAACTGAAGTAATACAGTGCATATATATAATAAAATTCATTGCTTTGAATAGGTTCAGGGTACTGCAGGTTATGGCAAACGCTTTGAAAAATATTTTGTTTTTGTTTTTATGTGAGAGTGTGTGTGTATGTGAGTGAATGAGTGAGTGAGTGAGTGTGTGTGTGTGTGTGTGCACGAGCACGTGCATGCCTGCATGTGAATAGTCATGTGTTATTTAATGATGTTTTCAGTATGAGGCTGTATATTTATTTTATATCTTGTATGGCAATAAATGGGTCAGTTGCTATTTTTGTTAAAGGAAACTTGGTTCTTGCAGTTAAGTAAATATGGCAGTATCTCTTCAGTCTAGCAATTCCCCTCACCTACACAAAAACCATGTTCATTAAAGATTTTGACAACATTATTTATTTGTACTTTACACTTAACTCCTTATTCTACAAAGATACAGAAAACAACTTTTTGTGATTTCATTCTTATAAACCAGTATTTTTTTTTCTTGTATGGTAATGATTTGTTGCTGCTGTGTTAAACGCATTAAGCCAAACTTGAGAACCTTAGACATCACAGTCACCTGCTGATACCTGCCATATCAGTGTTTTTTGTTCTTCCTTTATATTTGTTTTGCGTGCTGTTCATTAGAATAAATATGTCCATATATGTGTGATATATGTTTTTCTTCCTTTACTATTGTTTATAAATATGTACAATATGCGCCATAGTTGAGTAGTTGAGTATTATTTCCGCTCATAAGGAAGTGGTCCCCAGACAGCTCGCTTCCTTGGTTTTGAGCGGCCAGATGTTATCGTCCAGAAACCGCTACATAGTACACATGTGACGATATGGTGTGCCGTCTCAGCACACGGTATATTAGGCCCCTATTTCATTGAGGATGAGGAAGGCAATGCTGTTACTGTCACCCAAGAATGCTACAGAGACATGGTGATTGGACCATTTCTTCAGAATTTGAAAAGGTTTTGTCGTGCGGGGGGCCTTCACATGAATGGACAGTGGTATCAACAGGATGTCTTTTCATTTCAGTACTGCATATTTTGGCGCATACTGTATTATCTCAGGTCACCTATCTTTAATTATTATCTTTAAATTAATGGAGAATTCATGTTCACTAAATTTTCTCTTAACAAATGCTCTTCAAGGAAATCATTACTTCCTAAAATGATAAATTAACTTATTCTTAAATTGTTTAACATGTGATTCATTCATGTGCACTTGTGAATCACCTTATTTATATGTTTGGTAGATTCAGTGGTGAAATAAGCTGTAAAATATATCACATTAAACCTTACACAGACAATGATCACTTAATGTTCCATCATTTAACATTGTACTATTTTAATTTTAATTTTGGGGACAATTATCACTTTTATTTTGTTTGGTAGCGTAGTTGGTTGAGGTGCTATGCTACAAGCTGGAAGGTAGCAGATTTAACTCCTGATGAGGTCACTGGATTTTTCAGTTGACCTAATCCTTTCAGCTGCACAATGGCTGTGGAGTTGACTCAGCCTGTAACAGAAACGAGTACCAGGAATCTTCCTGAGGGTAAAGGGCAGCAGGCACATAAGGCTGACAACCTCACCACCATCTGTGAGCTGATTTTCTATAAAATATGTGAGCCTTGATGTCTCACAAGCCTATGGGCCTTCATGGCCTGTTACAGGGATAGTTTTACCTCTACCTTTACTCTGGTCAGTCGGTTTAAAATCACTGACAAAAATCTGTAATATCACTATTAATTGCTTGAATGTCTTCAGAGATGTGTTTGCATTGCAGGCTATTCTTTTGTGGAGGAGTTGCATTCACCTGTGTAGTGACATGCTGCTGCACATTGCTTACTGATGTTTCTTTATATACCCATCATTTTGCTTGTACTCTTTGAAGGGTGAGAGGGCAAGCAGGGAGAGCTGTATCTACAGCCTGAACAAACTTATCAGCTTCCTTCACTTATCAACACATCAGAGGTTTGTGAAGCTGATACGTTCATTCATTCATTGAACAGGTTATAGTGACTTCTCATTGTTCATTTAACAGGTAACTCATGTATGATGGTTGCAATGAACAGCTTGGTATACAGGTCGGAACTACCTTGTTCTTTCATTACAGTCATATTTTATGATTGTCTAGTGCCACATTTCTTTAATATTGTAACATGTCTGCTCAAAGACAGAATTGTGGAGCCAGAGAAGACATCCATTTCTAGGCAATAGTTCTGTAAACATGTTTCTGCGTCAACCATATCATGTGACCACAGCAACAGATACACACAACAACAGACAAGCTGTTGGAGGCAGTGTTCTCTGTTGGATCTATGCAGAGGCTATACAAGGAGAGCCACTTGGAGCTTTCAACCTTCTGTGTGTATATGATTATATAACAAAATTGGACATGCAACAAGCAGAAGTCATACAAAATCATGAGAATGAGCATGTTCACAGTATAGGACAAGGCGAAGCCAGGCATAGAAAATATAAGAGGCTTAAACTTTGAAGTGGTCAAATTTAACAACCATTCAAGTGACTAAGCTGCAATTGTATGTAAGATACGTAAGATAGGTAGGGTCTGCTTTGCAAAGCCTGGACTGACAGAGGACTTATATATAATGCACAAGGAAAAATTTTCAGTAACATGCTATATATAAGATACTTAGACTTGATGAGAGGCCAAGCATATTGATAAGAGACAAGCCCATCTTTTCGTCAGAGAGGATGTTACCTGAGGACTGTGACTGCAAGGGTTCAGCTAGGGGGGGACTGCAGTCATGAGCCCCAAGGGGCTTGGCGCAAGGACAAACTGATTGTCAGTAAACCACCAGTTGTAAGGTGACTTTGACTTTGAGGCAGGCAAGTTCTGAATCAGAAGTGAGTGCTAGCCTGTGATAGCGAGTGGTAGCCAGTGGTTCCCAGATGTGGCTAGGCAGTCAGTGACCAGGAGCTGTCGCCATGAAGAGCTATGAAACAATCAGTAGCTGGTAAGGACATGAACACAGAAGCTGAGGAATCTACAGTGTTGGTAGCTCTTACCAAATAACAACTGATGAAGACATACCAGACTGAGAAGACTTAGTATATGCTGTAGTGAAGTGTAGAGTGTGTGAATTCACCATAGCGCTATTATTAATGGTAATTATGGTTTGTAAGAGTGAAATAAAACCATTTACCAATCCAAACCCTGTGTCTGGTCACGTAGTATGTGGCAGTATCTTATATCTGCAAATTTTACACTAAGATATATACACCCGATTTTTGGTGTGCTAATTTTTTTTGGTCTAAAGGAAGAGTGAAGAACTGTGTGCTTGCTTTAGAGACTGGCAGAAGGCATTTGACCGTGTAAACTGGACCAAATTAATGCAGATCCTAAAGGAAACAGGTATCAATTGGCATGAAAGAAGATTGATTAGCAAATTGTACATGGATCAGAAAGTTAGAGTACGACTGGACAGAGGGGAGACAAGAAGTGTGCAGATTGGAAGAGGAGTTCGACAAGGATGCTGTTTATCACCAATTCTGTTCAACTT
>NW_019744106.1:1415008-1427409 GCF_002891405.2 Cryptotermes secundus
AGCTCTGTATGGGGCTGAAACATGGACGCTTAGGGCAGTAGATCAGAAACATCTGGAAAGTTTTGAAATGTGGTGTTGGAGAAGGATGGAGAAGATCAGTTGGACCGATTATGTGAGAAATGAGGAAGTGTTAATTAGCGTCAGTGAACAGAGGAATATCCTACACGAAATAGGAAAACGGAAGGCTAATTTGATTGGTCATGTTTTACGCAGAAACTGCCTTCTAAACAAAGTTATTGAAGGAAAGATAGAGGGGCGGATAGAAGTGACAAGAAGATGAAGACATAAGAAAATGCTGGATGACCTTGGGGACAGAGGAGAATACTGTCATGTGAAGGAGAAAGCTCTAGATCGCAATAAGTGGAGGAATTGTTTTGGAAGAGACTGTGGAACTGTCATCTGACAGATTACTGATGATGATGGTGAAAGGAAGAGAAAAATACTCAGCTTCTCTTGCAGGATCAAGCTGTTGTTGACATGACTGAAGACTACAGAGAGGACTGTGGCACACATTTATTATGGCAATTTACTCACGTAAACTAAATGATGAAGTTGCTTCTAGAGATAAAATCATGTGCCTGTGTAACAGCCTGTCCTGGTAGGAAAGATTGGCCAAAAGAGCTTAGTGAATCTAAACAGCTGAAACTGAAGCACAGTGAATCTAGAAAGTTCCAACACAAGGATGAGACCCTGGTGGTATGGCACAATAACAGGGGTGTTCATCTCCCCTCTGCGAACTCAGACCCAAGAACTAATGGAAATGCAATCAAGAAAAAGTGGCAGAGTGAGAGAAGAAGGCAAAATTCCTTGTCCCAAAGCTGTAGTGAAATACACTCAAAATATGGGGGGAGGGTTTACATTTTGGATCAGAAAAGAAATATTATGGTGTTGGCCCCCCATAAAAATGATGGAAATAACTTTTTCACTTCATACAAAATGTATCTGTTGTTAAGAGTAGTAGTTTGTTTGATATGAGCAACAGGCCACTACGTAAGTATTGCTCATGGCAACAGGCACCTTCACTATAGAAGAAATCTTGTTTAACAAATGACTGGCAATTTTATATAGTGAAAACACAAAGGATGGAAATGCAGTGTCCTAATAAGTACTGCCATGACCAGGTCTCTTCACTCTCAAAAGAATTTAGGGCCCCATGAGAACCTGTGTGCAATGCATGGTAAAGGAATGGAAAACACAGTAAGGCCATGGCATTCAGACTGCATACAGATGCCAGCAGTGGACATCCCCCCTTGTATAATTGATTGTTTCTTGGAAAATCATCAGGAGTGAAGGGTTGATACACAAAACTAAGAAAGTGATTATTGTCAGATTTATGTGTTTTAACATGCTTAGAAGTGGCATAAAACATGTAACATTCTTATATACAGTATCAACACAAAGATCATGGGAAGATGAATGGTCAAATTCAAACGTGATATTATCACTGGGGTGAGTACTGGTAGTGTCAATTATAGGGATTCTGAATGAAGTAATAATTTATGAGTTAACATAATTTAAATTTTACAAGAGTTATGTGCCACTTTCCTCCAAAAAGTGTATCATATCCAGCTATAATATTTAAAATTTAAATATCCTTAGAATTAATTGTTCTCTACAGTCAAACCCAGAACTAGTATATGTGGGTCAAAGGGTTAAATTCAGACATCATACCTAAATGTCTGTCTGTTGCACCTTGTGTCTCTGAAACAGTGCACCGCAAAAAATAGTAAATGCACAAGATGTTCCTCTTGGAGAGGCAACAAGAGGAAAACTATTAATTTTGCTGATATGTGCATGGGTTTTAGTCTGAGGAAATTTCATTCCCAGTTCCTTAAGAAAAACAGTTTGAATGTGAGGACAGTGGTAATGAAATATGTTCTGAGGGTTATAAAAATGATCTCGCCATATCTGCTAAAACATGTACACCTTACATAGTAAAGCCAATTTTAGAATTGATCAATCCATCAGTCAGAGAAGGCATCTTCCCCTCTAAACTAAAAAAATCAGTAGTCAAACCAGTCTACAAAAATGGGATAAAAGAAGATGCAAATAACTGTCATCCAATTACTCTTCTACCTGCCCTTTCAAAAGTTCTGGAAACTGTAATAGCTAACCAGTTAATAGCATTTTTAGAAAAACACAATATACTTAATAAATCTCAGTTTGGATATAGGAAAAATAAATCTACTAATGATGCAATTGCCACAATTATTGAAAACATAATAGAAAGTTTGAATGATAAAATAAAATGCAACTGTGTACTATTAGACTTATCAAAAGCTTTTGACTGTATTCAACATAACATTCTCATGGATAAATTATACAAATATGGAGTTCATGGTATACCTCATAAGCTAATCAAATCCTATCTCAGAAATAGAAAACATGTAAAAGTAACATACACAGAAGGCAATTGCATGAAAGAATATTTGTCAAGTAGCCTCCCAGTGAGATACGAAGTTCCCCAGGGATCGGTCGTTGGCCCATTACTTTTCATCTTGTATATAAACGATATCCCACATCTAACACAAGGCAGATCAGTAATGTATGCTGATGACACATCAATACTGAATGTAGGAAAAGATATGAATGAGCTCCAAAACACGACTTCAAATAATATAGGAGTGGTAGAGCAATACTTTGAGACAAATTTATTTATAAATCCATCTAAAACTCACTATATTCTCTTCAAGACAAAACTACGCAGGCAGGAAAGTAATCTAAAAATACTAATAAAGAACAGGGAAATATCAAATGTAAAAAGCACAAATTTTCTGGGGGTAGTAATAGATAGTACCTTGAGTTGGAAATTACATATTGAAAAAAACTGCAGTAGAATTAGCCGTAACCTATTCATAATTAACAGGCTATCTAAAGTACTCGATTTAATGAAAGAAGAACGTTGTATTACGGATTGATCTATCCTCATCTATCATGTGGAATAATAGTATGGGGACATAGTGCTAAGACCCTCACTAGAAGAATTTTTGTACTCCAAAAAAGGGCAGTAAGATACACTGCAGGGCTAAAACATCTGGAATCGTGCAGGGATAGCTTCAGAAATTTAAAGATACTAACAGTATACTTGCTATACATACAAGAAACAATCCTATATGTAAAAAAAAGTGTAACTGTACAGTGAATGAACAAATACATATAACACAAGAAATAATAAAAGACTATCTTATATGTGGGCACAACTTAGAACTTTATAATAGTAATCCTTCAGTAGCTGGCTGTTTCTTTTACAGCAAATTGCCTAATAACATAAAAGAAATAGAAAACAAAAACCAGTTCATAAGGGAATTGAAGAAGTCACTTATTACGAGATGCTATTACTCAATGGAGGACTATTTGAACGATGATTTCGCGAATATTGGCTACTGATATAAGCAGAAGTACAAGTAGATAATGTATAAAATGTTGTATATCTTATATAATTTTTTTGTATTAAGATTGTTATAACTTAATAATGTATATTATTGTCCTGTATCATTGTATCATGATCTCCAGGATTAATAAAAGAATGAATGAATGTTGAGTCTAAGAACCTAAGAGATGTTAAATGTAAATAAACATGAATGACAAAAGTTGTTCATCAAATTGTAGTGCAGATTTTTCTGCACAGGCAGGCTGTAATAGTCAATATCTGATCATCTGTTCCTCCCACCCATTTTCTCCCAAATGGTACATTGTACAAGAAAGATGATAATTACAACATAATGTTCCCTTTGGAGATATGGCCCTGTGAAAATGTTAGTTTTGCTGTTACATGCATGGGTTCGAGTCCAAGTCAATTTATTTTCCCGTTCTTTCTGCCATAAGAAAAGCCCTGGGGCTTTGATAACAATGAGTACATAAGCTTCATATATGTTATAGTAACTAGTTCTGGAGATCTTAATTGTAAGTAACCAGCATGAACATGAACGAAAATTGTGCTTTAAATTCTGTTGTAGATTTTTCTGCATGAGCTTGCTGATTGTAATGTATTTATCGCTTATGAAAGGTCTGAATACAGCATATCAGATTTGTTTTCATTAACTGTTATGGAAGAATTTGCTCAGTTAATGTATTATTTACTAGGAATGCAACCCTGACATTATCTGATCACTGGCTGCAGTAAGTGGAAGAAGGATGCATCCTCCTTTTGTGTGAAATGTTACATTCCATGCTCAATAAAATGAGTTGAAATATGCTGTGAATAAAATGTAATTTTGTATGTTTTTGCATGTGTGAAATTTCTGAAATCACTTCTCCACAATGACTAAACTCCCTTGATATAATGTACGTTTTTGGAAACATCTACAGTAGAATCTCGACCTAAGGGATTCTGCATTTTGTGTTCATTTTCCTAAGTAAAGCCCATATATGTAATATATTATTCTCCCAAATTTAGTGTTTTACCCATATTTCATGGATGAAAATCATGATTTCTACATGAAATGTGTTCCTCAAATTAGTATTGTATTCACTTGAATATAGGATTAGCTTTTTCCCTGTTTTTTGAGTCAAATAATGAAGGGTGGTCAGTCAGCTTCTATGATCATGTCTGATTTCTAAACGCCTGACACCAGTCAGGAATGCATACAGTGAATATGCGTTAGTAATAGTTTTGTGACCACATATTTGTAACTGAAATGCATCTCAGTGGTGACAGGGGTGTACTTTTTAAGAATAAGGCCAGAAGAATGGAATTTTACTAAAAGTATGTATGTAAACTTTAATGTAATGGCTATATAAATGAAAATACACATAGTGTAGTATATGAACTCTGATAATTGGTCCTTCACAGACTTCTTGTTTCATACTTTTGTAACAGAGATATTGAATTTTAAAAAGGGAGCAACAATTACAAAACTAACACTACAGTAACAAATTTAAATGTCTGGGGAATTTTAGTGTCTCACTATGGCAGAGTTAAGATCATATTCGAGTACACTTAACTGGTTAAGATTTTTCTCAATTTAAGGTACAGAAAACTAGTACACAAGGAAAACCTTAAATTGGAATTTTATTGTAGCACTAGTATGTAAAATGAAATAAGAAGAATGTTCCTAGGTAAGGAAGTTAAATAAGGGTGTGCACATAACTTGACATGATTTCTCTCTATTGTAATCAAAAGGAAGGTGAAGAACTTCAACAGTAATTTGTTGCTCCAAATAACAAATCAGGCCATCAGAATTGACATCCAAGACTCTCTGGCAAAGTTTGATAAGTTCATAGCCATGTATGTACATCTAAATCAATTGTTCAAAGTCTGATGTATACTAAATTATGTGTAACTTGGACAGCAGGCCTGTGACATCCAACTTGCTTAGAAAACTTTTCTTGTGAGCCTTAGATTTAACTGTGGTTCCATAAAATTATAGAAGTCTATTGACTTCTTTGCAGAGAGGGAAAAAATACATGGTACAGTTATGATGAAGGCTCATGTTAATGCATTGTCACAAAATCTAGTAAATGAAAACAGGAAGTCTACAATGGAAAATTATGAATTACCTACAAACGTAAATTGCACACCCTATCTCTAGTAGAAATAATTATAACAACGGGATTTTCTGTTGCTGCTATCATGAGAGCAGATATCTTAAAGAACAATCATCTTCCATTTCATCTGTATAATTTATACAGTTCACCGACTAACATTGCAACTCTTACGCTTGACGTAAACAAATGACTGTGTTTGTCCACCTGTCAGGTTGGCAACCAAAGCATTACAGGTTGGCCAGTCGCGGAGTGGGTGCATTTGATAAACATCTGTGTATGGTTTCAAGTTCTATACGAATGATAATTTTGTGTAAACAGAATGTTTCAGCCATAATTTGTTTCCACAAAATAGCAGGAATTAATTATTATTACAAGTTTAATGTGAGCACCAGTGCGCATACGTTAGTGACGGTATTTTCAAGAACTAGCAGTTCCTTATCTGTCTGTGCCACTACCCATCATTTCGACGGAGGAAGGAATGCTAAAGTAGGATATAAAGAGTACATTGATGGCACCGGAAAGAAGAAAGTTAAATACGGACATTCATAGTATATGTTTGAATTTGGCCGTAGCCGTTGGTAAATTGAAGATACGTGAATCTTGCGCGTAAACAATAAAAGACACTTTATGTACACAATCAAACGATTTCTTATTTATAACAACGCAAAAGAAAACACCTGAACAACATATTCGAGCATGTACATAACCAAACATTCCACCTTGGCATGCGCAAGAACAGCGGTGAAGAGCAGCGCATGGGGCCGCCAAGCGTTATTCTGCTGTCAACTGTGTCACATTGACTTCCATAACCATCGCGCCTTCGTAAGTTGTTTGTCCCTGTTTTTATATGGATATAATTTTCCCAGTAGCTTTAACGGATAGGAAAAATTCTTCAAATATTTTTTTAAGGAAAACAAACATATACTATATACCAGAATTTGATTTCATAGTAGATTCTGTTTGAAAGTACCATAGACATTCTACAGAAAATAAAACTATTAAAATAAGATGTATAATTAACTTAAAGTATCACACTTTTATATTTATAAACATTATTGTACTTTGTACTCTACAGAAGGTTATGAAACTTCAGTTTGCAGTCTCCAATGGTCTCTAAAGGGAGTCGCCGAATTTTCAAGAACTATTTACAATATAAGTACGGTTTTATCCATGCAGTTCTGTGAGGAATTAATATAGGTGCTGTCCAAAAATGCAGCTGTAGCCGAGGAGGCATGTATCAGACTTTTCTGTAAGAATAGCTTACAGATAAATACAGAGATATTGTAAAACTGTTACGGCTGCCGCACACCAACTGCGTCAAGACAAGCATCAAGACATGAGACAAAAGACGCAGTCTTGCTTCACCCGTGATTCCTCAGCATGAATCTGACGTCAGCATCATGACTCAGACCGGTGTGAGGCGGGTTTCATAATCTCATTCGTTTTAACTGTGCTCCTTTCTTTGCGTCATGTCGCAGACATATTGTCTTGACTGTTACATGTCTTGACGCATACCGGTGTGAGGCCTACCTTAATGTTCTTGCTATTACCATAAAGTCTGATAGAGATCGGACAAGCAAATTTCTGCGTTATTACCGTTCTCATGGTCGAAAGATTTGGATTGCAGGTTCAGAAACATTTTGTTTTATGTCACACCATAATCTAGTGCAAACGATTCTCGTTAGCACGATCGCAAAGCTTTTTTTCTTTTTTTCTTGCGGAGGAAATATTGTGGAAATAAATTGGCTTGAACCAGAAGCCATGCACATAGCAGCAAAATTCCGTCCATCTAAAGAGAAAATCTTTTGTCTTTGCCAGTTCTTTCTACGGTGGTCCTCTTTCCGAGAAAAAGGGTCGGACAGACGGGCAGACGAAATTTGGTGAAATATGTGTATTTTAAGGGGCCCAGGTATTACAAAATTTGAGTGCCCCTGTGGTCGGCATTCTATTAGAGCATTCATTTCTGTTACTTTGTTGAATATTGGCGACATTACTGTTTTACATCAATCAGAAACAAAGCCACTACACCAGCACGAATTTAGAAAATAATATCTAGCAATTTGTGACGATAGTATATTAACACAATTATTGACTTTTTGGATGTTATCCATCCTCCTGTTCTTTTATTTAAAAATATTTTTTCGGAGATTGGATTCTATCACCGTCCTCAGGTAAAAACCGGCTCACTTGGGCCCAATCAGTAGAGCTATTCCACATCTTCGGACACTAGAACCAGCACAAGACAGGATATATAAAACAAACACAACATAAACCGTTAGCAGGACTTAAGACAAAACATTAATAAACTCCACACATGAGGCTAGTCACTGTTTCCGGAGCTAGGGAGCTCTTTCGAGTGGGCTCAACTTCGTAGCTTTTTACATGAGGACGAAGGCAGAATCCAGTCTCCGTGACATTTTTAAATAGAAGACAGGATGATGTCCAGAAAGTCAACAGTCATACATACTTAGCAGCGTCAAATATTGTAAAGTACAATAAAGACAACAAATATTTTTTGGAAGTTTTAAGTTTATATTATGCTGACTTGGAACATTTTTAATTCGTTTGATTCAAGCTTGTCTACATTTTTTCATTTTCTATCATTTCTATTCCAGTCTCTTCATCATTGTCCGTAAATATTCATAGAATTGCTCTTATTGTGAGAGAGGCATTAAATTGAAGTATGCTGTAATTTTATATTTTATGTGGTATGCAGGAGACAGTATAATTCTTCGTAAATCATGTTATAGATTTTTAATGTAATGATCACAGTATTGTCAGTTTTTCTAACCTTCTATACTATTGTTAATTTCGTTTCATGTTGTATTCCTTACACTAGGTCATGGTAGTTAAAATGAGTAGATAGGCTTATGGCAGTTTTTCATTCTCTTTTATCGTCTCAGGTATTTCTTTATTCGATACTTTTAAGCTTGAAACTCCTTTCCTTTCTTCATGATTCGTACTATTTCCATTGCTGTTTTATGTAAATTTAATTTTAAAATTCCGAACCTTGGTCAGTGTTGTTAGACACTGTAATTTTATGCGTATATTGATCGAGTCTACTTTTATGAGAGTGTCTGGCGCCATCTTCTGCCAGTAAGTATTTTATGGTTTCCTTTGTTGCGATTTTTATTTTCTCCAGCTTTCATTTGCCGATAATACAAATTGGTTTGAGAAGAAAATGGCCGTCTCCTACGCCACTACCTCTCTACACTCTTGTTATCTTTTATGAATGAAAACAATTTATTTTTCACTGTTAAATAATCATGATCTTCGTGATCGTGTGGCTTTCTTGGACTTTGTATATTCATGTATGTTGCTGTAACGTTTATCTTGTTCTGGAGCAGCGTTTCCGTTTGTCATTTGCACTCTTGACGTCTGTTTCACNTTGGTCAGTGTTGTTAGACACTGTAATTTTATGCGTATATTGATCGAGTCTACTTTTATGAGAGTGTCTGGCGCCATCTTCTGCCAGTAAGTATTTTATGGTTTCCTTTGTTGCGATTTTTATTTTCTCCAGCTTTCATTTGCCGATAATACAAATTGGTTTGAGAAGAAAATGGCCGTCTCCTACGCCACTACCTCTCTACACTCTTGTTATCTTTTATGAATGAAAACAATTTATTTTTCACTGTTAAATAATCACGATCTTCGTGATCGTGTGGCTTTCTTGGACTTTGTATATTCGTGTATGTTGCTGTAACGTTTATCTTGTTCTAGAGCAGCGTTTCCGTTTGTCATTTGCACTCTTGACGTCTGTTTCACTTCACTACTTGCATTCGTCTTGCGGCTACTAGCGATCGAAGAATTATTTGTAAACTTCATTCCATTGAACGATATTAGATCTAGTAGTCTTTTGCCAGCCTGGTTTAATGTAGGTTCTCTTCAATTTGTTCGTATTTTCCTCTCGAATGGGTGGTTATCTACTCTACCATTAAAATTTCCAGTTCAAGTGATGCAATCTGTTCTATTGTTCGATGATAAATGGACCTCCAATTCTTTGTAAAATACTTTTCTATTTTCAATTTTCGCTTCTCCAGGACCGTAATTTCCTGTTATTGTAAAATATCCCTTAGATGCTCTTAATCGAATATTTATAATTACTTCAGTTACCCACTTACAACTGCGCGTCTTTCTTCTCCACGCTTTATTTACTAAAAGAGTCGCTTTTGCTCTTGCATATTCTTTTTTATTTATTGCGCTATAGATCAAAATATTTTCTGTTAACCGTATATTTTGGCTTCCTTTTAGTTTCCGCAGTTATTGCTAAATCAACATATATTGCGTTTAATTATATTTCTAGCTCAATTACTTTATAAAAAATTATTCTTTCTTTCCATGTACAAATTTATATTCTTCTAGCAAATCCTGGTCATTTATCCGCATTCCAAGCGGTGCTCGTTACTTGTTAAACAGTACTGCTTCATTAGGATAATTCAGTAGTGCAGCTTCCCCATGGCAGGCTAGGCTAGGAGCCTGTAGTTGGGCTATTCTGTTGTTGGAGCTACTGTACTATGTTTGATATGGGAACGAGAGTGCATCATCACTCAGTGATATAGACTTTTGCGACGTCATTAGAATGTTGATACTGCAGCGTGTAGACCTCGAAACAGAACTCGCTGCTAGGCAAGAGGTTCTAAATAAGCAAGTATATGCAGCTGATACTGGGTAACGACTTGGGAACAAATACGTTTCCACGGAAAAGCGTGGACTAAAACAATGAACCGTGTTTTCTACGCTGTCCGTGGCGAAATGTTATAACCACGACGGGTTGGAAAGTTCGACGGTTGTAAGGGAATCTGTGAAGAGAAGACTTGTTCGGTGCAATTGAAGAACCTCCGTTTTAAAAACCCGTTAACGGGAAATCACTAGCGAAAGCAGACCGCAAAGACTTAGCTTGTGCTGTAGTGTTCTGTAGAAAAGGTAAAGGTATTCCTATAACAGGCCGCAAAGGCCTATAGGGTTGTGAGACGTCGAGGCTCCCACAATTTTCTCTAGACAGTTGGCTCACAGATGGCGGTAAGGTTGTCAACCTTACTCCGCCCTTTACTCCTCAGTAAGATTCCTGGTACTCATTTCTGTTAGAGGCTGAGTCGACTCCAGGGTCATAATGCGGCTGGAAGGATTAGGTAAATTGAAAAAAATCCACCTCATCGGGAGTCTAACCCGCGACCTTCTGGCTTGTAGCTTAGCGCCTCAGCCAACTACGCTGCCGTATGTCCCTGTAGTGATACGTAAAGTGGAGAAATTAGCTATAGTGTTATATTTATTTGTAGTTACGACCTGTAAATGGTCAACAAATCCAATCTCCAATCCAAATTCCCTTTGACAGTCACTCTAACACACTTCCGGTATTCATAGGCCAGCGGAAAATTAGAACATGATAACACAGGACGTTTCTTCCGTAAGGTTGCCTACATAAGGCATGATATACTCCGGTTCGTAGTAGAAGATGTGAATTTTACTTTTTGCTTCCAACCTTTCTTTTGCAGGTTACCATCTCTTATGATAGAGAGTTTGCTTTCCTGAACTCCGACTCCCACTTGCTCACATGCATTTTTAGCTCACAGTCCCTCCTGACTTAGGGAAACACACGCTGTCGGTGAGTTCTCTGTTTCTTCTCTCTTTGTGGTTATGAGAATGGCTAATAAACGTTTAGCTGTTCATTCTGAGACCAAAAGCCCGCAGAGGTTTTGTATTCTACCCTGTCAGTTATTGAACATCAGAACAGACGGTTCTTGAATGTTTAATACATGTATGTCCACATTCGTAAATTAGTAATTAGTGCTTCTGTGCAAATCTGGGTTGTGTTCATTGTTTTGGATTTAGTATTTATTTTGTTCGCAAATATTTCCATCGTAAATCCTAAAACTGCTCTGAATAACCTTTGCAGTTGATCGGCCCATGAGCATGTAAAGTACTGTCGAGTAATTTTAGACTGTTTTATTTGTTTCAACTCAATAAATTAAGAAGCAATTTCATAGCTGCATGGTTCAGAGTCATCTTGTGCAAGTGAGGGTTATTCAGCTCTCCAAGACATTCTCTTTGTTTAAAACAATGGTTCATTGCTGTTTTCATAAAATCATAATTCCAATGCACTCAGCGCGCATTCATACTCTGTTTCGAGGTCGACAAGTGAAAAACAGATAGGGCCCTAGCCACTACACATTGTCTGAATAATCGGAACATAGAGGGAAAATTCAATTTACCTGGAAAATAATGTTGGCAGAACTGCAAAATTAAAGCGGTAGCGGGTGCGAATGTTATGAATTCATTCTCATTTACACCTCATTGGCTTTCATTCTTATTTGGGTAGTAATAATACAGTGGCACATTTATCATTCCACAGATAGATGGCAGCAAAACGAACAAGTAATCCGTGATAGGTTTCTTGGGGCCAGATGGAGTGAGAATAGCGACATTCACGGAAGAATGACGCCTTAGTACGACAATAACTGTATGAGCGTGAGGAAAGTTCACGAAAGGCTTGAATATTTCGAAAGAGGGCGGAACAAATGTCGACGATTCCCGTTTTCACCTGCCACTGTCTTTGTCATGTTGTCACGTGTTTGAGTGACTATTATTGTGCGGAATACCCCACTCTCTTCTCTGGCCTGGGTTCGTTAGTTAGTTAGTTAGTTAGTTAGTTATTGGAGAGGGTGGGTTTCCCCATGCACTTAGACCTGTATTGGTCCATTGTGCTTCCCTCTATGATTTCTACCGGTCTCTATATCCTACCGGTACTGGTGCTTACCACCAGTCCCGCCCAGCCAGCGAGACCGGCTCTACTACCTGAGAGGTATCTATAATGCTTCCCCCATCTACCGGAGGTATTAGAGACTGCTGTTGGGCGGGAAACGTCCGTAATTTGGCTCAGTGACCTCCTTTGGAGATATGAGGTTCTTTTACGTGCC
>NW_019744106.1:1429248-1429581 GCF_002891405.2 Cryptotermes secundus
CGCCTTTTATGGAAGTCGAAGGTTTATTACCTTGTTTTCAAGTATGATCCATTTCAATATTAATCTTTCGTTTATACCCAAGTGTCCCAAATATATCCTTAAGATTTTCATAATAAATGTTTCATGTTTATCATCTCTCCCATGCTTGCTGCTTATTCTGCCCTCTTCCCCTCCGCAATTCGATATTAAAGGCCATAAGGAGTGCACGTTATAAAGTTCATCGTTATATGATTTTACCCATGGCCTTCTTGCTCTTTCCGTCTTATGTCAAAGTATTCTCTTCAGCACTCTCATATAACGCACTTCCCTTATGGAGTTACACACACACACACA
>NW_019744106.1:1429856-1489576 GCF_002891405.2 Cryptotermes secundus
GCTCCACAATCACCCTCACCTGTCATCTGGGGCTGGTACAATAGGCCAGAAGTGGCCGCAGTGCAAGGGACTTAGTCCCACCCCACTAGCAATAATGCTAAAAAATAAGCTGACTAAAGCGATAGCGCTCTTGACTTGTGTTCGGGAGGTCCCCTATTCGATTTACGAACCGGACAGCGGCTCTTCTCTCATAGGTTTCTAGTGAGTTCCGTCATTTCCTTATAAATAGTAATTCCGTTAGGAAATTGCCGACTTTTTCAACACCCTTTCCAATTCAGTATTCACCGGTCGTCCAACAGTTAGATGCTACGTGCTGTGAGGTACCTATGCCATTCAGCATGCCGTAATAAATACATGAATGGAAATTCTTATTAGCTATCGATTTTAAAGCCACATAGTTCTAAAATCCGTGATCTTATACCAATCAGTTTCCTTAAAAATTATGAATTAAGAATATAAATCTGTTTTTCAACCTGTTTATAAAGAATTCGGCTAATATTTTATGAACTTTTATGAATCTTCATAATAAATTTCGTATAGCTGACTATAGTTGCTCATGAGTCATCACTATTTGTTATTTTAGTTTCCAAAAGAAATTTACCTTAAATATTTCACAAACAAATTTCTAGANCCGGTATTTTAAAGAACACAACTTTTGTGAACAAGATCCAATTTCCAGAACATTGTGTTGTTTACAGTAACGGAGGACGGACAAAGTGCAAAACCCCAGTAATCCCGAGGGTCACACATCATTGCCACAGCTCTTCAAAATCTAAACGCTTCACGTTTTCCTATGACTTGTGCCCACATTGCATATAAGGATCTAGTATTAAATGTGACCAATGTCGCTCCCACTCATATGTTTGTGTGACTATTATGTTTGTAGACCTGTTACTAGTGATGTAGAATTAAAATATACAGTCGTTGCTTTGACCTCATTTGGAATAATATTACTGTTCATGTAAATATACGGTTGAATGCTAAGTTATATGAGGTGCAAATACGCATATTAGACATGACGGAGCGTCATGAAAGCATTTCCTCATAAATTAGGGCAGTGGGATGAAATTCCCAGCACATGATCTCACATTGTGATAAATAAAACGCTATGTTAGAAACTTTAAACTGTCAAAAGGGCATTTTCATAAGAGTGGAGTTGTTGAAACAGCAGGCGAATGGTGTAAGTTTCTCTTATGCCATGTTACTTCTCTGCTACGGACGAAGCTATGTTTTTTTACGGGTTTCTTCAGTTACAAGAAATGAAAATGTTATTAGAAGGAAGAAGCTCAGAATAAGTATTAAGAATTCATGAAGAATGACAGATAACTAGGGCCAGGTTACAGAAAATAGCATAACTATGTCTGGTTTCGTTACACCTTTGCAATTCTGCGAAAGTCGTGTCGTAAGAGTTCGCTTTCTTTAAAAAAAAGAGCAGGAAAGACGAAAACAATTCTACAACGTTCCACCTTTCGTCACCCTCCCATTCTTACGCCTCTGTTTTCTTACTTTTGTGGGACACAGTTGCAGCCTCTGTGCTTTAACCACGCAGGCCCCCAGTGGGTTCACGAATCCTTGCCAGAATACCTAACCAACTGACTTCATGAAGCGGAGTCCTTGAGAAGCTGATAGCTGCTCAACTAATGGAGAAATTACCAGCTCTTTATGGAATGTGAAAGTTCATTACAGTGTTCACAAAAGTACTGGTTCTTGTCTTGAGACAGATGAACCAAGTCTGCAGTTTTCTATCTTGTTTCTTAAAAGTCTCTTCGTAATATCATATTCCCACATACGCCTAGAACTTTCAAATGGTAGTTTCTTCAGCCTTCAGTACCAAAATATCGTACATATTTCTATTTCGTATGGGTGATACATGCCTACCCAACCTATTGTCCTTCATTTCATAATTTTAATAATAATATACTTCCTCCTTCTTAGGTCCTAATATGTTGTCATCACCCTGCTCTCTGGTGCCCTCATTCTGTACTCTAGCCTTAATGTGAAAGATCAGCTTACACACCCATACAGAGAAGTAAAGAAGGTAAAGTTGTCCCTGTGCTCAACTCCATGAAGGTGTATGGGGTATTGGATCTATAGATCCACATTTTCTTGACCTCAGCACTAGCTGGAAGTGAGTGGACAACTTCACGACTCGGCCGCTTACTGTAGAAGAAAGAGCCCCCGGCACCCATTGGATAGGAGGTTGGGTGGACCCCAGAGCCTGTCTGGATGATTTGGAGAAGAGAAAATTCTTGACCCTACCGGGACTCGAACTCCGACTCCTCAGTCGTCCAGCCCGCAGCCAGTCGCTATACCGACTACAGCTCAAGCGGTTAGTCGCTGGCTTCTCACTGCGGCGGCCCGGGTTCGATCCCGGGTCTGGTCGAGTGGGATTTGTGGTGGACAAAGTGGCGCTGGGCCGGGTTTTCTCTGAGTACTTCGGTTTCACCTGCCAATCTTCATTCCACCAAATTTTCCATCATCATATCACCCGGGGCAGACTACAATAAGCCCATCAGTGACCGCCGTGCGGAGTGGACCCAGTTGGACTCCGCCCCCCACTAAGTGAATTAAAAACATTATAGCAACCACGCTACCCCGAAGCTTCTAGGTATTTGATTTTAGTTTCCTGATTCATACAGAGAAATAGCAACATTATAATTTTGTACAGATATTTGGATATTTAAGGTTTAAATAGGATACTGTAAGAAAATCTATTCTGAACTGCGGGGTTGAAAATATTTTCTGAATTTAATGTGCTCTAAATTTCTTCATCTATACAATTCTGACTCGTTACTCATCAGCAGAATATACGACAAAACGAAAATACAAAGATTCTAACAAATCCTTCGAGAATGTGGTGAAGCTGGAATGTTCGGGTGACGGCAGTAGGAACTACAAATTCAATTTAATTAATTTAATTATTTAATAGAAAAATTATCTTGGAAATAAAGGTAATCTCAAAATATGAATACAGGAAGTTTGTTTTTTATAGGATCTCTGACTCTGGGTAAACTCTTTCTTAATTAACCCTTTAAAGCCCAGTGGTTACTATATCTAACACCTACTGTAACACACTAAACCTCTGCATTCTGCCCACACAGTGTATTTATGTGTTTCTATGGTTCTCTAAATAAACAACGATTGTTTCCCTAAACAGCATTAACCTCTTAGTCTTTATAGTGGATATGTAAGGTACAAGCTGTATATGTATTTACTGTTTAGAATAAAACGGCTATTTAAAGGGTTAAAATAAATATAAAGGAAGCTTTACGAGTAAGTGGAGTTACTTCAATGGAATTTTGAAGGGCTTTGTGACTGACGCATATTTAGGTACTAATGCTGTTGATACTTATAAGTAAGTTATGGATATTGGATCGATAATTAATAAAATGTCAGGAAAGAATATGTCTGCAAATAGTTCTATATATTACATCAATAACGCATTTTTATTCTCTGAAAATACGGTAAGCTATCAGCGAAGAGATTCTGAATTCCAGTGATGGACAAATTAAATACGTAATATTAGACCCCAATTCTACATAGGGTCCCTGCGAAGTCATTTTCCCGTTGGAGTTTCAAGTAAACCGAATGTATTTCTGTTTACTTCCTAGTAGGGTCTACTGCCGGAGGTGACTAATAGCATCGGGAATACATAAACTGGATATATTAACACAGGAATCCAGTTTGTTATAGGCTATTTGGTTCCAGAGAAAGACATTTCATGTTATAAACAAGATTTTTCACTCATGTCCAGCTACGTAACCTAGGTCCATGCAATGTATTAACTCTGGACATTCTGTTGCTATGGTAACCCGAAACTGCGTAATTCCAGAGCTTTCATTCACTGTTACAAATGCTTTTGTATAAAGAGGGAGATATTTATTTGCTTTAGGGAATATTTGCCACAACTCAGTTCAGGTCTGTGTCTTCCTATCTGCCACATAGAAACGTAATGATTAAAATATGGCCTAAAGACTATAATTTTTCTCTTCTTTTATGTGGGCATGAAACCTGACCTCTCTCCCTAAGAGAAGAGCGTGGATTGAGGGAGGACTGAACAGATTACTGATGAAAATATTTGAACAAGAGATGGAGAAAACTGCTTAATAAGGAGTGATTGAGACTAGCTCTTTCTAACGGGCCCAACTGAGTAGGTTTATCCTTCCCTACCCACCTGAAGACGAAGACAGATCCAGTCTCCGAAACATCGTGGTCTTTTGTCTTTTACATACCAGACGATGGATGAAGTCCAAAACAAGCCAAAAGAAGTACTTAATAAAGAGATTTGTGATTTTTCACTTTCATCCTATATTATTCGTATTAGGGCGATCATAACAGGAAGAATATATGTACGGTTTTTGTATCAAGCATGAGAAATTTCGGAATTCACCTATAATTCAGTAGCAATATCTGAAGGAACCACCGCTTGGAAAACCGAAGAGTAGATTGGAAGATAATAATAAAGTAGATCTTGGAGATATTGTGTAAAAGACTATGGATTGAATTAATCTGGCACAGGATAGAGATTAGAGGTACTTGTTGCTCTGTACGCATATCAGGTTGCACCGTTGATTAGGCAGTGTTATGGGCATATGAACTTACAGGCTCCACATGTACACTTGTTGTGAATGCCAGAGTTCAGATACGTGTAGGCTAAATTAACTTGTATTTCCCCATTCTCCAGAGCATTGTTTTGTAACGAGGTGTCCGAGCCTAATTTGTTCCGCTCCGGGAATTCTGTTTGGTGTTATATTAATTCATGACTTGGTATAGTCTTTCAGGAAAGTGTTTGGTCACGGCCTGGGTGACCGGGCTTGAATTTCCAACAGAGGCAGGATATTTATCTTCGTAACTCTGTCCAGACCGGCTATGTGGCCCACCCAGCCTCTTATCCAGTGAATATCTCATGCTCTCTCCAGGGCGTTAAAACGACAGGAGCGTGACTTGACCATTCATCAACTTCTGACGCTGAGATTAAGAAAGCGTAGAGCCTTTCCTGCCCTCGTCCATACTTTTTGTATCTTGATATTTAGACACAGAGACAAATTCATCTCTTCACCTGTTCTGGTTAAGATGGTTTCCTACGTTCATATTACAACAGCTGAAAGTGTTACAATGCTGCTGCTAGCAACGCTCTTAGCGACTCTTTCCTCTCTTCCGTTTGTGACCTTTGAGGGCGGAAGATACTGACATCTTGATAAGAAGTGGACATATTTTTCAATTGATGATACTCTGATATTCAAAGCTTGATAATAACATCGTTTTATGCCGCTGGGCGATTTCAACCTTTACGATCTTTACGGTTGCATCGTGTTGTACCCACCAACACAACAATTCAGGTAAAAGTAATTATAAAAGTCATTCGCATTAGTGTTAATCACGACATGTTTCAACCCCTACAAGCCGGAAGGTCGCGGGTTCGATTCTCGATGTGGTAATTGGATTTTTCAATTTACCTAATCTTTCCAGCCGCACTATGGCCCTGGGGTGGACTCAGCCTCTAACGGAAATGAGTATCAAGAATCTTCCTGGGGGGGTGAAGGGCGGCCGGCGCGTAAGGTTAACAAACTTACTGCCATCTGTGAACCGATTGTCTAGATAATGAAGGACACTCAACGTCTCAAAAGACTATGGGCCTCCATGGCCTGTTATAGGTATAGCTTTACTTACTATCTGGTATTGTGTCATATACATCTCTCAGATTGTCGGCCTCTTTCATTGTACATTCTATTNTTCAATTTGGATCCATATTTTACCTTCATATTTGTCTATATGTTTAGCCGATTACTGCTTAGTAGTGAACCTCTAGTTTGTTTACTCATCGGCTTTGAGCATATTGGCATAATTAATTGAATTAAATTGGATTTAAGATAGTTGAATATTTAAAATTAATTAGGAGTTATTAAATTATAATTATAATTTTATAATATTTATATAATATTTTATAATATTATTATACATTATAATTCAATTTATAATTTAAAATTATATGCTAGTGTGTGTGTTCTCGTTAGATTGTCAAGTTATTTATTATATTTGCATATCTCATTCGTACAGAATTTCACGAAAGCTGGTTAATGGATACCCATCATACTGATATTAATAAGGAATTAAATAAGTACGCCGGTTAATAAAATTATATACTTATACTTTACAAAACTTCAGTTCAATCACTTCACATTGTATAGTTCATCTCTTCATCACAGATTCAGGTGTTTGTATACCAGTTTATAAGATTGCATCCTGTTTCTGTTTACTTTTAAGTCATAAGATTAATCATCACACAAAATTACTTTTAAAACCCTCAACCCCAAGTATTAATCTAATTCTGCAAATAAAATGGGATCTGACCAAATTCATTATTATTTTATATACATATTGTGGCATGTAGACCCGTTGCTGGGAAACGGCTGAGAAACAATCAGCTAGACAGCGACCGTTGCTAGGTAATGGCCCATAAACAACAACAAATGAATGATGTTTCCTGTACGGCCCGCACCGATGACTGAGCACGCAGCAAAGGCACATCAATAGAGAAACTGTGTTTTCTGTGAGGTCCGTGCCGAGATGTTTTAAGCAGCACGAGTGATCCTCAAGGGGCTTGTCGCCAAGACGAACTGATTGGCGGTAAACCACCAGTCGTGAAGTGACTCTGACAATGTATCTGACTCTAACAGATTTATCGGAGTGGAGTGACTTTGTGAGTGAGTGAGTAGTTATAGACCTTCTACAGTTAAGTCCTTGTGAGCTGTTGCTGTGAGAAGCTGGTAGGTGTGGCACGGGGACAGTATGGAACCCAGAGGAAGGGGAACGTCCGCCGTTGGAAGCCGCTACAAGAAGACTGTTGAAGACACGGCGGACTGAGAATATTTAAGTGTGTGCTACAGTAATGCAGAGTGTCAATTATTAATAGCGCTATAGTTACTTTTAGTAACTAGTTGTATGTGTAAATGTACAGCAAATCCGATTAACAATCCAAAAGCCGGCGGTAGTTACTACATAAAATCATGACTATATATATATATCTTCATATTTTGACAAATTTGCACTTACAGTTTTATATACTTTACGTTACTTTTGTTCTTCACTTGATGATGATAGTATACGGTCGAGACGTTTAATAGACAATAACACACAAAAAATCAAAGAGAGGTTTTTATGTAAATTTGTGTGACGTTCAATATTATGGCTTAAAAGTCTGGAAACAACTTCTTATAACTTATAATTCCTATGTAAGGTTTGACGTTTTCGCGGCGGTGTCTATGAAGAATGCAACTTTCTGGGATGTGGCACCGTTTATATCTTGTGTGAACCAACGTTTCGAAGGAACATATCGCCTCCATCTTCAGTCTGCAGCCACATGCTCAAGTTGGTTCCTTGCTTGCGGATTTTTCTACCCTGAAGATGGAGGCACTATATTCCTCCGAAACGTCAGTTCACACAGGATCTACACGGCGCCACATCCCAGAATACGACATTCTTATAATTCCTATGTTTTTTAGACATCTCATGAAGATACTTTGAACGGGTATTTCTACGTGATGAAACTTGATTCAAGACATTGTTAATATAATTTAACTAGTTGAGAGTGTATGAGAACATGGTGATGAGGAAAATATTTGGTTCTAAGGAAGAGGAAGGTAGAGGAAGCTGTAGAAAACTTCATAATGGGAAGTCTCATAATTAATATTCTTCACAAAATGATTGAGGGTCGTGTACCCTCGGTAGAGCATATTCTCCTCCTAGTTACTGTTACTCCTGTTGTCGCATTCCTCTGGGAGATATAGAAGCTGAATGAGGTTAATAAACACACAACATTTATATAACCTGGCAAAACGTTGAGCCAACTTGGAATGGTGGCGGTAGGATCTGGCATCCTGGAGAACACAAATAAGAAAACAGATACAGTCCGTATCCTGTGGCAACTAAAACACAGAAGCGTTCGAATATTCACTGCGATTCAAGTTTAATATTGTTTTGCTCGGAGAAATTGTATGAGCATTTTTCTTCTCAGCTGTACAGAATTTGAAAACATTTTAATTTACATGCCTGGTTTGACGGTGGAATATTATACTATCTCCGTTGGTTGCATCCTGTTGTGTGTTCCAGATTTATATAGGAATTAGGTTAACCGTCAACACAACACATATACTCGCTTTTAACGCTTTACAATTCGACTTTTATTCCTGCTACATATTTCAGTGGTATAAGACCATCAGGCAGTTATATATAGGAATACATACAGTTATTGAACTACCGATATGGATCCATACCAGCGCAACGTGTCTTATTATATACTAACATAAAATTTGGGGCCACGCCATAGCTCAAGCGGTTAGTCGCTGGCTTCCCACCGCGGCGGCCCGGGTTCGATCCCGGGTCTGGTCAAGTGGGATTTGTGATGGACAGAGTGGCGCTGGGGCAGGTTCTTTTCGAGTACTTCAGTCTCCCCTGCCAATCTTCATTCCACCAATTGCTCCACAATCACCCTCACCTATCATCTGGGGCTGGTACAATAGACCAGAAGTGGCCGCAGTACAAGGGACATAGTCCCACCTCACTAGCAATAAAAAGAACATAAAATTTGGCCAAGTTGGTGTTACGAGTACAATTAGAGTAGAAGAGACAAAGTAAGATAAAATATAAAAGATACCATGTATCAAGATTTATAGTGTTGAATATATTATGGAAATATTAAAATATTTTTAAAATGTTAAAAAAAATATTTAAACAATTTAGTATGGGAGGTTAAGAATTCTGGCGAATATTATACACCGAGACGTCAAGTTTCGGCAGTTAAGTGTCATGTTCTGTCATTGGAAAGCGCCTAAGCCTGACAAGTAGTGTACTTTCCTTGATCGGGTTGTAATGGAGCGTAATGGAAGTGTATTTAACGGTTACCGTATGGGCGATGGACCCATAGTGATATTAGTTACAAGATTCAGTAAACAAGAGCTGATGTAAGCTGCAGTTGAAGGAATAATACATTACATTTATGGTAACTGTAACGCTAAGACAACATGAAACATGAATGCAGAGTGAATATTCGCGTGTATCTCACGATTTTGATCTAGGGAGAATCTTTAAGTCCTAATTACCTAGCATGTCCTTCACAATAATAATAATAATAATAATAATAATAATAGTAATATACGTGTAGGACTATAGATCTGTCAAATAGGAAAGTAATTTATAATTTACGAATCTGATGGAAACAACAATTTATATATTTGATGATTAATATAATACGTAAAAAATATTGAATGACAATATAATAAAAATGTACAGAAGGATGTCCTTCTTTTTACTCGGTTGGACTATGAAATGATATGAAACCATATTGGTGCAGGTGATATGAGTGTTTATATTAATTTAGATTATAAAGGGTTCTCATAATGTATAAGCTTTTATGTAACAAAAATTTTCACCTCCCTTTCCATCTTAGTTTTAGGTTTGTGCACGTTTTATCACAATTTTTATTGCATATTTTTCTGTTATCTCCCTTCGGCAAAGTCTGGTCTCAAGTAATGTATGCAGTTGTACTTATACTGACGTGGGTTGTCCAGTGATTGAGGTTAGCTCTTTCTAAGGATCCCAACAGAGTAGGCGTCCCCCACTCACCTGAGGACGGAAACAGATCCAGTTTCCGAAATGTTCTGTTCTCTAGTTTTTAGAATACCGGACGATGGACAAATTCCAAAAGAACAGGTAATTCTTATGGATTATATTTTTTTTATTTGTTACAGGACCATCCTTGCTCTCACGTCATCGCGCGGACTGGTTCAATATGGGTTAAAACATAAGTTTTTGCACATGTTCTATTTGCACCCATCTTCGTCTAATTCTTACTTTTGCAGAAGTGTAACATTCAGCTTTTCTCGAAATACAGAAGCACATTTCATAACATTCAATTATAACTTTTGGACATATAAAATGCAGTTCATTTTATTTGCAATGAACACAATCCTTTGTCAGAGCTTTTCCATGTTACTAATTTTATTTCCGACATACAATACTGAACTTCCAGTCAATAAAATCAAGTAAAAATTCCGAAGTTTTTCTAAATGTAATTATAACTTGAATGTGTAATGACAGAGCTAAAAGGACTTAAATCTCTCGAGGCTAGTGATCGAAGTTGTATGGATAGGATTCAGAAGTTAATTAGCATATGAACAAGTATATATACATATGTGTTCCTTATGTATGTTTGTGTGCATATTTTGGTAACGATCGCCTTTCGGCAAGATGCTATAATTGTAATTAATCGATGTTTTGCTGATTACATCTTTTTCTGACGAAATTTTCTCCCATGAATGGAACAAGGAAAATTTTCGACCTGAGATGATAGACACAGGCGATAAACCAAGTTTGGCGAGCGGCGGGGGGCAGAGGAGTGACAGGTTTCCACCCTCAAGAAGTGCAGGGTCGCTGCCCCAAGTAGTTCCGTCATGAGAATGTTCTCATCTAGACTAACCGACTTTCTTCAAGATTCTTTTATAGTTCGAAATTATAGACAATTAGAGGCTGGCACTTCAATTTGAGCGCCATTTTTGCGTTACGCGCTAAAATCGCACCTATTGTTTCACTATACCGGAAGTGGAGGCTAACTGGTATCTGCATTGCGTCCGATATCGCGCTTTCCGGTTCATTATCCCAAGCAATTACACATAAATTCCGAGCTTAAGCCTTCCGCATTTTCCCACGGTCAGCCCTGTGGCGATGAACAGTTTAAATTATAAATAAAATAATTTATATCAGAGTTTTATTCGTTTATTAGACTAAGATTTTAAAACATGCATTAAGAAAGGTATATATACTTTTGTAATGTGTGTACCAACACTGAGTCGCGAAACCTCACAATTGATTTCTTTTGGCTTATTTTGGACTTCACCCATCGTCCGGTATATAAAAGACAAAAAACCACGACGTTTCGGAGACTGGATCTGTCTCCGTCTTCAGGTNGAGACAGATCCAGTCTCCGAAACATCGTGGTTTTTTGTCTTTTATATACCGGACGATGGGTGAAGTCCAAAATAAGCCAAAAGAAGTACAGCATACACCATCGTCAGAATCCTTTCAAGTCTATCTCACAATTGATTGTTTATCTTCAGTAATAAGCCTGTAGCTGTGACTTCTCGCCAGCTTGAATAAATATCAACAAACAGCGACTAGTTGCATGTTCATTATGAAGGAACATTCATCGTTGTCTTTATTACTCAGTTTATCTAAAATAAGACACTTCCGGAAATCGCTTTCATTTTCGCGTTAGCTACATTCAATTTGAAGAAAATTGGCGTTAGTTTGTCATGAAAATCATCGTAGTCGAATAATTTTGTATGTAGATCTATCGTCAAGAATTTCACAGCAATTTGATTATCGACTTGTGATGTACGTGACAAACATCATTTATGCCCTTAAGTTTCGTAGGCTTCGTTATCGATCATTTTGGCTAAATATCGGAATCTCCCATCAACGTTAGTAAAAGGGTTCAGTGCCGGATTGAAAAGTCCGTGCAGAGGTTTTTATTGGTGATACTAGGGTCACAGGCAGAGAGACGCACAGACATCACCTCCACATAAGGAGTTACTTTTCTTGCTTCATAAAGAAAGCTTAGTGACTTTGTAAGTGAGTTCGGCACGGTATTCATCCGTGATATATGTTTCAATTTTTGAAAATTTGGCTTGCAAGTAATAAACATCTTTCCCTAACCTCTTTAGGTTTATGGTGTGATGATAAAGCATATAACAACTCCACTTTTTGTTCTCTCTTCGAACCAAGCGCAGAGGTGATGTCTGCCGTCCATTTTCATTCCAGTTCCGAAAACATTTAACCAGTTTTAACTACATTTGACGCCACATTAGAATTTGGACAAGATAAGTCTAATTCTATCCATATATAGCAACATTCTAAATTTATTATACATATTATTATTATTGGAGGGGGTGGGTTTCCCCATGCACCGCGACCAGTTTGATCTATTGTACGTCCCCCTGTGATATTCTACCAGCCTCTATACCCTACCGGTACTGATGCGGCCATCAGTCCCGACTCAGCCAGCGAGTTCGGCCTCTACTGGCTCAGCGGTATCTAGATGCTTCCCCCATCTACCAGAGGCGTTAGAGACTATTGTTGGGCGGGAAATGTCCTTCAATTTGGCTCAGAGGACTCCTTGAGACATGAGGTTCTTTTACGTGCCGTAAAGCTACGACACGGGACCCACGGCTTAAAGTCCCTCCCGGAGGACTTGTTCCCTGAATTTTTCCGCCCTTAAAAATTCCACGACCTCCGCTGGGTTTGAACCCGCGTACCTTGAGTCATGAGGTGGGAACGTTACCCCTAGACTACGGAGGCCGCTTTATTATACATATCTGAAGCAACTAATCTGTTCAGTGACTAGTTCTTTCTGAACCTTCGTCCCGGAACGGAACTTTCTTAAGGCCCATTGATGATTATGTGTCTTAAGCTCGAAAGGAGGGAGGGTGCAACTGTGAATCTTTAAGGCTACATCTCAGCATTCACATAGAAACTGTCTGTGTCAGGGGAGCGGTGCCCGACAGCGGTTCGAGCCGGGTACAGTTCGGTTATGTCAGCTGCTTAAAGAATTCAGCTGACCTGCTCTGTGTCAGACGAAGGCAACAGTCAGAGCAGTGACACTGCCCTTCGCTGATGACTTAGAACTGAATGGAGAGGAAGGATGGCCTCTACTGTGAAGTTTAAATAATTCGGGGGTGGGAGACTTCATAATCTGTTTAAAAGGACTCTTCTGGAATACCCTTGGAAACTCCGAGGAAAATAATGAAGAATCTGTCTGGACATCGGTGTGCTGTAGGAGTAGATCTGAGGATAACATTAATTAGAATGGAACCAGATGTCGTTGTCGATTATTTAGCATTGTGTCGAGTTCCAGAAATCCCTGTTTTGAACCTCGGTTCGGAGACCATCTGTTCTGGTTGAGGTTTTCTGTGGCCTTCCTCAGCCCGACAGTCAAATTCTGGCATAGTACATCAAATTTTCACACATATTCTAATTAAGCATTTACGTAATCGACTTAACATTCGACAGTACTTAATCAAAATATATGAAAAGACCTTGCTAGAAAGGCCGAAGTATCAGTCAGCATTACAATATGTTTAGAGGGGTGCGAAACTTAGTCTCTGACATTAAGGGGGAACATAGACTGAGGGTGTTTGAGAACAAGGTGTTGAGGAGAATATTTGGAACGAAGAGGGATGAAGAGACAGGAGGTTGGAGAAAACTGCATAATGAAGAGCTTCATAACTTGTACTCTTCTCCAAGTATAATTAGAATGATCAAGTTCAGGAGGATGAGGTGGGCAGGCTATGTAGCACGAATGGGGGAGAAAAGGAATGCGTATAGGATATTGGTGGGAGAGTCAGAAGGAAAGAGACCACTGAGAAGACCAAGGCGTAAGTGGGTTCACAATATTAAAATGAATCTTAGAGAAATAGGATGGGATTGTATGGATTGGGTTGATCTGGCTCAGGATAGGGACCAGTGGAGGACTCTTGCGAACACGGTAATGAACCTTTGGGTTCCGTAAGACATTGGGAAATTCTTGAGTAGCTGCAGATTTGGCTTCTCCTCAAGAAGGGCTCAGCTCCATAAGTAAGTAAGTAAGTAAGTAAGTAAGTAGAAGGATAGGCAGTGAAGATACTAACGCGTTGAACTAGCTTACAAGAGCGTCAATTTGGGTGTTTCGTGTTGATGGTGATGAAACTTCGGGTTCCTCGTTAAGAGAGAGGTTCCTATCGCTCCTCCTCCCCCTCCTCCGCCATCACCACCACCATCTCCGTGGTGGTCTTCAGTTTGAGCCCCTGCAGACCAACTTCTTTCAAATAATGTATACAAATTCAGCTCGTACCTCACAGAAGACATATTACGTCTCCGCTACGAAGTTCATCCCATTACTTCTGCATAGGAAATAACTTTATTTATTACTAGATCCATGCAAACACTCAAATGTACTCTGTAGGCATAATGCAGAATTTTAATATGTTAAAGCGGGTGATACATACATAAAAAACGGGCTTCGAAGGACTAACTGATAATATTTGTAATTTATTTGTATTGATAATAACATCTGTATTCAGGTTATGACATAATTTTGCAATACACGCAAGATCTCAGAAACTTCATTCAAAGTGCTTTTAATCTTACAGATGTAATCATTTTGTGCTCCAAATTTTTGCGTTTGTTTCTAATTTTTTTTTATCCAATTTTTGATTACTAATGACAATTACATTTCTGTAATTTCATTTCCGTAACTTGTTATATGAAAATACACTCTTATATCTGGCATATAAATAGAGAACCAGTCTAGAGGCCTCGGAGGATTATAAAAGCGGATTGAAACCTAGAACTCTGGCTGGTTGGCTAATGGAACCGAGCTATACCACGGTGTGCTTCTCTCTCTCCCCACGTCACTCCACTCTATCAACCCCCATAACCTCCCTAATGGCAGACGAGGCTTACAGTGACACTCTAGATGGAAAGGGTGTTAAGTGAAAATGGCTGAATCAAGAGTCATGGAAAGTTAAAACAAAGATTTTAAAGTCGAAATACTTTTATTCCACTATGTAAAATGAATAATTTATGCATCTGGATGTTGAAAATAGTGTTTGAAATACAAGCATGTTCAGCAGACCCATAAAATGATAAGGATTTAGTGAACTCAGTGCTTAGCTTCTATCATCATTGTGATAAATCCTCCGGCAGGGAGTTAGTTACTCTCAGCGGACAATATAACTATGAATTATGCCTTCCGAGGTCTCGAGTATTTACTTACGTACTTATGGAGCTGAGCCCTTCTTGAGGAGAAGCCAAATCTGCAGCTACTCAAGAATTTTCCAGCATTTTATGAAACCCGAAGGTTCATTCCCATGTTCATAAGAACCTTCCACTAGTCCCTATCCTGAGCCAGATCAATCCAATCCGTAGCATCCCATCCTATCTCTCTAAGATCCATTTTAATATTGTGAAACCACCTACGCCTTGGTCTTCCCAGTGGTCTCCTTCCTTCTGACCGAGATCTCGAGTATTTGCTTTAAATGCTGTTAATCGAAAGACAGAAAGATTTGTTTGAACTGTCGAAAACAAGACGTGTAGATAGAGTGACCAGACATCCTCTTTTTAAGGGTAAATTTTGATGTCCGGGATATTTTTGTTAAATTCATAAAAGTCCTCCTTTTCTAAATTTCATTCTTACATAATGAAACTAACTCCATGGAGTTGAACCATTCTTGAGGTGCCTCAAGTTGCACACCTACTCAAGAATTTCCCAAAATTTTATGGAATCCGAAGGTTCAATGTCCTGTTCACAAGAGCTCTTCACTGGTCCGTATCCTAAGCCAGATCAGTCCAGTCCATACCACCTCATCCTATTTCTTTGAGATCTATCGTAATATTATTCTACCACCTACGTTTAGGTCCTCCTAGTGGTCTCTTGCGTTCTGGCTTTCCCACCAATATCCTATGTACGTTTCTTTTCTCCCCTGTTGCATTCTACATGCCCTACCTATCTGATTCTCCTTGACTTAATCATTTTAATTATACTTAGCGAAGAGTATAAGATATGAAGCTCCTTATTTTGTAGTTTTCTCCATTCTCCTGTCATTTCATCTTACTTCAATCAAAATATTCTCCTCAGCGCTATGTTCTCAAATGCATTCAGTGTGTACTTCTCTTAAAGTCAGAGGCAAAGTTTCACACACATACAGAACCACAGACAAAATTATAGTTTTGTATATTCAAATTTTTACGTTTTTAGACAGCAGTCGAGAAGGCAGAAGGTTTTGAACTGACTGGTAGGAAGCATTGCCCGAGTTCAGCCACCTCTTAATTGTCTCCTCAATCAAATTTTGGGTTGTTACTGGCATTCCAGGTATTTGAACTGTGACAAATTTTCGAAGGATTTATTATGATTTTGTCCTGCATTCAGGTGACGAAACAGCAGCATTCTTTTTTACGTTTACTTCTAGAATAGCCTGTTTACTAGAGTCATTTAAAGTTTCTATGTTTTTTTACGGTATCTGTATTATCTGCCAGTAGATTCATATCATCAGCTTAGACCAACAACTGATGTGTTCTATTTAATTTCAGTTCCGCCTGGTTTGCCTGAACATTTTTAACTTCATATTCTAAAGCAAGTTGAAAAGCAATGGCTATAAAGCCTGTCCTCGTTTAGGTTTCACTTACACACATTTTATCCAGCCTAACTAATTTCGTGGGTACCCAAACTCCGTGAGAATATTGTACAATATTTCCCTCATAATTTAGTCATAGGCTTTCTTGAAGTCTGTGAACAGCTGATGTACTGTCTCCCATATTCTTTTCCAGTGTCCGACGAATGCAAGAAATCTAATCAGTAGTTGATCTGTTACGTTGAAAACCACAATGATCGTCCCCAATAACTTAATCTATATACGGACTTAACGTTGAGAGAAGGACATTGGGTAAAACTTTGCATGAAACTGATAACAGTGATATCCCACCACAATTACTACAGTCAGTTTTATCACCCTTCNATTCTTTTCCAGTGTCCGACGAATGCAAGAAATCCAATCAGTAGTTGATCTGTTCGCCGGTCACGGTAGCCGAGCGGTCTAAGGCACGTACTGTCTTCGCTCGCTTGGAAACCGGGATCATGGGTTCGAATCCCACTCAGGGCATGGATGTTCGTGTGCGTTTTTCTGTGTTTTTCTACAGGTAGGGGCCTTGCGACGAGCTGATCACTCGCCCAAGGAGTCCTACCGTATGTGTAAGATCTAGAAAAACCGAAGTGAACGTATTTCATGGAGGTAGGCCTCGGCCCACTGGGGCTGTAGTGCCAATGAAAAAAAGAAGTTGATCTGTTACGTTGAAACCCACAATGATGGTCCCCAGTAATGTCATCTATATATGAACTTAACATTGAGAGAAGGACATTGGGTAAAACTTTGTATGGAGCTGATAGCAGTAATATCCCACGGAAATTAATACAGTCAGTTTTATCACCCTTCTTGTGAACTGGTACAATAATAGACTCCTTCCACTGATCACGCAATTCTTGCTTATTCCAAATAGGATTGAGGAGTTCGTGGATCTTAGCCTGTAATGTTTCACCTCCTGCTTGAATCAGTTCCGCCAAAATTTGATCACTACTGGCGCACACCGGCATGCGTCAAGACATAACAGTCAAGACACGATATCTGCAACATGGCGCAAAGAAAGGAGCACAGTTGAAACGAAAGAGTATTAAAACCGCCGCATACCGGTCTGAGTCATGATGCTGACGTCAGCTTCATGCTGACGAATCACGAATGAAGCAAGACTGCGTCTTTTGTCTCATGTCTTGATGCTTGTTTTGACGCAGTTGGTGTGCGGCCGCCCTAATTCTCTATCAGCTGTTCAATAGGTATTTCAAACTAAAAATATTTGGATCAGGTACTAACGGCTCAGCTATATGNGCATGGCGCAAAGGAAGGAGCACAGTTGAAACGAAAGAGTATTAAAACTGCCGCATACCGGTTTGAGTCATGATGCTGACGTCAGCTTCATGCTGACGAATCACGAATGAAGCAAGACTGCGTCTTTTGTCTCATGTCTTGATGCTTGTTTTGACGCAGTTGGTGTGCGGCCGCCCTAATTCTCTATCAGCTGTTCAATAGCTATTTCAAACTAAAAATATTTGGATCAGGTACTAACGGCTCAGCTATATGTATTCCTATCTGCTTAACATCACTGACCCTATGTACATCCAATAACTGAGAGAAGTAGTTCTTCCACCTATTCAAAATGTGGGAATCTGCAAGCAGATCACCATTCTCATCCTTCACTAAGTTACTTCTAGGTTGGTTACCCAACTTAAAGTCATTTATTCTTCTATAGAGGTCTGTGATGTTCTTGTTCTTACTGTTCATTGCAAACTGATCAATTTTGTCTTCAGGATATTCCCTCTTTTTGTTCCTGAAATGCCTGCTGGTTTCACGTCTTATATTGTTCAGATTATCACCATTTATTTCACTTGGATTCTGTGACAACTGCAATTTGATTTATTTCTTTTTTATCTAGTAATTCTGAGCATCTTTTGTTGAACCATGGCTTATGCTTCTTCAATTCATAACAACCTAGATTCTCTTTGGCTGAAATTTTGATATTGTCTCTAATAGTTTCCCAAACTCTATTAATATCCACTTCATCATCTAAGCTTACCAATGTTACGAAACTATTTCACATTTCAACCCGAGTCAGCTCTTTGCCCTCTCCGTTGTTTAATGTGTTCAGAATGAATTTGTCCTTATGAAATCTGTGTTTTATTTGCCAGTTTCTGCCCCATCTTCCTTAGCTTCGGTTGTTTACCCAAAGAATCTGTAAAGATCCGAGGCACTTTGTGACATTTCGTAACGAGCTTATTTGTTTTTACTGCGAGAAGTTGTGAGCCCCATGCTCAACCTCCAAGCCGGAGGACCATCCATTGTCGACTGTCAACGACTGCTTATTCATTATATTCTCAGTTAACCTCCATATCTGGAAGACGCTTCCTCCGTCAGCCCACTTATTCAAATATAAGAGTGCGGTGGTTTCCTAGGTGAGGTTTGGAACCCCCTCGTCCCTATCCCATAAATACGTGAATGGGTTCATCATAAAGACTAATATATCGTGACATGAAGCCTGAAAGCCGGAATAGTAGAGCCAGAGTAGATGTTAATTGCTAGGCAACGACTCTGTAAGCATGTTCCCACAGGAATGAACACGCATGCCACAGTAGAAGAACTATAACTCTATAACAATAGAGAAATTTTTAGGAAGAAGTTGTTTTCTGTGAGGGCCGCCCCGAGGCTATATAACGAGGATCTCAGATCTGCTGAGAAAGTGAACCGAGATAGTCGGCAGTTGAAAATGTTTGAGAAGAAATGGCAGGAAAGAAATTAGGCTGTGGAAAGATTAATTTGTGTGTGCTGCAGTGACAGTGATACTGTTATAAATCCGTTACCAGGACACAACAATTGAAAACGGAGAAGGATTAGCGTGTCCTAGTGATCTGTAATCAGCGATAGCGCTGTATTACTTGTAGTTCCGTGTAATGTATATAAGGTGTTAATAAATCCAAACATCCAATCAGAAAGCTGTCAATAGTCACACAATCTAGATCGTGACAATATTAACAAATAGAGCATATTCTTGAACAAAACAAACAAATTCGGTCGTTTTAGTCCTCAAGCGAACTATACCGACCGAGCTACCGCCACTTGTCGGATAAGTTAGTGCCAAATTTAGGGGATAGAGGGTGTCGTGTGGCCAGCGCAACGAATCCCCACGGCCGGAGCTGCTATTTCCTTGAAATAGCTCTTAATTTATCCTCAAAAGGCTGAGTGGACCCCGTTCCAGACCCACTGCTTCTCAGAAAACCTGGTAGCGCGCTGAATGTAACCCGGACCTCTGGATCTGTAGCGAGGAACTCTGCCCACTAGACCACAGAGACAGTTATTCTTGGACAACTCAGTATTTGAGAATTTAATATCGCAGGCGAGGCAAACATCTGAAATAACTAAACCATATAAACGTCACCAGGTCTTCCTAATGACAGTGCTCCTCATTAAATATAAAATTAAAGAATCGCCAGCTTGAAATTTGAAGCAGACTCTTCACTATGGCCGACGTCAGGTTCAGCGACAGGCGTCAGTATCCCCCGGTTACTTAATTTTATATCACAAACCGTGAACATGAATGTTACTTCATCTCCACAAAACCTTCATTTGTTTTTGTGTCTAGCAGTACGCGATTCTGCTCTTAACAGTTCGGTGCCATTTGAAATCGTAATGAGTATGTCGTTGGGTCTGGAGCTGGCAGTGCCACAAATAAAAGTAAGCTTCCAAATGCCCCTGAGTGTCAGTGACAATTATCGTGAAGATGTATCTATACAACTCGCAGTCGCTCACTTTAATGGCAGAAGAACAGCTTTAGATGGTTTGTCATTACGTTCATCAGTAATCTGTCAGACGACAGGTCCACAGTCTCTTCCAAAACAGTTCCTCCACAGTGTAAACAACACAGCAAGCCACGAACAAACACGGACAATACTAATTATCTCCTTTCTCAAGATAGACAGGCGGCACAAGGTCAGCTACCTCCAAGAAAGATAATAGGAGAACTGACACGAACCCGCATGGTTTATAAAATTTTAATCTTAAACAACAAACTTTTTTAAAAAAAATTAATACCAGGAAGGCTGCTGTGACTGTGAGAAGTTGAACATTGTGTATATTGTGTATTTCAGACATTATATGTGTATGTATATAATTTAACATTTATTGTAATAGTATGTAAGATTTGAGGTTTTCACGGCGGTGACTATGAAGAAAGCAGTNCCCTCTGAGGATGATCCGTAAGGATCGAAACATGTAAGGGTGATGAGTTTTCAAGTGATAAAACACAAATAGTCACACTGGACGGTGTTTTTGTCTTTGTGTTATATTCCTATTAACTGAACGCTATTTCCAGGAGGTTGAATTTGGTGTCTAGGACGACATGTTTCGGTGCCTGTTTGCTATCTTAAGTTCTTCTCAGTTATACCTACTCTGCCATATAATTGGCATAAATTTTCCATGTGTATATAGTATATAGTGTGTATACTACCTACCTACCTATCACTCGGCGCTACAGCCCTAGGTGAGCCTTGGCCTCCTCTACAACCCGTCTAGCTACATATCAGTTATGTCTGTTCTAGAAATAGTTTTGGTAAAATTATTTTAAAGAATATGGGTTTAAAAGATAATTTTCGGCCTTGACCCCTAATTTGGACATCACATGGATTGAAACTGCAGTAGGATAATCTGAAATAGTCTTATGCCACTTTATCACTCGAGTGTATCGTCAGGTTAATATTTTAGAACAGACAATATGATGAACACATAATCTTCTTATCATACAGTATTGTTGTCTGGCTATTCATTGCCGCGCTACGAGCTTAATCTGAAATGAGACCCCTTTCCCACCCCCCAAAATTGAACTGTGAACAATGTGTACGTATTCACCGGTAGACTGAAACAGTAAGTGTTTTGCTGAAAGAAGACCTAGAGCCAGTATCGTTTGTAACATAGCTACACCCACTGACCTGTAACAAAATATCTACCAATAATAGACGCGACCCCTCTGTGTTTCTTCGCATTGAAGGGTACAAAATTTTTTAATGTGTACGTTAATGTAATGATATTTCCGAACGAATGAGCATAGTTTCCCTTTTCAACATATGACGTATAATCGATATGTAACTGTAGAGAGAAATTAATTATATCTATCAGTCAGAAGCCGGCGTTATTGTTGTGACTGCTTCGCTGCGTCTTCTGCCAGTAGGTAACTAAATTCGGAAACTTGGAGAAGTTCTCATTATTAGCTCATGTCATATTATGCTATTCCTTTGTCGTAAGAGAATTCTGTACCGAGTAAGTCTGACTTGACTGCGTGTGTGTTCATTTTAACCTGGCTTAAAGTGGATAGAGGGATGTAGTTTGTATTTTGGTCACAAGTACACAGTCCAAAATACTCATAGTAAACGGGTCATTTGCCGGCCACGGTAGCCGAGCGGTCTAAGGCATGTACTGTCTTCGCTCGCTTGGAAACCGGGATAGTGGGTTCGAATCTCACTCAGGGCATGGATGTTTAGTTTGTGTGTGTGCGTTTTTCTGTGTTTGTGTACAGGTAGAGGCCTTGCGACGAGCTGATCACCCGCCCAATGAGTCCTACCGAATGTGTAAGATCTAGAAAAACCGAAGTGAACGGAGAAGTCCATGGAGGTAGGCCTAGGCCCACTGGGGCTGTAGTGCCAAGAAAAAAATAAGGGGTCATTTAAGCAAGCTATAAGTTTCTGTGTTCAGCTATTTACTCTACATCGCGGAAGAGAGGGAAGTAAAACTAAACATCCAGTTCGACGCGTATCTTACTAAAACACAATATAAGAACGGCTGTAAAGAAGAAAAGGAGTAAAAGAAATGCAGAAGTGAGAAGGACAAAAATAAGAAAGAAAGGTTGTATAAAGGAAGAAGGAAATAAATCATAAATAATGTCCAGGTAGTGTGACTGTAATTATTTCGGCAGAAGTGTGTAAGTTATAAAAGTAAGGAACGAGGGTACAGGAAAATTATTTACACTTTCAGCGATATAAATGCAAAAATTCGAATTTTCTGTGTACTTTCGGCTTTCGATGATTAGTCATGCAGTATATTAAAGCTCTTCCGACATTTCTGCTTACAATTCAGTTGCAGGCCGAAAGTTGTAACAGATGCGACATATGATGTGGAAAATCCCCTAAAGCCAAAGTTACACGTTACATATATTATTATCACGTGTCCGGGGTTCCGTGTCAAATAATTAATGGGTTGCGGCTTTGATGAAGCTGTTCTATTGGACAATCGTTTACAATTACACTTACAATCACCGCAGTCACTCTGACATAACTTCTTCCAGCCCATCGTCTCTGATCACTGATCTGACTGTTGCAATCTACCTTCTTAAAGTAGATCTTCGCGTACCGCCGAGAGAACAACTTGTCCAAGGGTTCTCTCTGTCTTCGATGCAGCGTTGGCTAGCTTACCCGTTGCTGCGGGAACTCAACAGTTCGGTCTCTGTTGCCTAGGCAATTTCCTAAGTAGCGGTCTGCCTATGTATTTGTTGCCACTGAAGTATGCGTCCTTATAGTAGACGTTGGTTAGCAATGGACGTCATATAATCCACCTTTTAGTTGCCACGCCACAGTATATAAAAGCAACGGGAAAAAGAATGAATTAATTCCTTAGGTGTTTAAATGACGTTTTATTTTTAAATAGTTTAACTAATTAATTAAATTTAATTAAATATTTTAATTGACAAATTGACCGAAAATGTGATAGTTTTCTAAAAATCTATTAGTACTTCAGATGTCAGAATGTAACCATTCCACGTTTGTTCTCGGTTGACGGAGCAATAAATATACGAAAATGCACAGCGTAAAAATAGTTAATATGCTATCATCATCATCATCATCATCAGTAATCTGTCAAGACGACAGGTCCACAGTCTCTTCCAAAACAATTCCTCCACTTAATGCGATCTAGAGCTTTCTCCTTCAAATGACAGTATCCTCTTCTGTCCCCAAGGTCATCCAGCATCTTCTTACGTTTTCTTCCTCGTCTTCTTGTCACTTCTATCCGCCCCTCTATCTTTCCTTCGATAACTTCTTTTAGAAGGCAGTTTCTGCGTAAAGTGCTATGCAGAAAAGTAAATATCACTTGTAGAAGCAGGAGTCGTGCCTCTGCTAAGAAACAAAGATGGATTTCGAGAGGAAAAAAAAGCGACAATGAAATGAGAGTTTCAAAATTATCAATAGAATCAGTTAAATTATAGATAGAAGAAGAAATTCGCATAAGGAAGGAAGAATTTCGTATTAAAATTGCAATATACAAGCACAAAGATACTTTACCTACTTACTTACTTACTCATGGAGCTGAGCCCTTCTGGAGGAGCCGCTAATTCTGCAGCTACTCAAGAATTTCCCAGCATTTTATGGAACCCGAAGGTTCATTACCGTGTTAACAAGAGCCCTCCAGTGGTCCCTATCCTGAGCCACACCAAACCAATGCATACCATCCCATCCCATCCTATCCTATCTCTCTAAGATCCATTCTAATATTGTCCACACACCTACACCTTGGTCTTCCCTGTGGTCTTTTCTTTCCGGCTCTCCCACCAATATCCTATACGAAATTTCTCGTCTCCCCATTCGTGCTACATGACCTGCCCACCTCATCCTCCTTGACTTGATGTTATGTTATGAAGTTATGAAGTTCCTCATTATGCAGTTTTTTCCAACCTCCTGTCACTTCATCTCTCTTCGGTCCAAATATTCTCCTCAACACCCTGTTCTCAAACACCCTCAGTCTGTGTTCCTCCCTTAATGCCAGAGACCAAGTTTCACACCCATACAGAACCACAGGCACAAAGATACTTTAGAATACCAAAACAAAGTATTTCGAACTACAGATCTATCTATCTGTTTTATGTTTCTACAACCCTTTGTCGGACCTTGGCCGTTTTTCAGTTTCTTAATCCTATACATATTCAGTAGGATTCCTTGGACGGGGGATCAGCCTGCCGCAAGGCCGCTACTTACACACAGAACAACACAAACAAAGAACCACCCGAGCTATGGTACGGCAAAGGGAAAGTGGTAGTCGTGTTGGTGATGATAAGACCAAGTTATATATAAATTTTACAAGTACAGCAGTTCCTCGCCAACCGAGTTTTTGTCCTCTGCGGGTTCACGTACGAATATTCGCGATTTCCCTTTTGTGCCCAGTCCTGAAATCCACGGTATTTGTCTATAATTCTGCGGTTTTTAATTTGTGTGCACGAAGACGAAATATGTTTTGCAAGTAGAGGGCGTCACAGCAGTTGTGGTCGACATCAATGCCCTGGTCTTCACCATAGACTTAAAATACTAGTACTCCAGTTTCCTGAAGTTGTATGTTAGAACCCTGCCGATCACAGTGGCCGCGAAGGCTAAGGCATGAACCGTCTTCTCTCGCTTCAACCCTGGAATCGTAGGTTCGAATCGCACTCGAGGCATTAATGTCTTTATGCGTTTATTTTGTGTTTGTTTTGTTCTATGTGTAACGGCCTTGCGACGGGCTGATCCCTCGTCCAAGGAGTCCAACCGACTATGCATGGATTAAGAAATTGAAAAGCAGCCAAGGTCCACACGGATTGTAGAACCATAGATAGATAGATGAGACGCTAAAACTGCTAATGTAATTGCTTTAATTAATATTTTATCTGAACATCTAATCTTATTTTTAAACTCAGTATTACGTATTTCTTATGTTTAGTGAAGGAAGGGGAAACTTGGGCTACCGGCTGGAAGGCCGTTGTTCGATTCCTGGCAGGGGCAAGAGATATTTTCTTTTCTTCTCCACAGTGTCCAGACAGGATATAGGGCCCACCCAGCCTCCTATACAACGGGTACCCGGGGGCTTCTTTCTTCGAGATTGAGAGTCAGGGGTATGAAGCTGACGACTTTCCTCCGTCTAGTGCCAAGGTCAAGAATGATGACGCCAAACTCCACTCCTCCATACGTCTAAATGGCGAGGTGCTTAAATAATTCCATAGCGACGCCTTTAACTTACCGGCAACTTGGGTTGTGACGAGTGTTACGAACATGTGCGATTCGCTAACTCACAGTTTACCACAAGCCCTTGGTCGCTCCTCTTACAGTTCTGCCAACCGCATTGTTTCTCAGGAACCTAATTCCCACGATTAACGAGTGGATGCTGAATGTACAAAGACAGGATTGTTACATTTTTAGTAACAGCTTGTTTAAGGACACTGTGTTAATCGTACATTTTTATAGTGTACTTTGACGTTCTTGAACTACAAGCAGGTTCTTTACGCACCGGTAACACATGTAGTCTGCACAAAGAGATGCAGGGATATTCTGCTTGTTTGAAGTATGTTTACATTTGTAACTTGTATACAACATGTATAGGGAACTGTATGAAATACTATGTTCTGAACAAGTATATGAGGGTGGTTCTATAAATTCTCTGGATGCGGAGGATTTTCATTCAAGGTCAGATTAATTCTGAACGTGGCGTCAGTTGAACGAAACGTAGATGGTGGATACGGATGTTTTTAACTGGCCATCATTTCATAAGAAAAGGAAGCAGGTTTATGAGATAACTATTCTGTGTCTATATCTTCATCTCAACTTTCGAGAAATTTACCAATTTTTACAAAATTTTGTTTGAACGTTATGCCATTAGAAGCCGCCCCAACGATGGAATTTGTAATTGACTCCAATTAATAAAAAACATGGCGGATATAAAGCTGAAAATATTTTGTTATAAGTGTACGCAAGTTCCGGAAAAAAGTGTTAAGGCACATCCGGCTGTATAACGAATGTTGTCCTATTACATGTATAGAACAACCATTTTGAATGTCGTGGAGTATTATTCCATAAAATTCAAAACTTTCAAAATATACAAGTTCTGTATGAAGTGGTTCCCAGTGTAAAGCACTTTGAATCTATTAATTCTGCAGGTTTTTTTTTAAGAGATAACGCTTTGAGATTCTCCTGTAGTTTCCAACAGAACCAAAGATGAACCCCAGTTTAGAGTACCACATACATTTGTTTTAGGATTCTGCATTTGACTTGGAGGCCGCTTATTGCAGTATTAACCTGTTGCGGGAGAGAGGCTGTATAACATATTAGTGTTCTGTGTAGATGTAAAATTAAATCGAAGGAGAGGTACAGCTCAGTGGTTCCTGTCTTTCCGTTAATTATACGAGAAATCGAACACTAATTAAAACAAAATATATGGACCGTAGCCGGTCACGGTAGCCGAGCGGTCTAAGGCATGTACTGTCTTCGTTCGCTCGGAAGCCGGGATCTTGTGTTCGAATCCCACTCAGGGCATGGATGTTGAGTGTATGCGTTTTCCTGTGTACGAATATGTGTGCAGGTAAAGGCTTGCAAAGAGCTGATCATCCTCCCATGGAGTCCAGCCGAATATCTAAGATCTAGTAAACCTAAGTGAAACGGAGAGTTTCGTGGGGGTAGGCCGAGTCCCAATTTGGGGTTGTAGCGCCAAAGAAAAAGAAAAATACGGATCGTAGTCCGATCTATATTTTATGCTATATACTATTATTATTTGTGAGTCCTTTTTGAGAAATTTGTTTTAATTTGAATTGAAGTTCTTGTAAGCCAGAGACTATATTGTACTACCTATGCAAATGAAGTTCTTGCCGACAACTTTTATTTCGGAAGCACCATATAAGCTTTAATCAAATTGCCTTAATTGGAGATAGAACGTGTATATATAGGAATTACTTTCAGGTTTTGCTTGAAGTTCACGTATTATGTGTAAGGAACAAATATTATGGAACAAATTGCAGTCACTTTGCAAGATAAATTTCATTCTGTCATCTAATTAAGAATGCGATGTAGCTAAACGTATTACAGGACCCTTGAGTATAACTTCATAAATGTGTTCTGTCACGAAAAGTTTCTGTAATCTGTAAGAACCATGGATTATAACGCTCAGTTAGTCTGACCTTTCGTAGTTGTGTAACCGAGACTCAACGATTTGTTCCGTGGATGGCCTTTAAATAATTCCAACATATAGCAGAAAATTCGGATTTTACATCGAGAAATCGTAGTGATTTACCCTCTACTCTTCATTCTGGTCACAAACTTTGCTTCTAAGCTTTCTGTCTCGAATTCTAACATATTTTTAGTGCAGTTGTAGATTATTATTTTGTTTCTGTTTGATAAAATTTGACTACCATGGATTTTATATGATTTTACGACAATTTATTTTTCAGTTTTGCACTCCGAAATCTCTCATGAGTCGGTTGAATCCAGTCCATATTATCTCACATTCTGTATTTTTTGTCTTAGGATTATTCTCCATCCACCCCTATTTGTTCAATGTTTTCTATTTTCTTCGGCGTTTGCGACATTATAATCCTACTCATTTTCCTTCTTTCCATCGCTACTACATATTACACCTATTTCGCCTTGATAGCGCAGTACTATTTAGTGAAGAATAGAAATCGTGAAGTTTTCCTTCATGCATTTCGCATCGCCCGTGCTCGCTACATCATTTCTGCTAGATCGAAACCTTCTCCCCAGATCGTGCCAATTAATTCATAAAAGTGCAAAGTTCGTTGCTACATTTGTAACACCACTGAGAAGTTTTTAAACCCCTCCCAAATTCTAAGCTGGAGGATCGCCCTTTGTTCTCTACAGAGCTGTAACACCTACATCTGTTGCCTTCCATCGTTGTGCAATCACCTTTAAAACAAAACTTCTTCATTGTTCATTCAGTCCCTATATGCATTCTGATATTGTATAATTCTGCCTCTTTCCTAAAGAGCCTAAACCTAATAGGCCTGATTTGCTTCCTAGAAACTGCTTCGCTCGTAATATAACATTTCAGGCAAGCTAAGGTCCATATAGACTCTGGTTATCGAGCTGTCACTTAACTTTGATACACATATATAGGAACATTACATGTATAGAAAGAGAAGATAAATAGAGTATGCATGCAAATATACAGGATTTTAGATTCTCACACCGGTGGTTATAAGGACTTCTGTCATCTGGAATATAACGCTGTACAATCCGTTGAAATGTAACCGATATCGAGGCGACATGTTACTCTGAAATACCGGTCTACAAGACGTTATATCCAAGAAGATAAAAAACTCCTCATATGGTGGTAACCTTTGTTTCTTCAAGCAAATATGTATGTGCATTTGCTTCTAAGTTCTACCATGTTCTCGTATCATTAACTCCAAAAGTCTTTCTATTGTTGGTCTGATAGACATAAATACAGGACAACAGTAGAATTTATATGTTACTGTAAGTGAGGCTGTAAGAAACACAGACACGTAACTTAAAATTCTATTGTAAAGCACCTGCAGCTAAAGTTAACCTCTACAATGCATATATATGTTTCTGTGTGCACGTTTTAAGAGATGTGACAACACCGCTAGTCTGTTGTTAAGCTATTCTGCTAGGTCACGGATAAATCCCATACATACATTATAAATGATTCGGGATATTTCAGTCGGTATAACGACAGGCTACGAATTTGGCGGCCAGGAGTTTTATTCCCGGCATGGTAAGTTTCTTTTTCATCTCCAAAGCGTCCAGACCGGCTGTAGGGCCCACTTAGCCTCCTATCCAATGGGTACCGTAGGCGATTTTCTCAGTGATATCAATACAACAAGACTGCTTGTGCTTGCTCTCGCTCATAAAGAACTCCGTGGCCTGTAGTCAGCAAGCGAAGTACACCGACCGAGCGATCGCCGCTTGTCAGCGAAGTTAGTGCCAAATTTCGCGGATAGAGGGTGTCGCGTGGTTAGCTCAACGGATTCCCACGGCCGTTAATCTAGTTTTTTTTAGACCGGAGCCGGTATTTCCTTGAAATAGCTCCACAATTATCCTCACGAGGCTGAGTGGACCCCGTTCCAGACCCACTACTTCTCAGAAAATCTGGTAGCGCCGAAAATCGAACCCGGACCTCTGGGTCTGTAGCCAGGAACTCTGACCACTAGACCACAGAGGCGGTCGCTCCCCCCTCATAAGGGGAAAAAGAAAGATCTGACAAATTATTTAATTTTCGTTTTCTAGCTTTCAAAGAACTATTGCCTAGATGCAGTGCCCCTTAAGATTGTTTATACTTGTTCTCTTTTATATTTTTATGCGATGAAAGCATAACTTTATTTCTGTTGTGGTACCTGAGTTTGTTATATTTATGTTTGTATGTCCCTTGTCATTCTCTGTATTTAGTACAGTTTATCTTCAGGGCTGTAGGAATAGAGCGAGTGTTTATATTAAAACCTTGAAACCAGCTTCTGAAATAATTAAACCGTTTCTCAGGTGGCGTATATAATTTCAAGTAGTATTCAGCACTTTGAAGACCCGATATTTGTCGCCAGAAAATTTCCTGGCTCTAGGGTGCACAGAATGTTTACTCGATGAGGGTCGGATATGAAAATTCTCTTCCTTTGGAAAAGCCCGCCGGTATCAAGCTGACTGAAGTCGAAATTAGTTTACACCCCAGAGTTACAGCCATTAAACTTTGCAAACTCAGTGCAAACTTCTGTGACTTAAATCACTTGTGCAACAAATAAAATATTAACTACAAAATTAGTCATAATTGAGTTTAATACTCAGATATCTGAAATAGGAAAATTACATCCATACAAATTCTGACGTACTAAATACAATAATAGACATATCTGTGATATATTTAAATACGCTTTCGGTNCATCAAGGAAGATGAGACTGACGGGACATATAGCATTCGTGAGATGTATGTATAATTCATACAACATTTTAGGCGGAAATTTGAAGGGAAGATAACTTTGGTGGCACATAGGAAGATGGTGCAATGATATTGAAATGGATCTCAAACAAGCAGGATGTCAGGGTGTGGGTTCGATTCATTTGACTTAGGATCGACTTTAGTGACATGCTGTTAGGAACACTTTAATTAGGTGTATCTTTCGGAATTCCATCACAGGAAGGGAATGNTCTTTCCGTTAATTATACGAGAAATCGAACACTAATTAAAACAAAATATATGGACCGTAGCCGGTCACGGTAGCCGAGCGGTCTAAGGCATGTACTGTCTTCGTTCGCTCGGAAGCCGGGATCTTGTGTTCGAATCCCACTCAGGGCATGGATGTTGAGTGTATGCGTTTTCCTGTGTACGAATATGTGTGCAGGTAAAGGCTTGCAAAGAGCTGATCATCCTCCCATGGAGTCCAGCCGAATATCTAAGATCTAGTAAACCGAAGTGAAACGGAGAGTTTCGTGGGGGTAGGCCGAGTCCCAATTTGGGGTTGTAGCGCCAAAGAAAAAGAAAAATACGGATCGTAGTCCGATCTATATTTTATGCTATATACTATTATTATTTGTGAGTCCTTTTTGAGAAATTTGTTTTAATTTGAATTGAAGTTCTTGTAAGCCAGAGACTATATTGTACGTACCTATGCAAATGAAGTTCTTTCCGACAACTTTTATTTCGGAAGCACCATATAAGCTTTAATATGCCTTAATGCCTTAAATGCCTTAATTGGAGATAGAACGTGTGTATATAGGAATTACTTTCAGGTTTTGCTTGAAGTTCACGTATTATGTGTAAGGAACAAATATTATGGAACAAATTGCAGTCACTTTGCAAGATAAATTTCATTCTGTCATCTAATTAAGAATGCGATGTAGCTAAACGTATTACAGGACCCTTGAGTATAACTTCATAAATGTGTTCTGTCACGAAAAGTTTCTGTAATCTGTAAGAACCATGGATTATAACGCTCAGTTAGTCTGACCTTTCGTAGTTGTGTAACCGAGACTCAACGATTTGTTCCGTGGATGGCCTTTAAATAATTCCAACATATAGCAGAAAATTCGGATTTTACATCGAGAAATCGTAGTGATTTACTCTCTACTCTTCATTCTGGTTCATAAACTTTGCTTCTAAGCTTTCTGTCTCGAATTCTAACATATTTTTAGTGCAGTTGTAGATTATTATTTTGTTTCTGTTTGATAAAATTTGACTACCATGGATTTTATATGATTTTACGACAATTTATTTTTCAGTTTTGCACTCCGAAATCTCTCATGAGTCGGTTGAATCCAGTCCATATTATCTCACATTCTGTATTTTTTGTCTTAGGATTATTCTCCATCCACCCCTATTTGTTCAATGTTTTCTATTTTCTTCGGCGTTTGCGACATTATAATCCTACTCATTTTCCTTCTTTCCATTGCTACTACATATTACACCTATTTCGCCTTGATAGCGCAGTACTATTTAGTGAAGAATAGAAATCGTGAAGTTTTCCTTCATGCATTTCGCATCGCCCGTGCTCGCTACATCATTTCTGCTAGATCGAAACCTTCTCCCCAGATCGTGCCAATTAATTCATAAAAGTGCAAAGTTCGTTGCTACATTTGTAACACCACTGAGAAGTTTTTAAACCCCTCCCAAATTCTAAGCTGGAGGATCGCCCTTTGTTCTCTACAGAGCTGTAACACCTACATCTGTTGCCTTCCATCGTTGTGCAATCACCTTTAAAACAAAACTTCTTCATTGTTCATTCAGTCCCTATATGCATTCTGATATTGTATAATTCTGCCTCTTTCCTAAAGAGCCTAAACCTAATAGGCCTGATTTGCTTCCTAGAAACTGCTTCGCTCGTAATATAACATTTCAGGCAAGCTAAGGTCCATATAGACTCTGGTTATCGAGCTGTCACTTAACTTTGATACACATATATAGGAACATTACATGTATAGAAAGAGAAGATAAATAGAGTATGCATGCAAATATACAGGATTTTAGATTCTCACACCGGTGGTTATAAGGACTTCTGTCATCTGGAATATAACGCTGTACAATCCGTTGAAATGTAACCGATATCGAGGCGACATGTTACTGTGAAATACCGGTCTACAAGACGTTATATCCAAGAAGATAAAAAACTCCTCATATGGTGGTAACCTTTGTTTCTTCAAGCAAATATGTATGTGCATTTGCTTCTAAGTTCTACCATGTTCTCGTATCATTAACTCCAAAAGTCTTTCTATTGTTGGTCTGATAGACATAAATACAGGACAACAGTAGAATTTATATGTTACTGTAAGTGAGGCTGTAAGAAACACAGACACGTAACTTAAAATTCTATTGTAAAGCACCTGCAGCTAAAGTTAACCTCTACAATGCATATATATGTTTCTGTGTGCACGTTTTAAGAGATGTGACAACACCGCTAGTCTGTTGTTAAGCTATTCTGCTAGGTCACGGATAAATCCCATACATACATTATAAATGATTCGGGATATTTCAGTCGGTATAACGACAGGCTACGAATTTGGCGGCCAGGAGTTTTATTCCCGGCATGGTAAGTTTCTTTTTCATCTCCAAAGCGTCCAGACCGGCTGTAGGGCCCACTTAGCCTCCTATCCAATGGGTACCGTAGGCGATTTTCTCAATGATATCAATACAACAAGACTGCTTGTGCTTGCTCTCGCTCATAAAGAACTCCGTGGCCTGTAGTCAGCAAGCGAAGTACACCGACCGAGCGATCGCCGCTTGTCAGCGAAGTTAGTGCCAAATTTCGCGGATAGAGGGTGTCGCGTGGTTAGCTCAACGGATTCCCACGGCCGTTAATCTAGTTTTTTTTAGACCGGAGCCGGTATTTCCTTGAAATAGCTCCACAATTATCCTCACGAGGCTGAGTGGACCCCGTTCCAGACCCACTACTTCTCAGAAAATCTGGTAGCGCCGAAAATCGAACCCGGACCTCTGGGTCTGTAGCCAGGAACTCTGACCACTAGACCACAGAGGCGGTCGCTCCCCCCTCATAAGGGGAAAAAGAAAGATCTGACAAATTATTTAATTTTCGTTTTCTAGCTTTCAAAGAACTATTGCCTAGATGCAGTGCCCCTTAAGATTGTTTATACTTGTTCTCTTTTATATTTTTATGCGATGAAAGCATAACTTTATTTCTGTTGTGTTACCTGAGTTTGTTATATTTATGTTTGTATGTCCCTTGTCATTCTCTGTATTTAGTACAGTTTATCTTCAGGGCTGTAGGAATAGAGCGAGTGTTTATATTAAAACCTTGAAACCAGCTTCTGAAATAATTAAACCGTTTCTCAGGTGGCGTATATAATTTCAAGTAGTATTCAGCACTTTGAAGACCCGATATTTGTCGCCAGAAAATTTCCTGGCTCTAGGGTGCACAGAATGTTTACTCGATGAGGGTCGGATATGAAAATTCTCTTCCTTTGGAAAAGCCCGCCGGTATCAAGCTGACTGAAGTCGAAATTAGTTTACACCCCAGAGTTACAGCCATTAAACTTTGCAAACTCAGTGCAAACTTCTGTGACTTAAATCACTTGTGCAACAAATAAAATATTAACTACAAAATTAGTCATAATTGAGTTTAATACTCAGATATCTGAAATAGGAAAATTACATCCATACAAATTCTGACGTACTAAATACAATAATAGACATATCTGTGATATATTTAAATACGCTTTCGGTGGTTCGGGCTGTGTAGCGTCAGATGATAAATAGATTAATAAATTTTGAATTCGGAAGGGTGTGGAAGGAAGTGGTTGTAGTCTCTTTCAAGGTATTCTTCCGGCATTAGTGTGTAGATACTAAGGAAAACCACGAAAGGGCTCATCCAGTATAGCCAGTGTTTCGGCCGGAATTTCGAAAGAGACGCCTCCCGAATAGAAGTCAGAATCGTAACCGCCTGAGCTAACTTACTAGTTTCAGTAATTGGCCTAATCAATATTTTCGGTAAAACGAGATACAATGTGTATAAATGAATCATGTGAGAGTTTATCACATCAAGGAAGATGAGACTGACGGGACATATAGCATTCGTGAGATGTATGTATAATTCATACAACATTTTAGGCGGAAATTTGAAGGGAAGATAACTTTGGTGGCACATAGGAAGATGGTGCAATGATATTGAAATGGATCTCAAACAAGCAGGATGTCAGGGTGTGGGTTCGATTCATTTGACTTAGGATCGACTTTAGTGACATGCTGTTAGGAACACTTTAATTAGGTGTATCTTTCGGAATTCCATCACAGGAAGGGAATGGCTTGACACTGACAGACTGCTTGCTTCTCACCCAAGGCTCTGCTCCATGGGATTAGGTAATCTTCACGTGACTGGAAGAATTTAATGAAGAATAAAATCAGTCAGTTTAAATTCCTGGTTCTTCCACAGAAAACGACTCAGTGGAAGGAAAATATTTCTTTATCAATTTCTAATAGAGAACCAAATACATAGAATCTTCTGAAAAATTTTTTAATTTACTCTTACAGAATGAATGGACATTGAATGTCGTTTTATTTGCTTACATTACATTACGTCTTCATTTGTCTACAAAGAAATACGGGCCTATGACTCCGAAGTTTGCCGCTCCAAACCAAAAGGTCACACGTGCAATGTGAAGAGGCCTTTGATGGAGATGCTGTGGGTTTTCCTCTGCCCAATAGCGAAAGTTCTGTTTGTAGACATAGCCAGATAAGCGGAAGTGTGCTTCATCTGTCATAGGGATAATGACATCGTCAGGAAAACTTCCGATTTAACATTCAGCACTCGAGCTACGGTTTGCCAAGTCACAATAGCTTAACTCTTGCACCACCACCATTTTCTACGGAAGGAAATTTAGAACCTTGTGCAAAAATTATCCTCACTCTGTGATTGGATATTTCTAAAATAACAGAATATTTCCTGGCTGAAAACCTAGGACTCCTTACGAATGACTGCCTGGCTGCTTCAATGTTCTGTGGTGATCGCACTGCTCAAGCATTGCCTGGTGGAAGCATTGGTTCTGAGGTTTCCTACCTATAACTGTATGGTATGGTGGCAAGGAACTCTTCCGTGACAAGCAATATTGAAATGCTTGCGAAATATTCGCTGCGTTTTAACAACATTCACAATTTAAAAAAATCAACAGTAAACGCTCGATGTTGCGCGCACCACTGTTCCATGGCTACTGCAACGACACCAGTTAAGCTAGAAAATGACATGGTTCCCGCCATCTCACTCTCATGGGTACCAACATAATGCATTTGAAGAATCGTCAGGTTCCTTTGCCACACTATATTACGTAATGTTTATCGTTATTTCGAACAGCTGTTGTCCCACCGTCAGTTCAAACTTAAAGTCTTGATGCCAGTTTGTCTCTATCGACTATTATTTCACGGTAACGCCACCGCCCTGTTCTCTTCTTGCGCCATGCACTGGACTAACTTGTGCTTCAGGCCGCGCATAACTCAAGCGGTTAGTCGCTGACTTCCCACCGCGGCGGCCCGGGTTCGATCCCGGGTCTGGTCAAGTGGGATTTATGGTGGAAAAAAGCGCTGGGGCGGGTTTTCTACGAGTACTTCGGTTTCCCCTGCCAATCTTCATTCCACCAAATTCTTCATCATCATAATCATCCGGGGAATGTACAATAGGCCAATCAAGGGCCGCCGTGCCGAGTGGACCCAGTTGGACTCCACCCCCCACTAGCGAATTAAAAAAAAACTTGTGATTCACAACTGTCCCTGCGTCACATCTGCACACACGTCACACTATTCCGCTTCTAAGCTTAATTTGAGATTACTCTCTTCTTGACACGCAACCAAGATATTTGATACCCCTTCTTCAAGAATGCTGATCTGCCAGTGCGAACGAGGCGGTCCTCCACTTTCCTTCAAGGGTCCAGAAGAGAAGGGGATGGGGAGTTTCGATATTTCGAGAAAGAGAGGCGCGCTCAGACCTTTCTTCACATTCATCCGCTCAGGTCCTGCGAGAATATAATTCTTCTGTGCGAAGAGCTATGAAGTTCGACATTAGCTGTATGTAACGTAAGCTTTATAAATAAACTCAGTAGCTTGAGCCCGCAGGCGAATTATACCGACCGAACGACAGCCGTTTGTCAGCGAATTTAGTGCAAACTTTAGCCGATAGAGGGTGTCACGTGGTCAGCGCAACGAATCCCCACGGCCGTTAATCTCGTTTTTTTTTTAGACCGGAATCGCTATTTCCTCGAAATAGCTCCTCAATTATCCTCACGAGGTTGAGAGGACCCTGTTCCAGACCCACTACTTCTCAGAAAATCTGCTAGCGCAGGGAATCGAACCAGGACATCTGGACCAGTAGCCAGGAACCATTAGACCACAGAGATGGTCAAACAAGCTTTACATATGGCCAATAATGATAAAGCTATCCCTATAACAGGCCATGGAGGCCCATAGGGTTGTGAGATGTCGAGACTTCCACATTTTCTATATAATCGGCTCACAGATATGTGAGGTTATGAGCCTTACGCGCCGGCCGCCCTTCACCCCCAGGAAGATTCCGGGTACTCATTTCTATTAGAGGCTGAGTCGATCTGAGTACCATAGTGCTGATGGAAGGATTATGTCAATTAAAAAGAAATCCAGTGAACTCATCGGGAATCGAACACGCGACCTTCCGGCCTGTAGCATAGTGCCTCAATGAACTACGTTATCTCTTTCCCCATATACGGCTAATACAAACCAAAATTAAACTTCTCAATACATTTTAAAAGCAGACTTTTTCCTGTCCCGCCCTCTAATGTGTGTGTAGAACAATTCAGTAGTGACAGAAACGAAACAGGCAGAGAGACAAGGTCAAAATCACAGTTTATGCAAGAAAACAAATCCCTCAGTTTTCTCAGATAAAGATAACAATTGAGGATAATGAAAACAGAAGGTCTTGGTTGACCTCAGGCTGCACTAAAATCTGGTTTATTAAGTTTCTAGGTGCTAACGGTTGCGACATTGTGCAGTCCCGTACGTGAATACCGATGTTTCGGAAGGAAACTCTCCCTCAATCTCTAGATTGAACCGGGCACAAAATTTTAGGATGTCGCAACGAAGAACTCTGGAATGTGAACAGGCCTCTGTCTGACCGGCGGGTCCTGTTCTTTCTTCTTTTAATCCAGCCACTGTAGACGGGACAGTGCCACAGCAGTAAATTGTGTAGGTATATACAGAGTGTTTCACGACTTTAGGGCATAACTGCAGGAGGTAATTTCCTAGGTCTTTGTGATCAAAAAAGTTCAAATAAACATATATCCGATTTGGACGGTTACGGAGTTATGACCGTTTTTTCATTCCCCTACTCGCCCTCGTGTGAACCGCGTCTATCATCTGGCGGTCGCTATTTTTAGCCAGCCACAGATAGCGTTCTCGTTATCTCGACACTTGAGAGGTATCTAAGGCGTGGTGGGTTGGTATGTCCGGCCACGGCTAGTGTAGCGACTGCTGGTGTTCAGAACAATTCTCATCTCCGTGCGTCTGTTACGTTCACGATGCCATTTACATTTTCATTTGAGGAGTATGCAGATATGATTTATATGTACGGGTTTTGTGACGGTAACTCAGTTCTTGCCGTAGCTGAATATCAGCAACGGTTTCCGAATCGTAGAATACCGAACCGGACAGTGTTTACTGGAGTTTACCGAGCATTGCGAGATACCGGTAGACTTCCCGGGGTCCGTATTGCAGCCGAGCGTGCTGTTAATGAAGGCGTCAATGAAGAAGGCATTGTTCGTGTGGTACACCGCGAGATGCTTTGCTCGGTCGCATTCTGGACGCCGCTGACCACATAAGAAACAGCCAGCTGAAGCTGCTACGTGTTACCCGCCCGGTTCACATCCGAGCGAAGGCCTGTGTTGCGGCCGGCGGTGTCATTTTCGAAAATCAGCTTTAAGCACCAATCAATTCAAATTAAAGGTAATTTCACGAAGTTAGCTTTACATTCATACTTTAAATGTATCATGTATTATGCTGGTTTATTATTTTGTTCCCTTTATTGTCAGTAATCGTTACCTTCTATTCTGAGTTTAAAACGGTCATAACTCCGTAACCGTCCAAAATCGGGCACATGTTTATATGAACTGTTTTGAACACAAAGACATAGGAAATCACCTCCTGCAGTTATGCCCTAAAGTCCTGAAACACCCTGTATATGTATATACAGTCTCTGTAACTTCTTACATTGTCTGCTTATGAGCAAGCGTCTGCGAAGAAATGCTACTGTAAGACTGTCTTATTAAAGATACTTGAACACGAAGATTCACACCGCTCTTAAGAAAGCCCTCCTATAGATCCGTTCTTTAAAGAGTTTCACTCACCTCACACAACCACATCATCTTCCCCTAGGATCCATACTAATGTTATCCTCCCACTGCCAAATTCCATATAGTCTTCATACAAATGGTTTCTGAATAAAAATTATGTATATATTTCTTGTCTTCACAAACTAACTACTTGTCAAAATCATTGTAGCCTCCGGAATTTCGCTATTCTAGCAATACTTGGTGATCCGCGAAAATTATTAATTTTCTTCTTTTGCAGTAACCTAAATTGCTAACCACCCCCTTTTTTACGTAGATGGCGGCCTGAATTCTTTATTTCATTCATCGTTGCTTTGCAGAGTCTTATGCACTTAACTGACCGTCTCTGTGGTCTAGTGGTCAGAGTTCCTAGCTGCAAATCCAGAGGTCCTGGTTCGATTCAGGACGCTACCACATTTTCTGAGGAGTAGTGGGTCTGGAACGGGGTCCACTCAGCTTCTTGATGATAATTGAGGAGCTATTTCAAGGAAATAGCGGCTCCGGTCTAGAAACCCGAAAATAACGGCCGTGAGGATTCGTTGCACTGACCACGCGACACTCTATCCACTGAAGTTGGAACTAACTTTGCCGACAAGCGGCGGTCGCTCGGTAGGTATAGTTCGCTTGCGGACTAAATCCACGGAGTTGTTTTAATCTCAAACTGAGCGACCACGCTTATTAGCTTTGTATATTAGTGTTTGATTTAGCAGTGCTTACATGTGGTTACCCAAGAATTCTCTCACAACAGTATCGTAAGCGAAAAACCCCTGCTGATAGTGAGAACCATATGAAACATGTGAATATACTCTGTGAGCAGAATGCAGAGTTTCAGTTATGTTGAAGCAGGTGGTATATATAGAACCACTAGATTTAAAGGGTTAATTAGTTTATGCTTTTGTAGGGCGCATATGATAGTTAGCATTTGTAGTGTATAGGGCCGGTACTGGACGTAGCCACTACTGGGTCAATACAAAGAGAGGTATTTCACCCACCAACGTCAGAGGCCGTTCCGACTATCGCATGTGAAACAGTTCGGCATGCCTCAGCATACCTTCCAGCTGAAACTACAGAACAGTCGGAATGCTTATGGAATGAGAACACAACCTGACCAAGACAGGAAATTCCTCCTATACCACAAGGACGACGTTACCTTAGAGGCCTACATTTCTTACACATAAAAGATAGGTTTGTGGTATATTTGTCATCTCTCCGTAATAGATTTTGAATCAATTGACGGATTTTCATGAAAATTGGTATGTACATCATGCCTTTGAATTCCTTCTATCTCGCTTTTATAGTTTTTTAAATTCCAGGCATAAATAGTATCAATATGGCTGCCGAGCGATTACTCTCAACTGGGAAAAACAAAGGTTACTTTGATTCTGATTCTTCCATTTCCAAAATGTGGTGGTCTTACATTGCACACTCATGCAGTGAAGCAAAATTAAGTTCATAAACTTTTAATATATGCCCATAGTTCACCTATAATTATATTTATTTTAAAAGATTGGATTTCATTGGAAAGAATATTAACAATCAAATCATCATTTATTATTGACTACAATAAATTTAATTTGTTGGTACACTTTGTTATACTTTACTGTCTATCTATCTGGAGCACGCGGTGGCATAGTTGGTTGAGGGGCTATGCCACAAGCCAGAAGGTCGCGGTTTCAAGTCCCGATTAGGTTATTGGATTTTTTCAATTGATCTAATCCTTCCAGCCGCACTATGGCCCTGGGATCGACTCAGTCTCTAACAGAAATGAGTACCAGGAATTAATTAAATTATTTTCCTGGGGAGTAAAGCGCGGCCGGCGCGTAAGGGTGACAACCTTACCGCCATCTTTGAGCCGATTGCCTAGATAATGTGCGACCCTCAACGTCTCACAACCCTATGGGCCTTCATGGCCTGTTACAGGCATAGCTTTACTTTTACTTTTTTCTATCTATCTATCTATCTATCTATCTACCTACTTACCTACCTACCTACCCACCCACCTACCTACCTACCTAAGTACCTACCTACCCACCAACCCACGAACACACCCACCCACCTACCTACCTACCTACCTATCACATTCATCCATCATGGTACACATCCCTATTTGAAGGCGTTACGGATATTCAGACTGTGAAGGAATATCCCGTTTTAATGGCGTGTATTTAAAAAATTATATGTAAAATTTAGTAATTTAAATGTTCATTGTCTCAGAGGTCGTTAAGTCTTTCAATAATAGAACTTATGGCTCTGTAGAGTGTGGAATCTGTACTGAATATTATCTCTTGTCAGCAGTCGATCTGTACCTGCAGCAAATGAACATCAAAGCCAATGAACGATGAAGACTCTAGTGACGGAGAGTGGGTGGGAAATGGAAGAGTAACTACTTCAAACTGGAGTTCACCTTTCCAACCTCTGTCAGTATCGCTATATGCATGCCGCAAAACATTATACCTATGCACAATGTGAAGCGCCAGTTAACTGTATTTTGCCCATTAATTGTTGACCCATATATATCACTGCAGATCTGTCACAGACAGTTGTAATCAATACTACGTTCACTAAATCTACTGCACGAATTCTCTAGCCACAGTAGACAGGGCGCCTGGTCTATGTACATTTCTGCCTGTCCATGGTCGAAACTTCATGTTATCAAATATCACTTCCCTTTACTCGTGTTTTGGAGGTCCCGAATTCGATCCTCGCCCCAGATGGCTGCCACTCCAGTCCTTACCTCAGTATACGTTGCTCATATTATTTTTATAGCCCATAATATTCCTGTCTGCTGTCTAGCAACTTAAAAATTAAAATATACAAAACTATAATTTTACATTTAGTTTTGTACAGATGTAAAATTTGGTTTCTAATGTTAGAGGTAGAACAGGGATGAAATAACAAGAAGTTGAAGAAAATTACATAATGAAGAGCTTCTTGACTTGTATTGTTCGCCAAATATAATTAGAATGATCAAGTAAAAGACGATGAGATGAACAGGGATTGTAGTACGCATGGGGGAAAAGGAATGCATACAGGATTCTGATAGGAAAGCCAACAGGAAAGTAAGTAGGAATATCTAGATATAGGTGGAGGATAATATTAAAGTAGGCCGCAAAAGAAATAGGGTGGAATGGTATGGACTGGATTCATCTAGATCAGGATAGAGACCAGTGGCGGGCTCTTGTGAACATGATCACTAATCATTGGGTTCCATAAAATATTGAGAAATTTTTGAGTAGCTGGTGGTTTTTGAAGAGGAACTTAAGTCCGTGATATTAGTTCATCATTTGCTGTCTTCCTCAAACCCAGCTAGTAAATCTTTTGTACTTGAGAGCGCATCGTTAAATAGAGCAATAAAATATTGAACTTTTCACAATCTTACGCTCTTCTCTCATTTCATATAATGAATTAAGGAAAGTTTTCAGTTCTGTTTCGTAACAGTCCATAAGAGACTAGTTGTTTCGTTGCTGTGATTAAGGAAGCAAAATGTCAACCCTAAGAGCTGGATTACCAGTAATTGTCATATTTCGGCGACCTCTTGCTCAGCATAGTGGCCGTTATGTTCCATGTTCCAGTGCCTTCCAATCCGTCACTGAATGGGGAAGGCAGCACGCCCTGGTGGTAAGGAACATAAAAACTTGTGGGTCGCATGCAGTGGTGTTCAAGAACCTTTGTCTTTGAACTGTCTAAGCGTCTAAGTACAGCAGTGGGGCCGTCCTATGCTACGTGAACAGAGACAGCTGGGCGGGACTATTTCGTTAAAGGGTTCTGACGATAGTATATAACACTTGGGATTACTTACTTACTTACTTACTTACTTACTTACTCACTCACTCACTCATGGAGCTGCGCCCTTCTGGAGGAGCCGCAAATTCAGCAGCTACTCAAGAATTTCCCAACATTTTATGGAACCCGAAGGTTCATCACCGTGTTCACAAGAGCCCTCCACTGGTCCCTATCCTGAGCCAGATCTATCCAATCCATAGCATCCCATCCTATCTCTCTAAGATCCGTTCTAATATTGTCCACCCACCTACGCCTTGGTCTTCCCTGTGGTCTCTTTCCTTCTGGTGGGTATTAAAAATATTAGAAAAAATAGTGTTTCGAAAATTGGATCTGTTTCCGTCCTCAGGTGAAGGGGTCAGACACCTACCCTTTTGGGTCCGTTAGACAGAGCTATCCTCAATCACTCTACCAGCAATTAAGGTGAGCTCTGGCCTAAGGATTGATGATCTGTTTCCGTCCTCAGGTGAAGGGGGCAGACACCTACCCTTCTGGGTCCGTTAGACAGAGCTACCCTCAATCACTCTTCCAGCAATTGAGGTCAGCTCTGGCCTAATGATTGAGGTTAGCTCTTTCTAACGAACACAACAGAGTTAAGTGTCTCCCCAAAGCCGTGCCATAGCTCAAGGGGTTAGTCGCTGGTTTCTCACCGCGGCGGCCCGGGTTCGATGCCGGGTCTGGTCTAGTGAGATTTATGGTGGACAAAGTGGCGCTGGGTCAGGTTTTCTCCGAGTACTTCGGTTTCCTCTGCCAATCTTCATTCCACCAATTGCTCCACAATCACCCTCACCTATCATCTGGGGCTGGTACAATAGGCCAGAAGTGGCCGCAGTACAAGGGACTTAGTCCCACCCCACTAGCAATAAAGAAAAGTGTCTCCCCTCGTCACCTGAGGACAGGAACAAATGTAGTTTCCGAAAATCCGTGTTCTCTATTTTTTAAAATACCGGACGATGGGCGAAGTCCAAAAACGCAGTAATTCAGACACCTACTTTTCTGGGTCCGTAAGAAGGAGCTAGCCTCAAGCACAATATTTAACTCACTGACTCACAAAGGCTCTCTTACTATGGTTAAGCACTATGACCTCTTAGAATTACGATTAATTTAGAACCTCTATTATTAACTGAAAATTTGGCGCCCGTCATAAATTTTTCTAGAGGTTTCCCCTCCAAATTTATATATCCATTAATTGTCCTTCCGCATCCTAACCACATGTCTAGTCCATTGTACCGTTTTAACGGGAATATGTGACCAGTCTAAACTGCGAAATTCTTTGTCATTTAATAGTAAAGGTACAGGTAAAGTTGTTCCTGTGCTTAACTAATTAAGCACTACGCCTTGAAGACGTATGGGGTAGTGGATGTATAGATCCATGTTTCCTTGAGCTCGGCACTAGTTGGAGGTGAGTGGTCAGCTTCACGATCCGGCCGCTTCATCCCCCGGTAAGAGACCCAGGTACCCATTGTATAGGAGGTTGGGTGAAACGAAGAACCCCTCTGGACGACATTGAAAATTAAAAATTTTTGTCCCTACCGGAACTCGAACTTCGGCCTCTCGGCATTCCAGTCCGTAACCAGTCGCTACCGTCAGTTTTGTTTTTCTTGGAGATAAAATTTTAGGAATTAATATATAATTGTAATAATAATAATGAAAATAAATTAGAATAGGCAGAAAATTGAATACGTAATATTGGCATTCCTTCACTTTCTTCTGTGCTCTTCGTTTGTTTTCGTGTGGATACATTTGTATTGCCGCGTGTTTCCTAGGTAACGCGACAAGAAACTTGCATGGGTTTCGGATTTGACGAATATGTTTATTGGAGAATCACTTTTTACACTCGCTAATGCAATCACTCGGACTTACAACGCCTTCAGACGTTATCTCTTCAACTCTTATAGCACTCTTGCACCGCTGATCTCCGTGGAGCGTCTTGGCTCTTCGTTCTTCGAAGCTGGACTGACTCTTGCTCTAGTCGGATACGAACTGACTTGTTCCAAGTCCAAGTCCCAGTCCAAGTCATATTGCGACTGACGGTTAGGCAGCCAGTATGTCTTGGTGTCAAGCTTTATCTGGGGCTCATGACCAAATATTTATTACTCTTTGACAGTTACGGTCTTGTTATTGTGGGACGCCCTCTCTGACGAGAGGACGGGTCTGTCTTTTATATATGCTGCTGGCCCTTGCCAGCGCAGTCTCTCTGGTATCCGAGTCCCTTGGGACTCGCGACCATATTTTACTATCTCAAATCTGAGAATCCCCCTTTCGTCGCCTCCTACGACTCGCAGGCTCACGGTGGAGGTATTCTAGCCCGCCTCCACACGGGAACCACTAACCCCACTACTTAGACTTGTTACTCTGAACTATTCTTCGCTTATATCCTAAGCTCCGACGGGATACAGATCATCTTGTCGAAAGGTTCAGTTTCGTTGTTAGCTGGAATATTCGTTGCTGCGGGAATTCAACAGTTCTGCCTCCGTTGGGTAGGCAGTTACGTAGGTAGTATGCGTTCTCATTGTCCGTTGCGCAGCGATGGATGTCCTATAGTCCGGCTTTCAGGCAACATGTCACAGTATATTTAAATAATCAGCAAGAAAACAGTACTTTCTAGTTTTATACTCATATAAAGAAGCACATATCGTGTACGCGTTGTTATGCAGTTAAACTTGCATAGACGGTGTAATAAATTGATCATACATGCCTATTATAAGTTTCGAGTGTATGCAAATTTTGACGTCTTTTGATAAAGCACTTTAGAACAAAGGTAGATGCGAGTATGTCACGTGAATTCAGAATCTTCGTTCTATACAACACCCTCATCATTGTAAACACAGGCACTGTAAAGTCGTACTAGAGCAAGCTATTTCTGTACACATCAGACGCCTTGTATATTTATAATAAGGAAACCCGATGCACATTTTTGCACACTGAGAAATGCTTTTGCAATTCCTTGTTAAAAATTCCATTAAAGGAGCAGCGCGTGTCGAAATCTTTCGATTCAGATAGAAATGTCAATATCATATGTCAACAATAACCGAAGTTTTAGAAGAGTGTCTTCTGGGATGTAAGACCGTTCAGTTAGGTAGAAGTCCTCTACGTTTCGGAGGAACACACTGCCTCCATCTTCAGGGTCGAAAAGTAAGCCAAACAAACCAAAAAGGAACTCCTACTTCTTACTAGTTTCTTACTTAGTTATTGGAGAGGGTGGGTTTCCCCATGCAGCGCGACCATTTTGATCTATTGTGCTTCCCTCTATGATATTCTACCAGTCTCTATACCCTACCGATACTGGTGCGTACCATCAGTCCCGACCAAGCCAGCGAGTTCGGCCTCTACTGGCTTGGCGGTATCTGTAATGCTTCCCCCATCTATCAGAGGCGTTAGAGACTACTGTTGGGCGGGAAATGTCCTTGAATTTGGCTCAGTGACCTCCTTTGGAGATATGAGGTTCTTTTACGTGCCGTAAAGCTACGACACGGGACCCACGGCTTAAAGTTCCTCCTGGTGGACTTGTTCCTTGAATTTTTCCGCCCTTAAAAATTCCACGACCTCCGCCGGGTTTGAACCCGCGTACTGCGAGTCATGAGGTGGGAACGTTACCTCTAGACTACGGAGGCCGCTTAGTTTCTTACTTGGTTCACTCTTCAATTCTGAAGATGGAGGCAATACGCCGGTTTATTTCTACCAGACTAGAAGCATTAACATCCCAGGAGATAGTACTATTCATGCTTACCCCTGTGGGAACCTCAAATACACCAAGGACTGATTTTTCTTAAATTTGGGACAAATGGTTCCGTTGTAGGCGACCCCATGCTGGTCCTTTTCAACATTACGCCACCAAATAACAACATGACTGCCGTGGAACAAAATAATTTGTGGGAAAAGTTTCATAAGACGAGACATAGCTCGTTTATTCAGCTAATAAATTTGTGTCAGGCTGATGAACTCAAAAACAATGAAAAGAGCATGCCGTAGGTTGGGTAGTATGTTCAAGATAATGCGTGCAAATTTTGTTCTGTATATTTTGTTAAAGAATTCAAAGAACATGTTTGCCAGGCGAACCTTGTAACTTATCAGTACTGGGAGATTGGCGCTGCAAATGACAATTCAGATTCTGTATTCAAATAAACAATAAATATATCTACAATTTCATTGTCAGTCATTAATTATAAGTTACTAAAGAGCTGCAGTACAGCCGGTGAAATTATATCTGACCCAATGAACCTTCACCTAGTTTAATTTTTACTAAGAGAAACTATTATAAAAATTTAGTTATTAAATTATAAGTATGAATTTATGTAATTTCAAGAAGTAGATTGAAGCACCTGAAGGAAATTAGGTATCAGATTTTTTCCGATACGTATTTTGTTATACATAGATTTTATTATATGTAATGTTTTAATTTCTTTGTAGTTAAATTGGAGTAATCTTTGTTATCGTAAACAGATAAATTGTTTCTGTGATGTTAATTCTGTGTATTTTAGTGTATGTTTACTGATCTCCAGTGTCGAAGAATAAGCTAAGCAAGCACCAAGAAGAAAATCTACCTGCTGCTTTCGTGGCTTACTTTTCTACCCTGAAGATGGAGGTACTATATTCCTCCGAAACATGAATAAACATCTCCAAAACTGCGCGGCGTAACATCGCAGAAGTTACTACTCTTACAGCCGTGACAACCTCAAACCTCACATCCGCAATTCAAATTCTTGCAGGTTTACTAAGAGTTCTGTATACTTTAATACAAGCCGGAAGGTCGTGGGTTCTAGTTCCGATGAGGTCATTGGATTTTTTCAATTGACCTAATCCTTGCAGCCGCACTATTTCCCTGGGATCGACTCAGTCTCTAACAGAAATGAGTACCAGGAAATAATTAAATAATTTTCCTGGCGGTAAAGCGCGGCCGGCGCGTAAGGCTGACTACCTTACCTCCATCTTTGAGCCGACTGTCTAGATAATGTGGGACCCTCAACGTCTCGCAACCCTATGGACCTTCACGGCCTGTTACAGGGATAACTTTACTTTACTTTTTACTTTTACTTCATATACTTTAATGTTCCTTTCAAGGCGCTTTTGTTTACGCGGTATCTTTTGCGTGACTCTGCCTTTCCGTTCCCAGCGACAATGTGAATTCTCTGAGCCTTCTTTCCATTTGCATATATAGATGACGTAAGTTTCAAATTTTCTCTCTTAGTCATGTGTGAAACTCTGACGTTTATAACATGAAAATGTTCTCTGATGGATGAGCACCAATGCATAAATTTAACGTTGTCCCGATAACAAATGCTACTTAGCTGTCACGAAGCGGGAAGATGAATTAATAAGCTTATATTTCAGCGAAATTTAATAAGCTGAAGGAAATTTCGTTTAGAGGTAACATTCTCCTTCTGTGCTTTTTCTTGATATTAGAAACTACCATTCTGTGCCGTTGGACTCTCTTGATCTGATGAAGCCTCAGCTCGTGGGGCTTAACGGCTGAGTAGGTAGAATTCCTACTTAGTATTTGGGAGGTCCCAGATCCAAAGCTTTGTCCGGACATCAGATACTGTGACTGAGGTTTTTCATAGTCCTACTCAGTAAAGGTAAGGTAAAGTTGTACTTTTACCTAACTAATTAAGTACTACACCATGAAGACGTATTGGGGAGTGGATGTATGGATCCATTTTCTTGACCCCGGCACTAGTTAGAGGTGAGTGGTCAGCTTCACGCCCTGGCCGCTTTACCTCCAGGGAAAGAGCCCCCGGTACCCCTTGTATGGGAGGTTGGGTGGACCCCAGAGCCGGTTTGGACGATTGAAGAAGTGAAAATTCTTGACTACCGGGACTCGAACTCCGACCCCTCTATCGTTCAGCCCGTAGCCAGTCGCTATACTGACTACGCTATCCCAGCTTCTAAGTCTTACTCAGTTCCTTCAGAAAATAGTACCTGAAATGAGGTCATTACCTCTTCTTTCAACATTCTTTCCAATCATTGTTCACTAATCACCCTACAATTAGAGGCCTTAGAGTCATAACCACTGACAGCGGTTTTGGATAAAAGATAAATAAGCAAATCTGTTTATAGACAGAAAGTTCAACGATGCTGCGTGCCGTTATGGTAAAGGACTGTAGTAGGTGGGTGTTTCGAGAATGATCTCAATGTCGTCAGGTGTCGTCAATTTAATGAAAAATGCATATTCAGAACAACTAAATTATAAGCATAAAGTATTTATTTCATATCTCAGTCAACACAACAATTATAAAACAGTATACAGATGATCTATTTACATGAAGTTCATATGACTGAGGCACAACATTTTTCGACCCATAATCGGTCATCATCAGTTGCTAATTCATCTTAAGTGCTGGACTTATACCTAATGTGGTTCCATATTGTAGGGTTGTTTTTTGGTTTGATATTAGACTTGTTTTAATATCCTCAAAGTTTAAATTAAAATTAATTGATTAAAACTATTATAAAAATCGAATTTAATATGAGGATATATTATTCCTCCGGTATACTGAGTGTGTATTCTGTTTCTTCTTAGGTAATGTGTATCAATGAGTGGAATAGTCACCCTTTGGTTGTTATGTCGGTATGACGTTGCTGCGACGTTATTTTATTAATGTATGAGTGTCCTGGCTTGCTTATGGTTGATTGGCTGAATGTTGGGTTTAATACTGATACGAGGTAGGTGGGTTGGAATAGAAACATCTACATTCTCTTCTTTCAATATTGCATATTATGATGTGATTTAATTGTGAGTACACGGAGAACACACTAGAAATTAAATAAACGAATACATCATTTCTCTGTGACCCTTCTCACGGTTTCTACTGGTTCGTCTGCAGTTCCCATCCAGGCCTCTCTCCGTACCACCTTATTCTGCGCTCAGCATACTCTTCTGTAGTAGGTTACTTCGAAACGTCCGTAGACTTATACAGACTACACGGCGTTACGTCCCGTAAGACAACATTCTTCATAGTCACGGCCGTGATAACCCGATATCTCAATAGAAAAAAAAATNCAAGGTGTTACAATAAAGAAACCGGATTCATGCTCTAACCCTTTATTAAAAAAAAATCAGACAGTCGAAATGTTATCCCCTTCAATGTAGTCCCCTCCCCGATCCCTACACCGCTCCATGCGAATTTTCCACTGTTGGAAGCAGTGCTGCAGGTCATCTTGTGTTATGCTCTTCAAGAGTTGCGTCGCTTTTGCTTTCACTGCATCCACGGACTCGAACCTGGTCCCTTTCAGCGCAGACTTGATTTTTGGGAAGAGAAAAAAGTCGCACGGTGCTAGGTCCGGAGAATNAAGAAATGCAACTTGTACAGAACCTGGCTGTGTTTATGCGAAGCCTTCATTTGTCATTCCTTCATGCACACCACGATGCACATGTACACTGTTCAAAGGGATAATCGATAATTTGTGTGTTATGACGGGGCGATGTCGAAAGTTAGCAGCTCATACGTCACTGAAAAAAAAAACTTTGTTTCATATGGCCATTCGGTGGGCGGGAGTAAACCCACTGTCCTATGTGAACTGTAACATTTGTTTTTAACGCGAATTAATATCCGCGTCACAATTATTCTGTACCTTCTTACGTAGTTTAGCCCACATTTTGTCAATGTGTCGAACGCCTAAGAACATACGAATATTTCTTATGAATTTTAGACATGTATAATCTGTTTCAACCGTTTCAATGCTACTCACGAAATATCTTGCTAAGAAATTTATTTATCAGTAATCTGTCAAGATGACAGGTCCACAGTCTCTTCCAAAACAGTTCCTCCACTTGATGCGATCTAGAGCTTTCTCCTTCAAATGAAAATATCCTCTTCTGTCCCCAAGGTCATCCAGCATCTTCTTACGTCTTCTTCCTCGACTTCTAGTCAGCTAAGGAATATTGGTTATTTTTGCGCGGATTCATTTTATATTTGAGACATTAGTAAAAGAACATGTCTTGAAATTTGTCAATAGTCAGGGGAAATTTTTTCGTCACCTCTGATAAACACAAATTGTCAGTACAATGAAAATATGTTAACAGAAGAATATTTTTTTAAATACAAAGAAACCAGACGTGAACAAATTTTCGAGTAGCCATTTCGAATTTCGGTCAACGTACCGACTGTATGGTTGTTGTTCATAGTTCTTTCATTACAATCTATCTGAGATTCCGGAATAATGTCTTAAAATATGTCACTGTTGAAACTACGTCTGGAGTCAATAAATAAGCTACCGACGTAAAACGAACAGTTGATAGTTCTGTCTTTTGCGATATAACCCCAAGTACCGTATTTACGCATGTATAGGCCGCGTGCCTGTATAGGCCGCAGCACAATTTTCAGACAGAAATTATAGAAAAAATAATTTTCTTGGAATATTATTTCAGGAGTAGAACATCCTGTATTACTAATTATGAATATATATTTTTTAAATGAAGTGTAATTTCGAATATAAGCCGCACCCAAGTTTTCCTCTTGAATTTTTGGCAAAAAATATGCGGCCTATACATGCGTAAATACGGTAGTTTGCTGAAAGCCAACCGATCGCTCAGAGGAATATGTCGCCACCATCTTCAGGGTTGAATAGTAAGTCAAGCGAGAAAACAGCATGAATTATGCAGCAGGAAAGTAAACAACCGGTTGATCAACAACTCCACTGACTCACCAACCGACCGATCAAAAACGGTGTTCGAAATTTATGAAATTTCGGAATGGATAAGGCACGATTCGATTTATAATCAGTTCTGGTAACCTCACCAACGTGATAGATAAAATGTTAACCGTGCAGGAGATAAGAGAAAATACTCAAATTGAGAATCAGAAAGATGAATTTTTCTGGATATTTCAAATTTGAGCTGACAGTTCAATGTTCAGATTTCACAACTGCTACAAGAAGCTGCGTCCCTTGTACTACAGTGGTAGTTTTATTGCCGGCGATGGCCAAATGCAGTTACCACGTACCTTGTGTTCTTAACTGGAACTACCTTTACGGAGCATAGTTCTCTACGGAACCCGAAGGCTCATTACCGCTATGATTAAGACCTCCGTAATGGTATTTATTCTGAGTCAGATGAATCCATCCTACACTTCCACATCCTATTCCTGTAGCATATTTAATATGTGAGCCTGGATAGCTCAGTCGGGATACCGACGAGTTAAGAGTTGAAAGAGCGGGATTCGATTCCAAACAGGGGCAAAAGATTTTTCTCTTCTTCACAGCGTTTAGACCGGTCCTGGGTCTCACCTATCCTCCTATCCAATGATAACTGGGAGCTCTTTCCCTGGGGATGAAGCGAGCGAGACGTGAAGCTAACCACTCGCCCCATTTAGTGCCGAGGACAAAAGTAATGGATCTATGTCCCCTCTGTCCCAAGTGTCTTCCTGGAGTGGTACTTAGAAATAAATGTATCTTTCATCATTTCCATGTTATATTCTGTATTCGCTCTGGTGTTCATATTTATGTAATGTATGTTGAATTAAAAGAAATGGACTGCAGACACACTCAGGTCATGTCTGTGGTTCTGAAGAGCAAACGCCTTTCTTCAGGACAACATAATTCTGCAGCTGTTTGTGTTACCTAAAGGCCAACATGATCCTTGAATTATGTGCTGCGGGTTTGGAACAGCAATTAAGCGGATTGCAGTGAGAAACGCGTGGCACCTTCGAGTGAGTTATCGCACTAACCTTCTGTGCGTCAGTAAATGGGGTTTGTCTGGAAAAGATTGAACTGGACTCAGAAAAAAACAATGAAAAGAAATAGCTGTGCTTTCCCTTGTTTGTGGCATGTGTGTTACTTTCAGAAATCCTGAGTGCAGTAAAACTGGGCAGAAGAAACAGTGTAGGGAGGGCAACGTCAGGCCCGTCTGGTGCGGATAGATAAATCTACACCACTCACCACGGAAGGGGGCTGTGAGACAGGGATGTGATAGAAAGGATATATGTACGTATAGCTGCCGTTGCACATACCATCTGTTTGTATGAGATTGTTTCTAGCAGAGAACATATTACGCATTGTGTTTTAAGCGAAATATTATGTAACTTACTACCCTGAAAGGGCCGCGCCATAGCTCAAGCGGTTAGTCGCTGGCTTCCCACCGCGGCGGGCCAGGTTCGATCCCGGGTCTGGTCAAGTGGGATTTGTGGTGGACAAAGTGGCGCTGGGGCAGATTTTCTCCGAGTACTTTGGTTTCCCCTGCCAATCTTCATTCCACCAATTGCACCACAATCACCCTCACCTATCATCTGGGGCTGGTACAATAGGCCAGAATTGGACGCAGCACAAGGGACTTAGTCCCACCCCACTAGCATTAAAAAGAAATTACTATGCTGAAGAAAGAGGCAGAAAGTTTCTCCGAAACTTGAAGAGTATCTGACAAACTACACAATGTCACATTTCAGAAGGCTGTAATCTTAAAAAATCTGGATGTTTTTAAAACATATTAACTAACCATCTAACTCGGGGATGTAGGACTTTCTTGAAAAGCTTGTAGTTACTCAACAGGGCAACAAATCATTCACTATTGTTGAATCCGAAGGCACATTACCGTATTCACAAAAAAAAAAACACTGGGCTTATCTTAGCTTAATCCAGTCAACATCCTTTCCCTCTAATACTTGAAGATAAGTTTTAATACCAGCGTTGCATCTGCTCTTCTAATCTGTCAACTAGAGGTCTCATGTTTTCATACATTCTACATGTCCGTCCATCTGTTAATCACTGATTTATGTTCACTGGTAACATCTGACGAAGGGCACAAATTACTCTGAGAATTTCTTCGTCCTCCCATTACTTTCTCTGTCTCCAGCCTCAAGCATTGCTTCCAAACACATTCGGCTTATATATTCTTCTTACGGCGGGAAATGACTGTCTCATATATGTACTAAGTACTAGGGGAAATTAAATTTTCATATTTCAATAAAACATGACTCCTAAGAATTAATAATTTTACCTGGGATGAATCCAGTCGAATCCCTCTCAATGTGAGTGCTCTGAAACACTTATGCCGAGAAACACTGTAGCGTTGTTGCGATACAGCTGTTTGTCTTTCTGTTTGTATCCTTTCTTTTTTGCATAAAGTGAAGCCAGGATCGGGAGGAGGGGCATGTCGGTCTTTCTGTCACTGTTCCATCAACCGATTTCAGTTCACAGATTTTAAATATTGCATTTTATTGTATAAGAAAACACAGATTTCAGTAAAACTGTGAGAATATACTACTACTACTACTACTACTACTACTACTACTACTTCTACAACCACCACCACCACCATTACTGTCGCTGCTACTACCACTACCAGTACGACCACCATTACCAGTTCAATATAATTAATTTCTTATATATTTACGTTCTAACTTAACAGCCCAAAGGCCAATTACAAAGTAAGAACCAGTTAAAAGATAAAAAGGTAAAGGTATCTCTGTAACAGGCCGTGGGGGCTCATATAGTTCTGAGATGTTGAAGTACCCACATTTTCTAGACAATCGGCTCACAGATGGCGGCAATGTTGTCAGCCTTATGCCCCGGCCCCCTTTTACCCCCCAAGAATATTCCTGGTACTCATTTCTGTTAGAGGCTGAGTCGACCCCAGGGCCATAGTGCGGCTGGAAGGAGTAGACCAATTGAAAAATCCAATGACCTCGTCTAGAATAGAAACCGCGACCTCCCGTCTTGTAGCATAATGCCTCACCCAACTACGCCACCGTGTTCCCCCAAGTAAGCATCAGTAGAGAAAAGAAACAAGTCACAAAAACAATTCAATTCAATTCAATTCTTTATTATTCAATTCTTTATTATTTATGTGCTGAGCCAACAGCCGCAAGGCCAATTATAGACTCAGCACAGTGTATGATAGAAGTAGTTACATTCTGGACAAACACAATATAAAATCAAACAATGATTAAAGGTTAATGTTGGAGGAAAACAAATTAATACATATAAATAACATACATAATAATAATAATTNTAGAGAAAAGAAACAAGTCACAAAAACAAGCAAATAATAATAATAATAATAGAGATGAGATGGCTCAGTTGGTATAGAGGTGTGCTACGCGCTGGATGCCTGAGGAATCGGGTTTAATTCCCAGCTGGGGCAAATATATTCAATTTACAACTTCTAGACTGGCTCTGGGGCTCGTCCTGCCTCCAATTTAATGGGTGCCGGGGCTCCAATCTCGGCATAAAGCGGCCAGAGCGTGAAGTTGAGCATTCACCTCCATCTACTGCCGAAGTTAAGAATAGACGGAGATGAACCTCCAATTCATGGTCCTTCATGATTCGTTGCTTAAAAACAAAATCAACTTAACTCTTTCAATAGGAAAATAGAAATAAAAACACAAAATACGGCTTGCTCTTTAAGAAAACACGAATTCTACCTTTATAATACTAAAATAAAAGTATAAAATATGGGATATTATTTGAGATTAAAACCGGGCCTACCTTCATAAAATAAAATTTGATGAAATATAATAATAATAATAACAGCAACAATACTAATAATAATAACATATACTTGTGAGAAATGGAGGCTGCTTTCAAGGTTTAGTTACTTTTCCGCTACTTTGCCACACGCAAAACGGCGGCAGACATGTCGATTAAATGAAACGCAGTGCCATCTAGTTTAGCGTATAGATGCATGCCGCTTACAGCGAGTGGAAATGTGTGAACTGATCCAATGGAATTATCCATTCTCCATATAAATAATACGAAAATAATTGAGCACATAAATATTATCGACTCTTTAGTGAAGATAGCTCTGTAGCTATGGGAGGTGGTTATTTACTTACGAGAAAGAGATGCTGAACCAGTAAGCCGTATTAATTATTTTCCTACTCCTGTTAGGACTGTAAATCTATCCCACGGTTCAGAATGGGTCTTTCCTGGACCAGAACAGCTCCTCTCTGTGACGAGGCTTTCCCCTCCAACCACATTCTCTCTGCCACTTTTTCGGCGCCCCCCTTTCCCCGGGGACTCATTGATTTTTCCGAATGTCGGGTCCAATGACTAGACCACGTTAATTCTTCTGCCACCAGCCAACCTGCCCGTGTTGTTCTGTGTGAGGGAATTACGTTAAACCGCACGAGAGAGTAGTAAGAAAAAATAGGTTCTGTGTGTGTGTGTGTGTGTGCGCTTGATGTGTGTGCAGTTAAATATATAGGTTAAGGATGAAATATGGACTTGCCCTAGCCATAAATTCATCTCCACAGCAAAATTATATGTAGACTGGAAGTCGCTTTTATCTCTCTAACGTATGATTTGATGTAGGGCAGAAGTTGGCAACCATTAGGGTTATATATTGCATTGCGAAATTTAATGATTAATTTCAGAACTATTTCATACTCAAATCTTTTTAAGTTAAATCTTAAGCACTTTTCACACACATTCACCTGTACTCGAAAGAAAGAAAAATAAGCTGCTGTATTTATGTAAATTTACGCTAATATGTAAGTAAATATAGGTAAAGCTATCCCTCTACCAGGCGGTGGAGGCCCATTAGTTTGTGAGATGTCGAGGTTCCCACATTTTCTAGACAATCGGCTCACAGATAGAGGTGAGGATGTCAGCCTTACGTGCCGGTCGCCCTTAACCCCCAGGAATAATTGATACTTATTTCTGTTAGAGGCTGAGTCGACCCCAAAGCCATAATACTGCAGGAAGTATTAGATCAATTGAAAATTCTAATGACTTCATCGGTAACGAAACAGCGACCTTCCGGCTTGTAGCATAGTGACCATACAAAGTTGCATTTCTTCTTTCAGCTCAATGATTAGGTGCTTCAAAATCGCTCCGATGGTGAAAAATTTTAAAATGATTCTACCGACTACCGACTGTTTTCTCTTTTGAAAAACAACTACTCGAGCACTTCCAAATGAAATGATGAGCCTCCATCTTTTATTAGAAATATGCTCATTTCCTGGAGCCTGAGAAACGGCGAGTAATATTTACACTGTACTTAAACTCGGCCGGTCACGGTAGCCGAGCGGTCTAAGGCATGCACTCTCTTCGCTCGCTCGGAAGCCGGGATCGTGGGTTCGAATCCCACTCAGGGCATGGACGTTTGTGTGCGTTTTTCTGTGTTTGTCTACAGGTAGAGGCCTTGTGACGAGCTGATCACTCGCCCAAGGAGTCCTACCGAATGGGTAAGATCTAGAAAAACCGAAGTGAACGGAGAAGTTCATGGAGGTAGGCCTAGGCCCACTGGGGCTGTAGTGCCAAAGGAAGAAAAAAACAAACTTAAACTCGACCCGTGAATGGATTGAGGAACTGACAATTAACATTTACACGGTCTCATCCAGGATACTAGCTGGAAGTGAGTAGTCTGGTCCTTCAACACCCGCTTTACCTCGCAAGGAAAGAACCTTCAACAGTCACTGGATAGGGAGGGATCCAGGACCTATCTGGACTCGGTTTCCAGTCACTTTACTGAATTAGTTACCCAGGTTCCTCTCATAATGGCAATAAAGCTTAACAGTGAAACAATAAAAGCGATGTCTGTTTGATACGTATAAGGCAATTGAGTGGCCCTTTGATCACATATGCCGATGTTTGGATCACACTGTCACTATTTAGGGGTGACTTACAGAAGGGGTTAAATTGGATGATTGGATTTATTGACACTTTAAACACACCACTTATAACTACAGGCAGTTACAGCGCTATCGCTATTCTACACACTTTGCAGTTGACCGTTACACACGCGCTAAGATTCTGTCTTCACTAGTCGTATCCTGGCAACGGATTTATTGCAGTCTCACTGTAAATTCAAATGGCATACAAAGTCTTCTTTACACATCTTAATTCTTTCCATTCCATTTCTTCTCAATCACCTTGGACTGCCATCCCAGAACTTGACCCAATTTTTAATAACAACTCCCTCAAACGAACTCCTTTTCAGCTGAACTCTTTCAGCTTCTGACAACAACTAACTTGACTACGGAACACTTCTTTGTAACTACTTTCCACTGATTACGCAGAAAACACGGCCTCTGTTGTTAAGGAGGAGTCTTAAATGATAGGTTTTCTAGCAATGGACGTCCTATTGTTGCTTGCGTTTGCTTCTTCCGGTATGTGTTCACGGAGTAGTTACCTAGCATTGGGTCTATACTTCACAACACTACAGTGTTGTGGTAACACTGGAAATGGCAAAATTTCGAGACACCGATGGAATTCGTTGAGAAAGATTTCTGATTATACATATACGTATATATCCCTTATTTCTGTGAACCTCATCTAATTATTTAAACAATATCAACATTTGAAGAAAGCAGTCTTCTGGGATTTGGCACCATGTATATGTGGTTTTAACCGACGTTTCGGAGGAACGTATCGCCTCCATCACCCTGAAGATGGAGGCGATACGTTCCTCCGAAACGTCGGTTAACACCACATATACACGGTGCCAAATCCCAGAAGACTGCTTTCTTCATAGTCACCGTCGTGAAAGCCTCAAATCTTACACAATATCAACATTTGTTAGGCTATCACGTAGCCCACAAAAATACACTAGCTGAAGGACCTAATTTTTGCCCTGACTTTTCTAAAAATAGACCTTAAAGTATATTTTTGTCGCCCTTCTTTCAATGCTTGTACCTACGTTTACACGAGCTCGAGCTTCAACAACTACATCACATTTCATGAAAAGCATAAAGATTAAAAGGCCAGATTACGTCATCATAACTGACATATACTCGTATGAATATTAGAACACTGCAAAAAAGAAGTGTAATAAGCGGCGAATAATTCTTATGTATCACTAAATCTCAAAGTCATAAAACTAGAGGACTCCATAGCACACATCTTTTATATTGTTTACGAAAGTGGAGCCGTCAGGAGGCAGGTCCTGTAAATCCATAACTAGAGGACGGAAAGGAGGAAATTAGGAAAATTTTAGGCAAAAGAACATGAATTCTAGAAGCAACTTATTGCAGATACTTGTCCGTCCTTAACGTTATATCTAATCTTGAAAATTAGCAGCTTTTGAGAAATCTGAAAATTGCAATTACCATTGATGAATGAGTTTAACTGTACTTTGCGTTATGAACCGAAGTAAACTTGACAATTAGAGGGAACTAACAAGCTGAAATAATATTAACTTACGTGTATATATATATTTATATATTACAATTTATGTGATAAGTTATAATGAATAAATATGTAAGTTGCGAAAAGAAGGATATCTGCCAGGGTAGCCATTTCCTTAGCCAGATGTGCAAACCTTGTACTCTCAGGATATGAAACGGTAATACATATAATTGGTTGGTCACAGTAGCCGTACGGTCTAAGGTATGAACTGTCTTCGCTCGCTCGGAAGCTGGGATCATGGGTTCGAATCCCACTTAAGGCAAGGATGTTTGGTGTGTATTCGTTTATTTTGTGTTTGCATTGTCCTATGTTTAGGTAGAGGCCTTGCGACGGTCTTATCACTTATCCAAGAAGTCCTATCGTCTGCAAAAAATTATTACGGAACTGAATAACAGACCTGGACCCTGAATGGGCCGGAAGAGCCGTTGAAAGAATACACATATTGGTCATTATGGATGGTAAGAATTAGTGGAGTAAACAGCTGTAGGTGGCCAGAAAAAGTAATGTGTTTGGTACCATGTAGAAAACGATTAAGTGGGAGGCAGAAGACTGATACTATAAGAAGTTTATGAAGACATGAAAAGAAGAAATTTGTAACGTGAAAACACGAAAAGAAGAAATTTGAAAGAGAGAGAGAGAAAATAGGCTTCTGAATGGCAGGGGTGGTGTACTTCCAAGAAGAACGTGTGGGAGTGGAAGAAGAAACAAGAAGAAACAATAAAAAGAAAGGGAAGGAAGAAGAAGCTATATAAATTTCGGCTAAGAATTTCGTGTGCAGATAATATAAAACCACAAACGCCAGGTCCGAATTTAAAACAAAGGCTCTTACTACTAAACTAGTCACTTTACTAAGCTGCAGGAATACAAGAATACATTTTATTCTGAATTGTAGTATGGATCCTGTGTATGTGAACTCGGCTTCTGGGGCTGTGGCGCAGGGAACACCAGTGTAATGTGAATACGGTAAGCCTTGTTAATCCTTCTACCCAAATTCACTTGTCGCGAGCGTCATACCTTGCTAATGACTGAGGACAGAAGAGAGATAAGTCACTCAACATTTACGGGTTAATCTGTACTTATGTTTTGCAACTTACAATTTGAACCATAAGAGCTAGCCAATGATATATCTTCCACAAAGCACGGAATGAAATATGCCATATAGGGTAACGAGCGTTTGTTTTGTGTCCTGTGTTTATGATTAGGAATTTCAAGAACGAACATGAAGATAGAGGTACAGAAATCAGCATGGTCAGAACACTTGCTGTACAGAACAAGTATTGTGACAAGTTAGAAAGTGAAGCAACCTTATATAAGGTTCGACTTCTCCACAGCGGTATAACCTACCAGGGTGCACTGCGTAATATTTCAGAGAATGGTACTTTTCAAAGCGATTCGATTTCAATTCTAAATCGTAATTCGCAATATTGAAGTGGGTGACGAAATTAAACTACGTATCAGACGAAGAGAGAGACCAAAAACCAAAAACTGATGCCGGAAGCAGCGTCATCAGCAGCGACTTGAAGCACAGAGCAAATGATGCTCGAGATGGTTCAAGTTCGTATAGCAACAGGCGTGACCAGAGTGGTTTGAACGGCTGCTGTACTGCGATGTGGAAAGCAAATGGAAAAACTACCACATTATCACTTTTCCTGGATAGTCTCTT
>NW_019744106.1:1489646-1536212 GCF_002891405.2 Cryptotermes secundus
GAGACTGTGGACCTGTCGTCTGACAGATTACTGATGATGATGATGATGATGATGATCATGATAAATATGAAACTTCTCTTATTTGATATTTTTTAGTATCGATATAAAAGTGCTAAAATTTCCATGCGCTTAATTAGTTAAGCATTATGCCATGAAGGCACATGGGGCAGTGGAGACATAGCTCCACCATCCTTGGTCTCGGCATTAGATGGAGGTAAGCTGTCAGTTTCACGCCCCGGCCGCTTTACCGCCGTTCAAATGGCCCCCCCCCCATACCAGTTGAATAGGAGGATTGGTGAGCCCCATAGTCGGTCTGGACACTGGAGAACCCGGGTCGTCCAGTCCGTAGCCCGTCGGTATACCGACTGAGCTATCCTACCTCCTCACTTTTCAATATCGGTAGTGACAGCATTGAAAGGGCTAGCGTGACTGATCTATTAGACCTTGAAAGAAGAACGTCTTATGATCCGAATTTTGTGGTCCGACTTTTTATGAAAAGTAATGAAATTTATGAAATAATGGCAGTTCAGAAAGGCGATGAGACAGACGGGTTTACGAATGGGTGGAAAAGTGCAACAGAAAAATGTTATTGATATGCGTTATGGTCGACTGTCATGTATAACATGTGTTTTTTTTTATTGCTAGAGATCCTGAGAAAAGCGACGGAAACCCTTTTTTTAATTGCTAGTGGGGTGGGACTAAGTCCCTTGTACCAGCCCCAGATGATAGGTGAGGGTGACTGTGGAGCAATTGGTGGAATGAAGATTGGCAGGGGAAACCGAAGTACTCGGAGAAAACCTGCCCCAGCGCCACTTTGTCCACCCTCAAATCCCACTTGACCAGACCCGGGATCGGACCCGGGCTGCCGCGGTGGGAAGCCAGCGACTAACCGCTTGAGCTATGGCGCGGCCATGACATGTGTTGAGAATAAGGAAAGGCACGATCAGTGTAAACGGGACAACCAAAGAATCAGCATCGATAAAATTTTATTTGGAATAGCTTCAGTCATTGAAAAACACGGGAATAGGAATGGCTTAAATCTGTATCGAAGAAGTTTTATTTGATGAAATCAGAAAACTTGCGGGCCGTTGGACTAAATGCAATAAAAGGCATGGAGATTACGGAGAAAGGCAAGATGTGTCTAACTAGATCATGATTATTGTGTCGAAACGTAATTAATATTCCTATTTAATTTATTTGTAACTTTCGTATAAAGCCAGACTCGAATATTGTCGAAGTGTAAATAATGCAAATATCTGGTACTTCTTCGAGCCCTGGGACCTCCTTTTCGAATACTCTGTTTGTATTTTCTGAATATGGACGCATTGCGATGAATTCAATCCCGGCTAATATTTAGGCCAATCACAGTGGCGGCGCTGTCTGAGGCATCAAATGTCTTCGTCCTCTCAAATACTCCCATCGTGGGTTCGAATCCCATTCGAGGAATGGATGTCTGCCCGCGTTTCTTCTGTGTCAGTGTTCTGTGCAGGTAAGGTCCTTTATACAGGGCTGATCACTCGTCAAAGAATCCTACCAGTTATCGATAGAGGTCCATAGTTCCAGATTAATTATGATAGTAACAGGCTAGAAGTCCTAATGCGAAAATAGTAGACGAACTAATATTTAAGACAGCTCTGTAATTAGGTTAGACTAAGTATGAATCAGACCTTGGTGCCGAGAGAAAAGAAATATTTGTTTCATTTCCTACTCTTGCTTGTTAAATGAGGGAAACGATAATCTCCCTTACAAATTAACATAAAATAAACTCCGTGGCTTTATTCTGCAAGCGAACTATACCGACCGAGCGACCGTCGCTTGTGGCGAAGTTAGTGCCAAATTTAGCGGGTACAGGATGTCGCGTGGTGAGCGCGACGAATTCCCACGGCCGTTAATTTCAGTTTTCTAGACCGGAGCCACTACTTTTCCATTCAAGTAGCTCCTCAATTATCCTCACGATGCTCAGTGGACCCCGTTCCAGACCCACTGCTTCTGAGAAATTCTGGTCGCGCCGGGAATCGAAGCCGGGACCTCTGAATCTGTAGCCAGGAACTCTGACCACAAGTCATGACTTGTCTTCGCCCGCTGAAACACTAGGATCTTGGGTTCGAATCACACATAAGTCATGGATGTTTGTGTGCGTCCAAGGAGTCCTACCGATTGTGTAAAAGATCGAGGAACTAAAAAAAGCGGCCAAGTTCCAACAAAGGGCTGTGGAGCCATAGATAGATAGATAGAAGAGAAAGTAGTTACAGGTTAAAATACCTCCAGCAGGACTTCTGAGTTTAAACAGTTTTCATAAGAGTAGTTGCTGCAACAGCAGATGTCTCACTTTGCTTGTCCCATATATAAGAATTAATTTACTTGGATTAATTAATAAGTAGAACTTAAAACAGCAAGGTGGGAGGCTTTGGACTGGATTCCTATGGCTCGGAATACGAATCTATGGAGGCTAATGTGAACACGGTAATGAACATTCAGGTCCCTTAAAATGATGGTGGTTTCTTGACTAGCTGAGCGAAGTTACCTTCTCAAGACGGGCTATGCTCCTTGAGTCAGTTATTAATTAGTAAATTACAGTAACACGCGGTGTTCTCGTAAGTTGACATTATAAGCTGAAGTTTAGTAATATCTCGACGCATTTCATAAACTTTACATTATAAACTTCATTTATTTCCTCACATTACTTTTAATTGCATTTAAGAATGAAAATTTTGTTGGATAATTAATGCAGGGAAACTAATAAATTTATAATGAGTCGGTTAATGGCTGTATTGTTATGCGAAATATTTTGTAGGTGTTTGAAATTAGACTGAATGTTACACAAATTGTTAATTCTTTCATGTGGAAAACTTTAAAGTTTAAAATTAAGAGTAAGTATGTCGTATTACTCTTTGTTGTTAAAAATACTAACTAGTGTTTAATGTTTTCGTACGTTTCCATGCATATCCACTCACAAAATGAGTTCTGCATAAGAACATGGTTGTGGCACCCACGTTGTTTGCCGAGTAATACCAACGGCACTCCTTCAACCGAACGGTTTAAAGGTGAACTAACATGATATTAAAGTACAATGTTATGGCTCGTTTCAAATTTTTGCTGCAAGAATTCATGAAAACCAATCATTGTGACCATGCGCTTTTAAGTATCACGCTCTCACTGTAATCGTTGGTCCGAATCTCAATAGGACTGTTATTCTTTTTAAAATACGTTGATGTATATTAAAAATACTTTATTTATTTAACCACGTATCAAGAATTTCCGAGCATTTTATGAAACCCGAAGGTTCGTGGACCGTGGTTCTATCGCATCATCTTACAAGGTATTCACATGCACTTACACATATCCAAATCGGCCCTCAAAATAGTTGCCGTTAGCCGCTTTGCAAGTCTGCCAACGTTGATATAGCTGCCGAAAACATTGCTGAAACATATTGACAGGAAATTCCCATAATGCGTCTCTTGTGGCAATGACCACCTCCTCGGACGACTGAAATCTACGGCCACGTAGCTTTACTTTCAAGCGGTGAAACAGAAATAAATCGCATGATACGAGATCAGGTGAGTACGGACGGTGTGGCAAAACGGTGACCTGTTGCCTTGCCAGTTCCTCTTGGACAAGAACAGAGCGATGTGCAGGGGCGTTGTCATGTAGCAACAGCCAATTCTTCTGCCACATTTTCGATTTCTGCCACTTGCATTTAACTGCAGTTCACAATAGAGGCAGTAGTTCTTCTTACACTATTTGCACACAACTGCCTCTTGCTCTGACGAGAGATGAACTAACAGGGCGTCATATTATGCCTCAACCCATCCGCTGTATTTCATTGCAACGACGCTTTGCGGCCAGTCCACGAACTTATTGACTATGGTAGTATGTCACCATGTAAATTTATTGAGTGAGGAAAATTTTCACGAATAAAATCCAACATAGAAAAGATTACGTATGATACTGTGCCAGCATTTAGGAAGTTAGATTGAAGAAAACTTAGAAAAACCGCTGGCTTGTTAGTCGGTCTGCAGGCTGACGTTCAAGAGTGGCTGCAACAATGCACCAAGTCCCACATTGTGACATCTGATATTTTAGTTTGTTGGATCCTAGTAACATAAGTTAGCAAACTGCTTCAATTTCAGACCTGTGATCACAGAGTTGATTATTTAACTAAATAACTTTTAGAAAATACGTTTCACATTCGGTACATACTGTAATTTGTTTTATGAGCTTGCCTTAAATGTGTACTATAGGTTGAGAGAAGAACATAAAATACAATTGTCTGAAAACCAATTGCTCACAAAATCTTACGGAAATTATAGTCTTGAAGCGAGCAATTTAATACATTAATTCTGCATAACGAATAATTTTGTGATTTATATATACAGCCTCGTAAGTGGGTGGACAATATTAAAATGGATCTTAGAGAGATAGGATGGGATGGTATGGATTGGATTGATCTGGCTCAGGATAAGGACCAGTGGAGGGCTCTTGTTAACACGGTAATGAGCCTTCGGCTTCCATGAAATGCTGGGAAATCTTTGAGTAGCTGAAGAATGGGCGGCTCCTCAGGAAGGGCTCAACTCCATGAGTGTGTAAGTAAGTAACATATATCGTGTAATGCTGTTAGGATAGCGAAATATAGAAGGCTATGATAGGCTCGGAAAGGAGCTAGGGTCGGAAAAACATGGAATGGGGACATAATTTTTGTTGGACTGCGTCCTGGAAAACGAAATTTCTGTGACTGCGAATGAGATAGGAGGATATGTTTAAGATGTATCTTAGCAAGATGGGCTGTGAGAATAGGAGGTAGCTGGAGCTATTTCATGATCGTTTCCAGTGACAGGATTTGCTATTAGCGAAGCGGAACTTCTGGGCTTTATACGAAAGAGTTAGATCGTAATTTGTGTGTTCAGGTTTAATCATGGGATCCTGTGAGCAAGATTCATGTGGAAATATTCAGCGCTTGCAATGACAGATTTATGTTTTCTTTGTGAAAACTATAAATTGCTACTCCAGTATAAGAATACAGTGAATGCTAAGTAGAAATCGGAAGTCAGACATGAATATAAAAAAATAATATGGGTTTTACAGAGAACTGTTTCTAAAATCGCAGAACGATTTAAGCTGTCTTTTTACAAAAATTTTTATCTTCCTAATATGCCGATCAAAATAAATTTCTTCCTAATTACCCTGTGAGAACCTCAAATCTTACTCTCAGTATGTCTAAATATATTTGTTTACAGCATAAAATGAACTGATTTTTGTAGTTTTAAAACAAAGTGACGTCATAATCGTCCATATTGAAAATAAAATAATACTAATTTTGCACGAACGCATATGATACAGGCTAATTTAAATAATTAAAGCTTTCTCAGCGGGGTACAGTGACAGACACCAAAACTCTGCAGTTACTTCATTGATCGACCTGTTAGACCCTGACGCTATAAACGTGACAGGAAGAGAAAAAAGAATTGGGAGCAACATTTAACACAAAATACTTATTGTTTAAAGGAAAGCAAATAAAAGAAGTGACGTTAGTTCTACGAGTAAATAAACATTTTCAGAGGATTTAGTTTTCCGATTGGCAGCAGTCCGAGTGCCACTAGTTGAAAAACTCTGTATAGAGAACATAAATGTGCCACTTTGTAGATCATATTATATGAGAATAGGAACAAGGCGAATTTTAATATTTGAATCTTTGTAATCTCTACAGCGTCATCAGTAGTTATAAAATTCTCTGCACGGAGCCCATACAACGTTGCGTGAGCATTTATGACTACGCTGCCAACCTTACAAACTCAACGCATAAATTGTTCAAGGCCCGAACCTGACCTCGTGAAACGTCTAGGGTTGCACGCAAATTCCTCCCCTGCTGCACGATTTCCAGGCTTCTTCGTAAAACCTGAATACAGAATGGAAGATAACCTGACATCTTATGGCCTCGCAGTGTACTTTATTACCAGAATTAAGACAATTAGCATATTTGGTTGCTTTAAAAGAAAATACAGTGTTACGATACCTTCCTTCTAGCGCGCGTGTGTGTCTGTTCCTTTTAATGACTTCTAAATAAATTTCACTGAAGTTTTTACTGTTTACCCTACTTTCCGTATTTTATAATTAAATATAGCTACACGGTGTCATGTCTGTGTGTCTGTACTCTTTAATGACTTTTAAAGATAAATTCTCATGGAACCTTTTTCAATATCATTCTACGAGAGACTAACCACACTTTTAACTTGTAATTCCTTACCATGAGTAACTCTAACATCACCCTGCAGACTTCAGAGTCGGCGGCAACATTTAGTGTAGTCATGAAATTTGGTGCCATAACAGATCGTCCTCAAATAGAAAATATTACAAATATTATGCTTTTGGACATTATCCATCGTCCTGTCTGTTTTTTAGAAAACCGTCCTGATACTTTTTTTTAAACATGACATTTCGGAGACTGGATTCTGTCCCCGTCCTCAGGTAAAACGTACTCAGTTGGGCCCAATAGACAGAGCTAGGAACTGAGTAGGTTCTCGGAGATATGGACTAGCTCTTTATATTGAGCCCAACTGAGTAGGTTTTACCTGAGGACGAAGACAGAATCCAGTCTCCGAAACGTTGTGTTCAGAAAAATAAACAAGACGGTTTTTTAGAAAATAGACAAGACGATGGATAATGTCCAGAAACACAATATTTGTACAATATACCATTGTCACAAACTTTTAGATCTCATTCACGAATAGGAAATTTTATTAGAGTAATTTCAATTAATTGCCCTGTTCTAAGATAGAGAAAAGACATCATTGATTGATCTCTCATGCCATCTGTCGGAATTGGACAATGAAGCTCACGGGACAGCAGAGGAGGGGCTCTGGGGCTAGAAAGTAGTTGATGCAATAAGGTATTTAAATAGGCCACGATATTTTCTCTGTACGTTACATATTCAGCATACGTAACTGCTTTTTCCATTCGATGTGTTATGCCGTTAAGTAAAATATATTGTGACTGAAATGACATTCATTATCACCCTGTCCACTGTGGCAGGCAAAGTCAGTTATTGGGTTTGCAGGACATCATATTTTGCAAATGTATGAGGTGGGCCACACAATGAAAGACCGGTAATGAAAGAATTTTTTTTTTCCTCCGCATCTATTTCCGTTCGCCATCCAACTTGCCTGTGTGAATATTTCTGGTTCTCAATCAGCCCGCTAGGTGGCTGGTTGTTACTTACTGAATGATAAATGACCAGAATAAATTTAAACTGAATTCCACGTCGCAAATTAAGTTCTGTGCCTTTTTATTGCCGCAGCTTCGAGAGATGGATATCAGGTTCTTTTAAACGTTGCAGAGAGATTTATAACGTTGTAAAGAAAGAAGTGGGATCTTCGCTGTCTTGCAATTAATGTCACATTTATGATGGCTGCATTGTTTACAGCAGGAAAGCGAGCATATTCCAGCAAGTTAGTGATACATGCCTAGTGCGGAAGTAACATGTAGTGGCCTTTGAGTTCTCTTTATGGTCCTTCTTCTGTAATTTAGATTTAGAATTAATAAGTTTATAGCCGATATTATAAACGTCAGTGCTAGAAGAAAGAGGCAGAAAACATAGCTTGTCAGAATGCAATTTATTAGCAAGAGCAATAACTCAATTTAATTCTTCAGGATGGCTGGTTTATTTACTTTGTCCATCGTCCGGTATTCTAGAGAACACTAATGAACACAACATTTCGGAAAATGGATCTGTTTGCATTCTCAGGAGAGTGTGTGTGGGAGACACCTATTCTGTTGGGTCTGTTAGAAAGAGCTACCCTCAATCACTGGACAATCTATGTAGCATAGAATGGCGCAGCATAGCAGTAAATTTCTTGCGGTTCTCGTCAGCACAGTCATTTTTGGTTTCAGGCCCAGTCGGGACGCATGACCAAATATTTATTGTTTTCAAAACCATTTGTGTGTCTGGAAATTGGGCCTCTTCCACGAGAGGGTGGGGGGGCACTCCTTATGTCAGTGTAACTACAGCTATCAAGGTTTGGCAACAGAAGATAACAGGAGAATTATATAATAAATATTTTGTTAATGCATGTACAGATCTGAAATAAGGACCGAAAATAAAGTGGAAATTGAGTGCAAAAGACCGAGCCAACAAACCAAATCCATGAACACCAATACATATTGAAGATTTTCATTTTGTATAAACAGTCTACTTACGCGATAATGTCATGTGTGAAACAAAAGAGAAATGAACCCCAGAACTAAAATCATATAGAGACCCATGAAGAATCTGTCATACAATACGGATATGTCCTCTGATGCCATAACCTCATTGTTGATTACGGGGATCCATATGGGAGAAATATCCAAAATGGGCTGGCTGATAGGATTGGTTAAACATGATATATGGGCCGATTCCTTGTATTTCCTACACCTCCTGCTACTTCCTGCTTACAAAACCTAGCTCAGTTGCAGCCTACCCTATGACCTTCTTCATGGGAATACTAGGCTAATTTTGGTTTCTGTACAAGATTCTCTTTTCAGATTTTGCCTATGTTTGCGGAGCCCTGTTACACCAATGTAGCTTCTGTCATAGTCACAGGCACTGTGCCGTCTGTTGCGGATCTCCCCAGCTTGGTTCTCATGAGTGAACTCCTAAATATATATTTGCTTCATGTAAGATGGTCCTAATGTTATACTGATTCCCTATACGTTTGAACTTTTCTGACTGCTCTTCGCATATGGGATATACACGGATCCAAGAGATTTTACCTCGGTATAGAGACGACTGCTGCCCTAGGAATTAGTAACCGAGTGTGGATTACGTCTCAGTCTACCAGTTTTATTAAAAAATCTTGTCGTTCTTGGCATATGGCAGAAGCTCTGCTGCACAGACTCTGAATTATTCCTTTTATGAAATGTGGAGGGTTATTATATTTGAAGCTGATTATATATATATATATATAATGGTATTAATTCTATCTAATTAATATTTATTTACATGCTTACAGAACGGAAAAAGCCAATTATAATATAAGTACAACTAAAGATAGAATCAAGAAACAGGTGCACATAAACATAAACCAAGCCAGGGTAACCTGGACGTTAATAAAAATCCAGTAAATTCAGTGGCAGCGGACATTGTGCTGAAAAAATTAATATATATGCATTAATAATAATAATAGTGATAATGATAGTACTACTAGTAATATTTCCATCACAGAATGTTAGCAATTCCGACAAAATGCTGAAGAAATAATTTAGTCTTTTAACCGGAACAGCAGAAGAGGTTAATTTTGCGGTGCTGCAACAAGCTGAGAACATAGGCAACACATACGTAATAATAATGCACTCTTACGAACAGAACAATGTCACATGCAAATTCATTATACGTATCAGGGGAGAATATCTTAATAACAAAAGTGTAACGACGCAAGGTATGCTACATGATTTGAACTGGATTGAGGAAATTATATAGATCCTAAATCTATTGTGGCGTTTATGAGGATTTAGATCTCCGCCGTGTCATAGAATGAACCGCTTTCACCTCCTCCTCCTCCTCCGCCTTATTTCGTTTCCAATTTTCTACTACGCCTTGACACTCTTCCTCGTTTTTCTCTCTCTTACACACGTATTTGTCCTATTGAGACAGCTATTCTGACATCTCTCCAACTAGCAAGAAATTATCTGTGCACCGTTTTCTGTTCCTTCCTTTCCTTATTTATTTTGGTTTATTTTTTTTGTGGGTAGGTCTGAGCTACATATTTTATTTTTTACTCGAGAGTAGTTCTGACCTGAAGCCGATGACAGTGGCCGCGCGGTCTAAGGCGCGAACTGTCTTCGCCCCCTTGAACGCTGGGATCGTGGGGTCGAATCCCACCCAAGACATTTATATCTTTGTGCATTTATTCTATTTGTGTTGTTCTGTGTGTAGGTAGCGGCATTGAGATGGGCTGATCCCCCATCCAAGGAATCATACCGACTGTGTATAGGATTAACAAACTTAAAAGCTGGCAAAGGCCAAGAAAGGCTATTAAGATGTGCTCCTCAAAAATGCGACTCCATGCAGTCCTCCATATGGAGACCCATTGAACAATACACGACATCATATTCCAGGAGACTGTAATCGTAACTCTCTTTTGCGTTGTCTTAAGGCCCCCACAGGACAGCTAGGACGTTGGCTTTCCTTCTACCTGAAAATATATTTCCACCCTCAGAAAAATCATGTGCATTTATTTTTTACGCGAACAATCCACAACTTCGAAACAAGGTGCACTCTTTGTTATTTCTCGGTAGGTCAGCGCCTGCCGCTTCTGACTCTCTAAAGGCCTTAGTGACATTTCCGGGAAACACTACATCTTGCTTTAGATCCCCATGCTACCCTGAAACAGGTCCAAGTAATTCAGAATTGCATTTAATTTACAGTCTTTATATTTACTTTTTATTCTTATTCGCAGACATGCAGATCGCCTGTTGTTATATGTATCTCGTGTTCATAATATCACCGTAGTGAAAGGAGTTATATTAGGGACAGTAAGTAGAATACTCTATTGAAGTCGAATTTTAAATTCTATAATAAAACGACCTCTGAATTTATATATTTGTGTACAGAAAACATTAAAAAATCCTGCCTTCTATTGAAACTCATTCTTTGGCCGATATACCTCGGAAAAGGAAACTTGTAAACAGATGCGAACTCAGAGTACTTAGTTTTTACGGCACGTTCCATGTTGCAGCTTAAAATTTCATCTCCACTTCCTTTCCCATTCAGTATATCAAAAGTACAATTGTTCCGGTGGAGTATGAATGTAGGAATGTAACGGGAGTGTAAGCTTCAGAACTGGGTTCGCGGTTTTCCAGTCCCTTGATTGCTTTTAAGTCAAGTATAAGTCGCTAGTAAACATCCCCTACGGAGCATAATCCTGCTTGAGAAGCTAATAGTTGATCTGCTACTCACCTTTTGTGGAACCCGAAGGTTCATTACCTTATTCACAGCATCCAGCCACTGGACTCTACTTTGAGCCAGATGAATCCTTATCCACAGCCTCTCGCTCTCTTTCGTTAAGATTACTTTTAATGTTATTCTTCAATATAGGCATATGTCTTCCAAATGGCCTCTTGTCTCTAGGGTTCTAAACCACTTTCTTACGCAGTTCCCATCCTTCCCAGACGTACTGCACGCCTCACCGATTACCCTCCTCCGTCTTTGATCACCTTAATAATAAAAACTGATGTAGATATTTTGAAGAGCCTCATTATGAGATTCTCTCCAACCTCTAGTCACTTCCGTCCTCTTCAGAACACAATTAGTGTATTGGATGTTGTAATTTGAGTTGTTTCTTTGCAGCTATTCGCAGGGAAATAATCATACAAAGTAACAGAAATGCAGAGGGGAATTTCTCTTAGGAAATCAACAGAGAGTAACCATTATACACGTTATGGTCTCTTTATTAGAGCACTGTTGTGAGACCTACACCTCCTGGTAAGACAGCCTCTTGAGATGTACAGCACACACTTCACATTTTCGCAGTTAAGTAGGCTGCTTTGAATATGAATTCCATCTGGATATGGAAGAAGAGTCTTAGACTATCCCCAGCGTTTTGAAATGTGCGTAAGAACATATTCAAAATTGTTGTTTTATTACTGTGTAGACTAATAATAACAATTAAATTACATCAAATTCTTGTTTATTAACTTGCAAACTTAACAGCCCAGAGGCCAATTGCAAAGTTAGCACGAGTACGCAGAAAGAAACAACTTACAAACAAAATATTAAATTATACAGTTTGTATAATAATAATAATAATGACAACTTCATGAAAGATCTAAATTATTATTAACAAGAGAGAAAAGTAAAATAAATAGATTTGATATTATAGAATGATTTGACACCGTCAACTGTGACTCAAATATAGTATTTATATGATGCCTTTACATGTTTCGGTCAGTAAACGACCGTCCTCAGAAGGTACAACAGCACGTTGAAGAAACTGCTATTACTTGTACACTGATCATAATACATCAAATTGAAACAAAGTCTTATATAAAGATTTTAATTAATACAAATTGTTGTTGAGTTAAAAATTGTTAAAGTTCATAATATTTAAAATCTTAAAACTCTAAGGTTCGTGTCTCCGTGTCTCTTCTATCAAAGGGAGATTTGGAAAGATATTGCCGTCCTTAAAGATCCGGGCTGTGTTTCTCCCCTTTTTTATTGTAGTTTGTTACAAATCAGTATGTTGTTAGGCTGTTACACTTTTCGTTGTGTGTTGCCTCAACACAACGAAAAGAGTAAGAGCCTAACAGCATACAGATCACGGGCTCGAAGCCAGCACGTGGCGTGGATATTTCTGTATTCTACTGTATAGAAGAGTCCATGCAAGGAGCAGACACCATACCCAGTTCAATTTTTACCAAAATCAAAAGAATTCGTAGTATCAAGCGTTAATTATGAATCGGGACAGGACAGAAGACATAATTCGTGAGAAGGAAGAACGGGACTTATTACTGCCAAGTTGCTGGAAGAGAGCTGAATAATCAGGAACTGCATGTCGTATTATTCATTAAATAAATTATTATTATCATCATCATAATGATATCTTAAATACACCAAGGAAGTCGATAAGCGGGGCATGTAGCACACATGGAAGAAGTGAGAAATGCAAATGGAATTTGAACAGGAAAACTGAAGAGGAGAATTTATTCAGGGTACCTGGCCGTATACTTGTATGGCAGGAGGATTATAAAATGTAGACTTATTATCATAAATGTGGATATGAGTGAATTTTTATTCAACAGGCTCAGGTTTGGGTCCAGTGGCGGAATCATGTGAGCACAATTACTCGTGTAATGTTTTCGGTTCCATAAACGTGGGAGACGCATTGACTAAATAAGCAACTATACAATTTTCGAGAAAGACGCCGCAGTACAGCGTTCTGTTTGCTTGAATTCACATTATGGCGCACCGAAGACATATGTAAAGTGCTTACAGAGATGAAAAATCTTACAGTATAAATGTTTGCAATTAATACTGAAAGCAGACCATTTTCTTCATTCATTCCCTCAGCCTCTTCCATGTACGAGGGTCACTCCAAAAGTAATGCATAACATTTTTTTAATTCAATTTTTATTCTAGACCTTTACTACTTATACGGTATGTTGATACATCCTTTGGGAACAAAATGACACTTCTCCACATAATCTCCATCCCTTTCAACTGCCTCACGCCACCTTGGAACTATGGCCTGTAGGCCAGCACGGTAAAACTCTGGACCAGCGCGTCTAAGCCATCGTTTAGTAGCTGTAATCAGAAGGTGTCACATCATGACCATAAGGAGGGTGTTGCAGTGTTATCCATCCAAGTTCTGTGATCTCGTCCTTGGTTTTCTGACTGACACGTAGTCGGGCATTGTCGTGCAACAGCAAAACATTCTGTTTCTGCCAATGTGGTCGAGCACTACTCAGTCAAGCTTGAAGTTTCTTTGGGGTTGCCACAATGCGTCAGAATTAATGGTGATTCCTTGTGGCATGATGTCCACAAGCGAAAACCATTCTGAATAAAAAAAACCGTAGTCATAATGTTTCCTCCCCAAGGCGCAGTTTGAATTTCTTTTTGTTGGGCGAGTTTGCATGGTGTCATTTTTCAATGTCTTGTGAATGTTTCCCACTGTCTCATTCTCACAACACAAGAACTCCTTTTGACGAACATCTAGTGCAGCAGCAATTTTGAAGGAGTGCCATGACAGTATTGCACGTGGGAACGGGTTGAATTAAATTTGAATACAAGCAGGAAGGATTCCTCTATGCACCCTACAAAGAGCTAAACCGTATAATAAAAATTGATTATTTTAAAAAATGTTGTGCATTACTTTTGGAGTGACCTACGTATGATGTCCATTAATTTCATCTACATATGATAATAATCTTGCTGAAAGAAATAAGCGTACATTTCATATAAAGCACATAATAGTGAAATTAACTTTCAATTACTGCAGAATGTTCTGACCTCAATAAAAACGTCTACTGAGGATTTCAACTTTCCGTTACTATAGCAATCAATCACTCACTCACTCATGGAGTTGAGCCCTTCTTGAGAAGCCGCCAATTGTGCAACTACCAGCATTTTATGGAACCCGAAAATTCACTACCATGTTCACAATATTCCTCCACTGGTCCCTATCCTGAGCCAGATCAGTCAAATCCATACCGTCTAATCCTGTCTCTGTAAGATCTAAGAGTGAAAACAACACGGCAAGCCATGAGCAAACCCTGGACGACATCAAGAACCTCCTCATCAAGATAGACAGGCGGCACAAAATCTGCCCCATACTCGTACAAGAAGGACGATAGGAGTACGGACACGAACCTACGTGGTTTAAAAAATTTTAACTATTGACAATAAAGGTTTCTTAAATAACATCTAGAAACTTTTAAAAACTTTACAACACCAGGAAGCTGCCGTGATTGTGAAACGTTCGACTTTATGCGTACTGTGCATTATAGGATATAAGTGTCTGTATTTTAAATCAAAACACCTATTGTGATGGTAGTTTCCAGTTTGTAATGATGTTCCCTCTGAAGACGGCCCGTAAGGACCGAAACATATAAGGGAGATAAGTTTTAACGTAGTAAAAACTTATATGTCACATTGGACGGAGTGGTTTGTATTTATATATCTCTAAGATCTATTTTAATATTGTCCACCCACCCACGCCTTGGTCTTCCCATTGGTCTATTTCCTTCTGGCTTTCCCACCAATATCCTATATGCATTCCTCTTCTCCCCCTATTCGTGCTACATGCCCTGCCCACCTCACCTTCCTTGATTAGTATAGCAATTCTTCGTTATTTAAGCACAATATATGCAGTGCGTTAGACAATTCAGTTACACGCAGGATTTTCTTTTAAATTTTAAAAATTACAATTTATGATTTCGTGGAAGAATATCACGTCGACACATCTGCTTATTGATATGTCAGACCCAGTTATGGTATCGTTGGTCTCGCTGTTAGCGTGTACAGCACTACAGACAGCAGGCAAGCAGGAAATATTTATTTACTCTTTAGCTGAATGTTGGCTTGACACACATACACGGTGTCATATAAATGGAAGGGATGTAGTACGTAGCCGGCTTGCGGGGTTTGTTTATATCAGAGGCCTGTTAGAAATCTCTTGCTGTCTCTTAGGATCTCTCACTATGCCCCAAGCTGAAATGGCGGTACCCATATTGCAATATACTCGTAGGCTTACCAGATTTCCTCATCTGTCTGCGGATTCATCGTTGAACGCTGATATTTTTGTTTAATTAAATATGTTGGTATATACTGTCACGTGTAGGGGTTTGCGCGTGACTTACAACACAGGTTTTAGATTAAATGATTGCATTTATTGACATCTTATAAACACCACACGGAACTAAAGACAATTACAACGCTCTCCCTATTCTACACACTTTCAGAGTTCACCGTTACACACACACTAAGGTCCTCAGTCTTCACTAGTCGTATCCTGGCAACGGATTTATAACAGTCTTACTGTAACTACCACATATGAAGTCTTCTTTTCACATCCTACTTCATGTCTTGCCATTATTCTGCAACAGCCAATTCCGAAAACTTGACTTAATTGAATTTCCCTGCTCTCAAGCTCATATCCTGGCAGGCTGGCGTCTCGAAACTCGACTAACTCTTTTGAACTGAACTCTTCCTTATAACCACTTGCGTATGTATGCGCTTAGTTTTATAATAACGCATAATTTAATCTGTGCGAATAATTGAAATTTATTTTAGTGTACGGTGTTTCGCTTGCTCTTGAATATAATCACCATACGGATTTCTTGGAGAACATTTTCCGTGAAAAGACAAAGAAAAATATATTTCTTCTCATTTGCATGGGCGTACCTCCCTTCAGCCTGCCACCTTCTCTCAGTAGCACAGACTTTAACTAATGAAGGACTTGAAGCTGAATTTCTTTTAGCCAGAGATATTGTGCGTCATATTTGAAGAAAACATGACAGTAAAACATCTATTACATAACTCACGCTGACAAGTTGTCAGCCTAGAAAGAGGCATGGAAGGCTGCTTCTTCCTGCTCTTCTCTTTTCGGGTGTCTTGACGGTGAATTTCTTGCCTTGGGACGCGTGTACTTGCAGGTGACGTTTAAGTGAACTTTGCCTGTCTCCTGAATATTGGTTACACATTTGACTGCTGAGTATTTAGCCATTTTACGGCACGGAGTGAACTGGTTAATTCATGTGATAAAGCCTAGTGAATGATGATACAGAAGTGATGAGAGAGGAAATTGTTGTGGCCTGTTTCCATTGCAATTTCTGAAGTTGTCTAAAGAAGGGACTGAGAAAAACATCAATCAGAGTAGCAATCCTCTGGACTGAGGTTCGAAACCCGGACTTGCAGAATATGGAGCAGGAGAATTAATCTCTCGACCGTAAAAGTTGTTAAATTATTTGTCGTTCCCAGCGACGCCGGTTTTTAATGTAGAGTGTTCTCTCGAAACGTTGGGGACAATTATTGTTCCGAAAGATTTGTTTTGTTGTGGCCTGTTTCCATTACAATTTCAGAAGTTGTTTGAAGAAGAGACTCAGAAAAACATCAATCAGAGTAACAATCCTCTGGACTGAGGTTCGAATCCCGGACTTGCAGAATATGAAGTAAGAGGATTAATCTCTCGACCGTAAAAGTTGTTAAATTATTTGTCGTTCCCAGCGACGCCGGTTTTTAAGGTAGAGTGTTCTCTCGAAACGTTGGGGACAATTATTGTTCCGAAAGATTTGTTTTGTTGTGGCCTGTTTCCATTACAATTTCAGAAGTTGTTTGAAGAAGAGACTGAGGAAAACATCAATCAGGGTAGCAATCCTCTGGACTGAGGTTCGAAACCCGGACTTGCAGAATATGGAGCAGGAGAATTAATCTCTCGACCGTAAAAGTTGTTAAATTATTTGTCGTTCCCAGCGACGCCGGTTTTTAATGTAGAGTGTTCTCTCGAAACGTTGGGGACAATTATTCTTCCGAAAGATTTGTTTTGTTGTGGCCTGTTTCCATTGCAATTTCAGAAGTTGTTTGAAGAAGAGACTGAGAAAAACATCAATCAGAGTAACAATCCTCTGGACTGAGGTTCGAATCCCGGACTTGCAGAATATGAAGTAAGAGGATTAATTTCTCGACCGTAAACGTTGTTAAATTATTTGTCGTTCCCAGCGACGCCGGTTTTTAAGGTAGAGTGTTCTCTCGAAACGTTGGGGACAATTATTCTTCCGAAAGATTTGTTTTGTTGTGGCCTGTTTCCATTGCAATTTCAGAAGTTGTTTGAAGAAGAGACTGAGAAAAACATCAATCAGAGTAACAATCCTCTGGACTGAGGTTCGAATCCCGGACTTGCAGAATATGAAGTAAGAGGATTAATTTCTCGACCGTAAACGTTGTTAAATTATTTGTCGTTCCCAGCGACGCCGGTTTTTAAGGTAGAGTGTTCTCTCGAAACTTTGGGGACAATCATTGTTCCGAAAGATTTTATAATGGAAAGGTTTAGTGCCAATCGCTTGTTCATGAACTTCAGAAGAAATAAAAGGGGCTGAATAATTTATGCAAACTTCTGTCAGAATCACTTTTACAGCGGGCCGAAATGATTGGATATAAATTGTTAATGTTCTGTACGTCTAGCTTGGCTTGCTAAATCAAATACTCACAGTAAGAAGGAACAGCTTTCGAATTTCTTTGGAGTCATGCACTGTATGTCTGTACTGCACTTCTGTCCCTTGCAGACTCGAGATGTCAGAGCGAAGTAGATTTTGCTGAGTGACGTGTTTCTGCACAAAGCGGGCAGGGGGAAGTTGTGAAAGATAAAATTTTTTTTTTTTTTTCTCATATACCCCTTCCTGTCATCCTGCTTCTTTTCCCTTTCTTGGTTCTTCTTCTGTGCTTTCGATCTTCCATCCCATTCACAATTGTCTTCTTCTGTTTCTCTTTCCTGCTGTACTTCTATCTCATAATTATCTTGTCCTCTTTCCTCTTTTCATCTTTCTTTTCTGGCCCTCGTTCTCCTGTTCTTCCTTGTATGTTTTTTCTCTTTTATTTCATTCTCATCTTCCTTATTCTACGCATTCAGCTCTTCTTCTTTCTTTTTCCTCGTTTTATTTTTCTCCTTATTCCACTTCTTCCTTCTCCTTTCTTCCCTCCTTTTCATTTCCTGATCCACAAATCTGTACATTCTCTGTCTCACCAGATTGCGATCAACCCGAAACGTCTTCCAGTTACAACGAATCACCCACACCGAGTTCGAAGCTCAAATGGTGCAAGTTAGAAGAATGTAGGTACAGCTTTAGTCACCTTAGCTACCATGCGGAGTGCAGGAGGTAGTGATCGTCCATCCGTCCGTAAGAATGGAACGACTCGAGCATTCCTAGACGGATTTTCATGAAACTCGATATTTGAGAATTTTACCAAAAATTAATCAAAGAGCTTAATTTTAATTTAAATTGGACAAATATTAAAACAACTTTTCATCGTAATCTACATGAGTTTCTCCCTGTATCTCGCTAGTTTTTTTTTTCTCAGAAAAGAAGATACACATACTTGGAGCAAAATTTATGGAGACACCTTTAGTACGGGTTGTATGTCCGATATACTTTCTCCTTGAATCTTAAAATTTTCGGGGTCCTGTTAATAAACAAAGTGGATATTATGAGTACATTTCTGAACTTGTATGTACCACAGTTAACCATGACTTACTGAACACAGTAGAAATTAAGAAAAACGTGATTTTTTAAAGGTTAGACTGCGCTGAAGCCCAATTTTATGCAACCTTTCAATAAATGTTCTACGAGTGCCATTATTTCAGTACGAGCTTGAAGGTTATGGCAATCACTTTATATTACGACAGTTTTGTTTGGTAATTGTATTAATACTGTACATTGAAGCCTTAATATTTGGCTGTTTATTAATTCAGTACACAGTGTACTTCCTGCCAATTTGAACATCTAGCGCCAAAGAGCCGAGTGCGAATTGTGTTTTTATATTACAAAGTTAAACTTCATCGTATTCTTAATTATTTCGTATACAATTCATTCTACTGAACGTGCCTATTAAATGTGGATTGTATTAGTGTACTATCCTGTTTCTCTTTAATTTTCGCGTTCACACACATACACAGAGAAACTCCCCGCAGTTCTTTGTACCTGAAGGACAGAGAAGAAATCTTATCTTTTACCATTAGTTCAGGTTCGCTAACTTATCGCCATCTTACGATATTTCAGTCGAGTTTACATCATTACAACCTATCTTCTGAACATCCGTTCTAATATCTTCTTTCCATCAACTTCGAGGCCTTACAAGTGACAATTTTCCGAGATGTGTTCCCAGCAAAATTCTGTGTTTCTAGTAACGATGTCGTGATTATTTATTTGTAGTTCATTTAACGAATGTCTCGGTAATTTAGAAAATAGGACGTCACATGTTTCGACGATACTGAAGAATGAAGTGGAAAGAACATGTAATTAGTGACCGTGCCTTCATTCAAGGCATTATCCGAACAATTTTCCGGAATGACCGAGGAAATCCACAGAAAACCTCACTGAGGATATCCCGACCAAGAATCGAAAAGTTATCTCCCGATTACGACCCAGAAGCGTCACCGCTTGAACCAGATGGCTTGGTACAGTTTCAGACAAACTGTAACCTTTAGCCAACTGCTTGGTATAAAATGGCCTTGATTTCCCACAACGCTTTTCTTATTAGCTGCAAATTCGTAGAATTTAAAGTTTTTAGACAGAAACTGAAGCCTTAGTTTGTGACTCCGGATCGGGAGACGCATCTGGTGTAACATTAAACAGTCGTAAAATAATGTTTTATGAGTTGAGTTTCCCTCCTGCATCTATGATTTTTAAAACACAAACTACTTTGAATCGTACAGTATCTGGGGAAACAGATCTGAACAGGGACACGTTATGTGACCAGAGCATGGCTCAGTACTAATAAACTACAGCCGTTGATCTTTAAATAAATAGATTCACTTTCAGGAAAATAGCGACATGCTGTGTTTATGATTGACTATTTGCGCATGATTACAAATTTCGAAATAAGGTCTCTGTTTACAATATCTACATGGTGAAGATATAACATCCGTTTGTAATACCCGCTACTGTGGACTAGGGCTAATTCGAGACGTGTAGGTTGAGTTGCCTTATATGTATCAGGCTTGAATTATTGCTTGTATTATTTCATGACTTATGTCATTCTCTGGTAGTATCTAGCAATGAACATGACATAAAATATGAATGTTGTCACGTGTGGGGGTGATTTATAAGACGGGTTTTGGATTGGTTCATTGGATTTATTGCCGCCTAAATTCAACTCGGGACTACAGGCAAGACAGCGCTGCCGCTGATCTGCACACTTTGCAGCTCACCGATACACACGCACTAGGGTTCTCAGTGTTCACTAGTCGTATCCTGGTAACGGATTTATCATAGCCTCACTGTAAATTCAAGTCACACATGAATTTTTCTTTACACCGCCTATTTCTTTTCTTGCAATTTCTTCTCAGTCACCTTCGACTGTCATCTCTAGAACCCGACCCAATTATCAAATGAACTCTTCTTCAACTAAAGTCTCTCAACTTCTGACAACTAACTGCTCCCTTGGAACTTCCCGTTATATAACCTCGGGGCAGATCCCACGGAAAACACCGTCTTATAATGTCCCATATTGTTTTAGACGCGTTTACTGATCCGTTGCCTAGCATCAGACGTCCTATTGTTGCGCACGTTGGTTCTCACGGTTATGTGTTTACCGAGTCGTTGCCTAGTGATGTGTCTATACATCACAATATGCTGATGGTGGATCGGGTTGGATACGGGACGAAATAATTTTATTTAGAAAGACTGTGTCGAAATAGACATAACGTAGCCGAGATTCGAACCGAATACTTCCCGAATTTAGTCATGTTCATTACAGTTCAAAAATAAACTGACTAAAGGAATTCATATAATTTTAAGTTCATTTTATAATTCATCAATTTAAGTGTTTATCTGTTTACGTTTGATTGATATGACTTGATAACTTTATAGACTCGTATCCCTTGCCCGTTATTTGATCTCTGAAAACAAGAGTCGCACCAGAATTTCGTTCTACTTGGCTGAAGTATTTTCGTGAATAGCGGAGTAAAAATAATAACGCCGAGAGCCAGATGAAATTGAAGATAAATTGGATTCTCTTAACCTGTATGCAGGTGCGGATGGGTTGTTCACAGGCTGCTCATCTGGATCTAACACGTGCCAAGACAAGATATGCCATATTGAAATATGACCTAGAAACCTGAACGGATACAAAATATATGTGAAGAATTACAGCAAAATTCCTCTTTGTATTTCTGTGCCCTGTAGAGATTCCGGCGTTTTGTATAGACGATTTCTTTAAAAACAAAAGCATTAAAATTGCGCTTCTAAGCCCTTGTCCACTTGTACATTTTACAAAATCAACAGTAGTTATTCTCTATCAACACACACACACACTCCATTATGGTAGCAAAAGTAAAATAACTGAGTCCATGGAGCTGTCTTTTTTTTTTTTTGACGCTACAGCCACAATTTTGGCCTTGGCCTACTTCCATGTAACTCCCCGTTTCACTTCGGTTTACTGTATCTTAAACGTTCGGTAGGACTCCTTGGGCGGGTCATAAGTTCGTCGCAAGGCCTTTACGTGTACACATATACAGAAAAACACGCGCACGCGTACCCACACACAAATACTAAAGATCCATGCCCTGAGTGGGATTCGAACCCACGATCTCGGCTTTAGCGAGCGAAGTCAGTGCATGCTCTGCTACCGTGACCGACATGGATCAGTCTAAGCAGGTAAAAATTATTTCCAAGTTTTGTGGAGCCCGAAGGTTAAGTAAATTCCGGCAGGGTACTTAACCTATCCAAACGAATACTCGTCCTCTCTGATATCCATTTAGACGGAAAATGTAACACTGTTTCCCATCCTTTGGGGCACTGGATAGACAAAATGTATAAGAGACAAAGCCGAACAACAATGGGGTAATCTGTTACGTATAGCGAGCAGGGTTCTCATAACCTAAGCAAATAACGAAATGTACGCGTAATATCACGTTTCATATGCTTTCTTCTCTAGATTTCAGTCCGTAAATGTTATATCTTCATGAGACTGCACAGTTAAATAACTTCAAGGAAAACCACCAATTAAAGCATTCTAAATTTGCCTTCACGTATATTGTAAAGTAGCGTTAGGTTGTGTTGTGTTTATTTCCGTCAGCACAGCTTCTATATACGTATATACATATATACGTATATATACGTTAAATATCTACCACATATATAAGATTTGAGGCATTCACGGCGGTGACTATGAAGAAAGCAGTCTTCTGGGATTTGGCACCGTGTACATGTGGTGTTAACCGACGTTTCGGAGGAACGTATCGCCTCCATCTTCAGGGTAGAAGAAAAAATATAAGAAATCTGCAAGCGAAGAGACCGTGAGAANCTTACATGAACTAATGTCAACAACTGGTGTATTTTGTGCCTTCGATTTCATATAGTGGGATGTAATGCTACCATATAAGACTATATTAAAATTTTAAGATAAGGTAAAACTAAGATAAAACTATCCCTGTGACAGGGCATGAAGACCCATACAATTGTGAAGATTTCGAAAATTTTAAATTGTTAAAATTTATTGAATTCTTAAATTCTTCTATTACAGTGTTTTCTTTCAGTAGATATAATTATTTTATTTTAGGTTATTTTTGTGTGTTTATGGATGCTGATGCGGTTATTCACAGATGGCTTGAGTGTATATCAAATGCTATGGTTAGGGATGCCGTCTTGTTTCTCGTTGTCTTCTGTCCTTTAGGGGTTGTAGTGAACTTCATAACTTTTATTCTTCTCCAAGTATAATTAGAATGATCAAGTCAAAGAGAATGAGGTGGGCAGGGTATATAGCACGAATGGGGGAGACTAGGAATGCTTGTGCGATATTGGTGGGAAAGCCAGAAGGAAAGAGACCACAAGGAAGACCAACGCGTAGGTGGGTGGACAATATTAGAAGGGATCTTAGAGAGATAAGATGGGATGGTATGGATTGGATAGATCTGGCTCAGAATAGGGACCAGTGGAGGGCTCTTGTGAACACGGTAATAAACCTTCGGGTTCCATGCTGGGAAATTCTTGAGTAGCTGCAGAATTGGCGGCTCCTCCAGAAGGGCTCAGCTCCATGAGTAAGTAAGTAAGTCTTATCTTCTTGTTTTGCGTCGTTTGTGTTTCTGGTGGTTGAATTCTTTCTGGTCATTCTATTTTTGTGTTCTGGTGGTGCATGATCTTGTGTTGGTGGGTGATCTGTCGTGGGCGGTGACTATATGGATTGTCTTTACACTTTACACAGAGACACTCTTGCGAACTGTAAATAAACAAGACTGTAAAATTATGGAGTGTATAAAAATTATGGAGTGTATACTTAACAGACACATTCGATAGAAGGAATTATAAATTATATAATTAAGTCTAGGCTGAACTCTTCCCTAATTGTGAACTAACATTATATTCACACTCAGATAATGATTGTTGGAGAACATTTGCAAAACATATAATCAAAATTATATGCTGAGAAAATAACGATCATTATATCTTTCATGTTCAGTGTTATTAAAGTAAAAAAAAAAGTAAAGGTATTCCTGTAACAGGCCGTGGAGGCCCATAGTGTTGCGAGATGTTGAGGTTCCCACATTTTCTAGACAATCGGCTCATAGATGGTGGCAAGGTTGTCAGCCCTACGCTCCGACCGCCCTTTACCCCCAAGAATATTCCTTGTACACATTTCTATTAGAGGCTGAGTCGACCCCAGGGCCATAATGCGGCTGGAAGGATTAGGTCAATTGAAGAAAAAAATCCAATGACCTCATCGGGACTTTAACCCGCGACCTTCGTCTTGTAGCATAGTGCCTCAACCAACTACGCTACCGCGGGCCCCCGTTCACCAAATGAAAATTAAATACATGACATGTAAATTGTTGCATATATGTTTCAAGCTCCTTTTTTAAGAGACTGCTTACTTACTTACTCATGGAGCTGAGCCCTTTTGGAGGAGCCGCCAATTGTGCAGCTACTCAAGAATTTCCCAGCATTTTATGGAACCCGAAGGTTTATTACCGTGTTCACAAGAGCCCTCCACTGGTCCCTATCCTGAGCCAGACCGCTATATTAAAATATAATAAAACATATCTGATATTAACACAATCAGATCCAACTTAGCTTCCTTGATTTCTTAATTGCCATTTTATTAAGGAATCCATAGTTGACTGCTCCATGTGAAAGTACGGCATATATTCATAATATTCTTTTCGTTCATTTCTCTCGGAACACTGTAAGACTTGCTGAGAAAGATCATCAGAATTAAAAATACGTGCTGAAACTTTCTGTTTCGAAGTGTAACCGGTCTAGTGCGTGGCTCTTTGGAGGGCCCGATTTCGAATCTCGGACGCCGCTACATCATCGTACGTTTAGCAGCGTGCGTGTCTACATCTGGAAACATGTTGGAATTTGTTCGCCAGATGTGGGAGTCGGAGCGCTGCAGTTCGAAGACTTAGCATGTGAAGGACAAGTGCCCAAACCTCTCCCTCTGACCAGACAAGACATATTGTCATGTCGCCTGGGGGTTCTCACCCCATCGCGGGTCGGCAAGGCCACTGCCGAGGTTAATGTACCGACGTGTCTTGAGCAACAGTTTCAGTGGTGTTGTGTACTTCACAGTTGTAAGAACGAAAGCAGTGAGAGAACCCAAAACAAAGGGAATCCTGCTACAAAATCCGATTCAAGCAATCTTCAGATTACATACCATACATATTAAGTGCTTGGGATGTAAAACGGCGTATACAGTTAATAGTGTTTATTGTGTTTGTATTAAATATACGAATAAGAGTGCATGTCGCTTGCATCATAAATAGAAGAAAAGGGGGAAATACTTTGGCCAAGCCCCACTACCATACCATGCTGCACCAGCCTATACACACACACATACACAAATAGTTCGCGCATGCGTGAGCCACCACTCCTCCGTTACAAGCCACGCAATCCTCTTTTACAAGTCCCGTCAGATCATGAACCCAAGACCTCGTGCAAGGATACGGCTGAGTGAGTGAGCATCTACAGTGAAGAGAGCAACTGAAGAGTACTTGCCCTTATTATCATTATTGTATGGGGTGGGTTTCCCCATGCACCGCGACTAATAGTCTATTTTACGTCCCCCTTTGATATTCTACCAGTCGCCATACCCTGCCGGTACGGGTGCTCGCTATCAGCCCCGTTCAGCCAGCGAGGCTGGCAGTGGTACCCGATAACTTCCCCAACTACCGGAGGCATTGGAAACTACTTGGGCGGGAAACTTTTTACCTAATTTTGCTCCGAGGTCTCCTAGAGATATGAGAATCTTTTACGTGCCGTAAATCTACGACACGGGACCCGCGGCTTAAAGTCCCTCCCGGAGGACTTGTTCCCTGAATTTTTCCGCCCTGAAAAATTCCACGACCTCCGCCGGGTTTGAACCCGCGTACCTTGAGTCATGAGGTGGGAACATTACCCCTAGACTACGGAGGCCGCTCACCAGTACTTGCACCCAGTCCACTGGCGCCCATCTACAACTGGACACGCATGTGCACACGTAAGCATGAACCGTGGACGTCGTAAAATCAGCGAGCGACGCGGCGTAATATGTGAACTCCAGTCCGGTTGTAAAACATATCTCTCTCTCATAAACATTTATCGAGATACAGGCAGTAACTCATGTAGGCTTTCATTTAAAGTTGTCGTTAAACGTGTCCGAAGTTCATACGGTTCGACAGATGTTCGTACAGTTCTCAGTACGAAGCCTCGTTAAAATCTGTCCAGCGATTGTCAGTTGTTCTCTCACGGACGGACGGAGGCGTGAGTGAATCCAACTCGGCGCTCCGCAGGATCGCAACACACAGAGATTTCAGTAATTTTCGCATGTGTGCGCAGTGGAATATGCAAGTCGAAAGTGTGCACACAGCACGTTTTCTTACTTGTTTAAATTTTTCGAAAACCGTAAGACTTACTGCAAAATATATTGAACATAAAGTATGTGCTTTTATCCCTACACAGCTTCTGTCCATAGAAGTCTTCATTTCAATAAATACTGAGCGAACTACGCTCGAGATCCGCGCATGCGGACATGCAGGTCTTCCTGAAAATGGCAGTAAATATTACTCAAAACTAAAATTAAAATTGACAAACAATTTGTATGTGTATGTGTGTGTGAGTGTGTGTGTGAGAGAGAGAGAGAGAGATTACCGGGTTTTCGGACTAGTCCTTCGTCTTGGGGGGGGGGCAGTAGTGTAGTTGGTTGAGGCATTATGCTACAAACCGGAATGTTGCCGGTTCGATTGCCGACGAGGCCATTGTGCTTTTTAAATTGGCCTAATCCTTCCAGCCGCACTGTGGCCCAGGGATCGACTCAGCCTGTAACAGAAAGGAGTTCCAGGAATATTGCTGGGTGGTAAAGGGCAGCCGGCGCGTAAGGCTGACAGCCTCACCTCCATCTGTGAGCAAATTGTCTAGAAAATGTGGGATCCTCGACATCTGACAACCTTATGGGCGTCCATGATATTTTGCTAAGAGTATATGAAATAGTTTAGTTTGTCAGAAACTTCTGGCTGTACATAGGCCTAAGGAAAAGAAATGTGATTTTGTCTTTTCTAGTGGTTCGTTGTCTAAACAAATTGGGTAAATATGCGGTTCTGGCGCATTCTCTCCTATTAGTTTATTGTCACGAAACCCCCGAGCCTTGCGGGAAAAGTGTATTGGGCATAAGAAGTGTGTGTTTGGTTTTACTCCATAAATTTCGTTCGCAATATTCTTCACACATTTATTAGGATCGAGAGGAGCACAGAAATGCACGCAGTTATTATAAAATATATAGAAAATAGGAATGTGATGACCAATTTAAATTAAACTCCCCAGTATCAAATTTGCGAAATTTTGTTTAGTGCTTCTGGAATTGGTAGACGCAGGCGAGGACAGACAGACCTAGATATGGCGAAGTAGAAAGGCATACATCTTTGCAGCTTTCAATTCCCAGCTGGCCGGAAAGGAAGGTACTGATCTCTGACACTGTTAATTTCGAAATGCGACAGCTCTCCTATTGTATAAGGCGAACTAGAATTTGCAAATTTGCAGCAGCGACAGCAGACTACTGAATGAAGAACACTACTTGGGATTTCTTTGGCCATGGAGATTGGGAGTTTTATACAATAAAGTAAGCGACATTGATAAGTTATTTATTTAAAAAAGAGAATGTATTCGAACATATACAGAATACAGTTCAATTGTAAGATATGTATACCCCACAGAAGCTCGGAAAGAGAAGAGGAGGAGAAAGAATGGTTTATTTCAATTGTTGACAGAGCTGTGGGTACTAAATTCTTTCTCGACCTCATTCTTTGTGTGAATAATAGTTGTGCCAGAACCCTTAGTTTTTATTTATATGCGCTGCACATTGAACTTACCTCAGAGCGTACAAAAGTTCGCGTTTCTTTGTCTTCTTTTACTGTTAATGATGAATAAACCAAACCAGGATTTCCAGTTCAAGGCGACGTTGAAATTACGACCAACCTTTGTCTGAATGCTGCATTCGTGGGTTCGAATACTTTATTCTCACCTACTCCTCTATGTTCTTTTGTACCGTAATGATTGGCAATGCATGGGAAAGACATCGCTGCTCATCAGATATAATGACCCGGGTTTTTTCGCCTCCGATTCTAGGATTGTCTCACGAAAACTGCTGTTGCTACTGCAGATCATGCGTGGTGTCTCTTGAGTGCCATCACCCGTGGCTTGAATTAGGGGTCCATTTCTTGGAACGTCTATCTAAGTGGACCACCACGGCTGATCTCCCCTAGTGAACTAAGACATTTCAGACCTACTTATAATATTAAAACGGAATTTCTGCTGCTGCCATATTATTTCATTGGGTGTGTTTTATTATTCCGTTTACGGTAGCCGAGCGGTCTAAGGCATGTATTGTCTTCCCTCGATCGGAAGCCGGGAGCATGTGTTCGAGTCCCACACAAGGCATGGATGTTTGGTATGTGTTTGTGTTGTCCTGTGTTTAGGTAGAGGCTTTGCGACGAGCTGATCACTCATCCAAAGAAAATAAAAATAAAAAACAACCTCGACACCATAAGGTATAAGAGGAAAGGATTAACCGTTTTATTATGTCATAATTCTGAGAGGACTTTGGAAAGAAGTCCTTACTTTCTTCACAAACCTAAGGACTTTCTTTATATGAACCTTCTAAGAAGCCCCAGGACTGTCGTTCTTGGGACAGACTAACTTCATACATTGTCATGCCTACTCCAGTCCCTTATGTATAGTTATTGTCCTTTGCTAGGGGATCATGGCCTTCCCGTGCAATAAGCTTGGGTTTAATAAAAGCTGCAACTAAGTCTACTATCCTGCCTACAAAACCAGCCGTATCCAGTGAATGTTCTTGCAACCAGAACAGGAAAAGTACAGCTCCTTCAAGATAGAGCCCGGTCGATAAGGAATCAAGGAGAGTGTCTTGTGTGAATTACGATTTCCACTAAATGCTAAATGAGCTATACGAGGTGAGTTTCAGACACGAGGGAAGACAGACGTGTTTCCACAGAGCTAGGACGGGCGTGGACACGGCACCAGAGTTTGCGGATCTGCGTTAGATAATGAAGTGAAAAGCGTCCTGTTAAAGAGGAGGCATGAGAGTTTTTCAGCCAAATTTAAGTTTTATGTCTAGTGATTGGCGGTAGGACATGAACCCCTGGTCTACCGTCGAGCAGGTGAAGTTCGACCAGATATTGGCTTACATTACAATTCAGGAGAGAAAGGGATAAGGCCATAAAACATATATCAGAAGCTCACAAACAAGATGTCCGGAATGAAGAAAGCAACGGAGGCCCTTCGGCCCAAGTTTGACCAGCTGAATGAGATGGTATCTGAAATGATCAAGGACTACGACTACTACGGCCAAATTAAACAGGTGATCAGAGAATGAGAAGCAAGGTATCAAGAATTGGGAAATAAACTGCGACAAGGGGATCAGAGACTAAGGGAAAAAATATAATAAATTTTGTACTACAAGAGAAGAGAGAGGAAATTATTTCGAAACCCTGGACATTATGGTCAAGTGGCTGAGCGAATCAGTGAAAGTATACACAACGATCGACAACATCGACTGTGTAGCTAGGTTTGGAAGCAGAAGAGGAGAGCGCCCAATTTGGGTTAAATTCACATCATTCTCGAAGAAGCTGGAAGTGCTGAAACATACGAGAAACCCAACCGGTTTCAAAGTAAAAATGGACGAAGACCTTTCAATACAGGGTAGAAGAATAAGGAGAGAATTGGTTCCTTGCCTAAAAGACGCAAAAATGTGGGGCCACAAAGCCTTCCTAAGGAAGATTGTTTTGATAACGAATGGACAGTAAAGCTATTCCTGTGACAGGCCGTCGAGGCTCCCACATATCTTAGACCAGTGCTTCTCCACCGCCGGGCCGCGGCCCAGTAGTGGGCCCTGGCATCAATTATACTGGGCTGCGAGAGGCTCTTCTGGAATCTGCCATTTTCTTTTTCGAAGTACATTTTTCATGAGTCAGTATTTTATAGTGGAAATATTCTGAGGAGAATAATATTTGTGTCTGCGGCAAGTAAAATGAAAGACATTCCATTGTCGAATGATACAGTTGGTAGGCGGATATCTGATATGGCAGAAGATACAGAAACGCAAGTCATTGAAAAAATTAAAAAATCGAAATTGTTTGCATTACAACTGGACGAATCTACAGATATTCAGAACAGCAGCATTTTACTTACGTATGTACGATATAGTGACCATGATGAGAGTGACATGAAGGAAACATTTTAAGTGTTTCCGAATTACCTACGCACACTACCAGCAGTGAAATTTTCAAGGTTTTAAATGGTTTCATTGAATGTCTCGAATGGAAAAATTGCGTTGGAATTTGCACTGACGGCGCTGCCTGTCTTACAGGTAGAAATTCAGGTTTGCTCACTAAAATTAAGGATATGGTGGGCAATAACTTAGTGTCAACGCATTGCTACATTCATAGGCAAAACCTAGCCTCCAAAAAAAGACACCTGAGCTTAATGAAGTCCTGTCTCAATCTGTTAAGATTATTAATTATATAAAAAACAGTGCTTTAAATACAAGACTGTTAAAAGCATTGTGCGATGAAATGGGCTCTGATCATCAAAATCTTCTTTTCCATTCGGAAGTTCGTTGGTTGTCCCGCGGTAAAGTTCTCAAGAGGTTATATGAACTCCGAAAGGAAGTCGAGCTCTTTCTAATTGGTAAGAAAAGTAACATGTCCCATTATTTCCAGGATAAGAAATGGGTAGCCAGGCTGGCGTATCTCAGCGACATATTTTCTTACATGAACGAGTTGAATTTAAAATTTCAAGGTCCAGATACAACAATATTTAATGCATGGAACAAGATCGAATCATTCAAAAAGAAACTCAAACTCTGGCTTAATATGATTGCAGAAGGAAACAATGAAATATTTCAGTGGTACTCAGATTATATTATGGAAGCAGATGATTTCTATTCACAGAATTCAGTTTCAGCTATTATTGCAGCCCATTTGAAGATGTTGTTGTCGTTTGAAAAATATTATCCCGAACATGAGGATCCCCGGAGGCAAAATATGTGGATTGTGAACCTTTGTTGACACAAAGAGACAGCCCTTTCCCATGAAGAAACTCTTCAACTTATTGAATTATCATCGTATACATATTTCTGACCTGTGTGCACCTTTGAAAATTTCAACTGGTGCGGAGAATCTTGTTTCTTGTGCGCTGCATTTCAAGAGGTAGGTGTCTGCCGCTAATTCCCAGGCGGGGCGAGCATAAGTCATTACTGATCTGATCAGAGCTTATGGAGGGTTAGTTTAATGTTGGCGATTAAACGCTCACTTCTGAATATGGAGTAGATTCTAATAAACGTTCTGAAAGCCTTGGCTTCAATCATTTCTATGTGAACTCTCCATGTATCCTCTTATCGAAGATTACACCGAGATATTTTAAATGTAAATCTGTCTCGGCTGGTTGCCTCGTTATATAACCTTGGGTCTTACCACACAGAAAACGCCGTCTCCAAAAGTTCTTCTGTTGTTGCTCGTTTGTTCGTTTCCACGGATACGTGTCTATAAAGCCGTTACCTAACAAGGGCTGACTTTTTCAGCCCTCATGTCACGGTATATTACTATCGCTGACAATGAATGAACGGACATACGATTTAAGTTTTTTTGAGGAAAAACATTCAACTAGAAGCAGAGAGCAGAGAGCTGGACACCCCCGCAAGATCACAGGATATGACAGCAGAAAGGGAGGAATTCTAGAAATGCGAGAACAGACCAAGGCACCACGGCCAGAGGATCATGGCATGGCAGCAGATTGGAGCAGGGGCACTGCCGCAAGGAAGACGACGTCAGGCCGCCACGCGTCACGATGCCCACCGTCAGCAGTGTCAGCAGAGACCAACGATGACGTCAATTCGACTACGCAAACAAACCGAGAACAATGTAATTTTGCAATCTGGCTGACGAAGACTGCTGAACCGGCAGGTAGGAAGGGAAAGGACAACAATCCAAGAAGTGGAGCCACATAGGAGCCTGATGATGTGGCGGGATTACTAAAGATAAGATTTTTTAAACATTGAAGGACTCCAAAATAAATTAGGAAATAATGATTTTTTTTTAATTTACTTAGATCTCAGGACATTTTGGGCATTGCAGGAAGTTGGGCTGCACTAGAGACGTATAAGGTAAGTAGTTACACCAGTTACTTTCAAGGGCGATGTAAATACGGCATATATACTTGGGGACTTGCAGTGTATATTAAAGATGGCATTTTTTTAATTCGCTTAGTGGGGGATGGAGTCCAGCTGGGTCCACTCGGTACGGCGGCCACTGATTGGCCTATTGTACCTGCCCCGGGTGATTATGATGATGGAGAATTTGGTGGAACGAAGATTGGCAAGGGAAACCCGCCCCGGCGCCACCTTGTCCACCACAAATCCCACTTGACCAGTCCTGGGATCGAACCCGGGCCGCCGCGGTGGGAAACCAGCGACTAACCACGTGAGCTATGGCGCGGCCAGAAAGATGGCATTAGTAAACTTGTTAAAGAAATCTCGACAATTATGAAAGAAACAGTATATGTATGAAATTTTTTTTTTACCAAATGGCAAGAATAATGGCGCTCTAAATATTGTGACATGATGGTTGAGACCCTGAAGTGTGTAGCCAGAGTAGACGATCATTGCTAGGCAACGACTCGGTAAACAGGTTACCGAGGCAACGAAAACGTAAGCCTCATTTCGGATCCGACCCCAGGCCGTATAACGAGGATCCGAGGCCAGCTGATATAGAAATGAGAGAGTCTCTTAATATTACAATTAAATAATAAAGAAGAAATGACAAGAAAGGAATTAGGCTATGCAAAGATGACTTCATATGTGCTGCAGTGATGGAGAGACTGTTATGACTGTTACCAGGTTAGGACCAGTGAAGACTGAGGACACTAGTGTGTGTGTTGGATGGTGAACTGTAAAGTGTGTAGATCAGCGATAGCGCTGTATCACTTGTACTTACGAGTTGAGTGCGTAAGTGCAATAAATCTAATCCAGACCCCGTCTAATATTCACACACATTCCTAAAACACGTGACAATATTCTTTATTTTTGCTGAAGAAGGCTGCAGCAAACATGAGATGCACTGGGACAAAGTATAGAAATAAGAAGCATTGTTTCGACTAAGAATGAATGGGGAAAAGGAATATTGTCACGAGCGAGGCTTTAAGGAAATTTCAAGAAAAGACGATGACGAAACCAGAATTGCAAACTGGGAAAGCGGAAAGGCATACGAAAGAACAACTGAGAACAAGAGTTGTATTTGACAGGAGAAGGCAGCAGGGTACATTAATAAATTAGTTAGACGGAAAGAATTATAAAAAATGAGAAGCCGTAAGGAATTTTACGAGAAGGAAAAAACCCCATAAACTCTGTGGAACCTCAGGAGTGGGTAACTTGTTTCCAAGAATTGTTTTCTATAAACAACGAAAAGGACGTTGGCTAGTCTGTACGAAGTACAGATGTTAGGTCCCACATATATGGCAGAATGAGACAATGTTTTTACAAAGACTGAAGTGAAGGAGAAACCACAGGTTACGATGGGATCCCAGCCGAGTTCCGGAATATATATAGCATCAGGAAAGACGGAATCGAAACCATAACAAATATATTTAATAAAATCATGAATGGGGAAGAATTTCCACCGACAGGAAATTTGCTATTATATACCGAATTTATAAGGGGAGGGGAAGCTGAGAGAACACAGGAGCTACTGAGGACTTTCATTTTCATCTGTATGTGGCAGAATATTTTCGGAAATCCTGGCTGGTGGACTAAGCTCTGTCAGTGTTCCAAGCGGGGTTTAGTAAGGACAAATGGACCACAGGTAACGTTTTCGTAACAAAGCATGTGATTCAGAAATAAGTGCATTAAGGAACTTTACGATGGGATTAAGTTTTGTGTGACGTGTGGAGAAGACGAGGTGGCAAATTTTTAAAGCGAAGAAGAGGAGCAAGACAAGGCTGTAGTTTAAGTCTGTATTTATTTAATATTTTTATAGAATATATTATAGTCTAAGATAGTAAAGATAAGTCACAAGCACTAGTAATTGGAAGACTGCAATTCCAGAAATATATTTGCAGATGACTTAGCCTTCTTTTGCTTCACAATTAGTGTTTTACAGTAAGCAACAGACCAAGTTACTAAGTACTGTAGGGAATGGAACTTGAAAAGTAACCCAAACAAAACTAAAATGTTAAAATATAAAAAGAAGAAGTAAACTGAAGGAAGACTAAAAATGGACTGTGAGCGACTAAAAAAAAAAATTCAAATGGCGGACGAAATATATCATTCAGGAGTAACGTTTGAAAGCAGTGATAGTTGGAAAAGACAGAAGCTGAAGGCAGTAGTAAAAGAGAATTGGGCTTAGAAATCATAGACAAATGCCTAGCAAGAACACCTAATAAAAGGGTGAAGATTTTAGAAAATATTTATGTGATGCTAAGTGAGATGCTACATTTGGAGCATAGCTCTGTATTGGGCTGAAACATGGACACTTAGGGCAGTAGATCAGAAACGTCTGGAAAGTTTCGAAATGTGGTGTTGGAGAAGGATGGAGAAGATCAGTTGGACCGATTATGTGAGAAATGAAGAAGTGTTAATTAGAGTCAGTGAGCAGAGGAATATCCTACACGAAATAAGAAAACGGAAGGCTAATTGGATTGGTNCAGATTACTGATGATGATGATGATGATGATGATGATGATGATGATGAAGTGAATCTAGAAAGATGTGGTACCTAGAAGAAGGATAGAAAGAAATTAGCAAAATTCATAGTAGGCTTTGTAAAATAATTCTACAAGTGCTAAGATTTTCAGCAAACAACGTGGATGAACTGGAGTTAGACAGGGACAGTTAGACAGGGACAGTAAAAGTAAAGTTGTCCTTGTGCTTAATTCATTAAGCACTACGCCATAAAGGCGTATGGGGGAGTGAATGTATAGATGCATAGTTTCTTGACCTCGGCACTAGCTCGAGGTGAGTGGTCAGTTTCACGCCCTGGCCGCTTTACCCCCGTGGGGGTGCCCCCCAGGCACGCATTGGATAGGAGGTTTAGTGGGCCCTAGAGCCGGTCTGGATGAGGTGGAGAATAGATAATTCTCCACCCTTCTGGGACTCGAACTCCGACCCCTCGGTCGTCCAGTCGCTATACCGAGTACGATATCCCGGCTCCCTGACAGAAGCTCAAGACCGAAGTAAAAGGGTACCGATCTTGAGGAACCATAGAGAAATGCCAAGCAAGAACACCTGATGTAAAGGTGAAGATGTATATTTCGTAAAATAATACTGCAAGTGCCGAGATCTGCAGCAAACAGCGTGGCTGAACTGGAGTTAGGCAGGGATAGTAAGGGGGTGGGGGTGGGAGGGGAGGAAGTTTGCAGCGCGATTGCAAAATACTGCTTACATTTATTACGCATGGACTCTCTGCAAATAGTAAGAACGTGTTATGAATTGCAGATAAATAACCTAAACGCGGAAGGACATTAAAGTAGGAATTGAAAAAAATATTGGTTTAGCATATATTGGGCAAAGCCAGGCAGAGAGTAATGCAAATGAGGTATATAAAGTAATCAGAGAAAGGTGCGATGTAATGGAAAGACTGAATGTATTTTCGAAAATAAGCGAAAAAAATTCCGTGGTATTTTACTGCGAAATGAAACATGAGAGAGATAAAGGGAGCACAAGAAATGGGAGAATGGGAAGAATATGGCTGAAAGAAGGAACCTGGAAACTGAGAGAGATTTTGAGGAGATTTGAGAGCGGAAGTTTCCCTCTGTGTTAGGGGGAGGAAGATGCTAAGCACATGCTGATAAAATGCCTTGAAACGAACAAGCGGAGAACCGAACTTTTATGCTTTAAATTGTTCAATATAAATGAGGCCATTGCATAAAGGAAATTAATTATTTACCGAAATGTTACTAAGTTAAGGACCATTGGAAAGTATTTAAAACTAAATGTAAATGGGAGACTAAAGTTAGGGGGGACGCAACTCCCCCCTGATGTTAGCTAGAAGCAAAACTGTAAAATGTGAAAATTGATTGAGAACTGAAATAGTAGTAATGCAGTAGTCGTATTACTAGTAACTGTACTGATAAAACAAAGTAAGTCTTTGTATGTGTAGTAGCTTGTATGTTCGTATGTGTTACACCTGAGTACGACAAAAGCCTGGTGTTATGTGGATACATTTCTACGGTTACAATGAAATTCGACTCAATAAATTAATTGAATGAGTTATGTGGTTAAAAGACGAGGAAATATAGTTCCTTGAAATATCTCTATATTGTCCAAATAATCCAATTAGAATGTTTTCAGTGATTACGCTCTGCTGCATGGGGGTACGCGGCGTCGTAGTTCGTTGAGGCATTATGTTAGAAGCCTAAAGATCGCGGGTTCATTTCCCTATGAGGTTATTTGATTTCTTAACTAACCTAATCTTTCCAGCCGCACTTTGTCCCTATAGTCTACTCAGCCTAGGAAACGTCCTGGAAATAAAGGGCAGCGGGCGCGCAAAGCTGACCTCACCGCCATCTCTGAGCCGATTTTATAGAGAAAATATGGGAGCCTCAACCTTTCACAACCCTATGGTCTTCCATGGCCTGTCACAGAGATAGTTTTGCCTTTACCTTTGTACTCCCTGCTGAATTACTCAGAATTAATAACAAAAAATCAAAATATAATAATTATACACTGCAGGTAAATTGAATGAAAATTATTCTGCACCCTGTACACAAAACTTTTACTTTCTCGCAAAGTTCTGCTATCATTTTAATCAAACACCGCCGCTGATACAGAACTGAGATTGTCTCTTGACTTGTGACACGTTGTAGTGTTGATATCCACCTGCAAGACTCTACAGTGTCACAACCTGCATGACCTTAATCAACCAGCGCCGTGATTCAGTTGTTTTATTAAGTGAATTCCGTTTTCCGGAGATCAGTGGATTTTTTTTCAAGCTAACCTCGTTCCATATGGTAGCCTAAGATGGCGGTGACTGGATATGGTTGGCTTCCCTCCCTAGTCGCCTGGTCATCTAGTTTTCTTTTTCTTGAGATGGATTGAGACTGAGTTCACGTGGTACGTTGGCCACTCTTCGGCCTATTGTACCAGCCCCAGGTGATAGATGATGAGTTTGAAGCAGTCGGAATGTGAATTGGTAGGAGAAACCGAAGTACTCAAAGAAAACCTGCCCCAGCACCACTTTGTCCACGACACATCCCACATGACCTGATCTGGGCCCGAACCTGGGCTTGGGAAGACAGTAACTGACGTCCTGAGCTGTGACCCTAACTAGCTACGACTTCGGCAGCACTTTTGTTGTATATCACATGGATGAACATTTCTCGCCATCGCCTGGAGAGGAAGAGAAGGGTCACGTGAGTTACATAGGAATCTGCTGGCTACGCACTTTTCGAATCAGACGCAAAATAGTTGCTCCTATTTAATTGGTTCAGTAATAGAGGGGCCATAATTGATATTTATAAAAATTTGTAATCTTTGGTAACTTAAAATGTCAAAGTAAATGCCGCCAATGTAAACCGTAAAAAGACAAATTCTTCAGAAAACTTAATTCATCATATTATTCTAACCATAGAAAACTTAAAATAAACTCAGCATATTTAGCCATAATTAGAAACACGTAAGATTAGTAGTACATTATTCAACGATTCACTTTTTCTTTATTTTTTTTCTCTCTCTCTCTCTTCATTAATTTATTCTCTGTTTCTCTTCACTTTCTTTCTTCCAGCATAATCTGTTTAGTTTCTCAGTCGTTGAATTCGATGATTCTATTCACTATGCACGGTGCCGAACCACATTTTGATCTGACTCAACCTCCTATCCATTTTTATAGCAGTTCTATCTACACGTATAAGTTTCGAGTGCCTCAACAGTACCTCAGGCCGCTGTGTGAGGTGCGTGATGGGAATGCTTGATCTCCATCGGTTAGATGTGACGTGTCCTCCCGATACACTCGCAAAACGGAGTGGGTGTAGTGGCAGCTTAGACTCCGCCATCCCTATGGCGAGGCTCCTGATCCCAAAGAAATTGAATTCTGGCACAACAGCGATGGAACGGAGAGAATTACATTACGAGCTGCTTTGTAATTTGTACTCCTCAACATATTTCATTCACTTGATTATTGGCGGTGCATTTAGTATTGTCCACCCACCTACGCCTTGGTCTTTCCAGTGGTCTCTTTCCTTCTGGCTTTCCCACCAATATCCTATACGCATTCCTCGTCTCACCTATTCTTGCTACATGCCCTGCCCACCTGCAGTCGCGGACAGACGAAAAGGCTGGTCCTCCAGCTTGGGGGTTGGGTATGGGGTTAACAACCCCTCACCGTAAAAAATAAGCTTGCTACGAAAGATCACAAGAATCCTCGGAACTGGACGGATTCCTTGAATAAACAGCCTAAGCGAAAGAAAATTGATATTAAATTCGGTACTTGGAATGTTAGAAGTATGTATAGGGTAGGTTTGTCTTCAAACCTCTTGTTTAAAACAATAGTGGAATATTAGAAATGTGTGCTGTGCCGCCATCTTCCTTATTACAAGTATATGTGTTTTCTTCCTTTGTGATGCCAAAGAATGGAACTTGAGAATATAATTATCATACCTCTATGAAGTAATAGTCAGTTAAAAAAATGTGGATCCTACTATTTGTGAAGCGATAACTGGTCGTGAAGGGGTATTTCTGAAGTCTGCCTCGTATTAGTACTGCTGCATTGCCTCTTGTATTGACACGCCCATTCACACGGAACCAAGTTTCATTACTAAAAAAAATTATAGTTTGGGTCAAGAACACAGTCATGTAGTGGCCGCAGAAACCAGTTACAGAAATGCGTTCTTCTCTCGTAATCGCCTTCTTCAGTTGCTTGAATCTATGTAATTTTACACGACAGGTAGGTATGTAAGTAAGTAAACCTATCCCTGTAACAGGCCGTGAAGACCCATAGGGTTGTGAGACGTTGAGGGTCCCACATTATCTATATTATCTATACTATCTATATCGTACAATCGGCTCAAAGGTGGCGGTAAGGTTATCAGCCTTACGCGTCGGCCGCGCTTTACCCCTAGGAAAATTATTTAATTCCTAATACTCATTTCTCACGAAATAAGAAAACGGAAGGCTAATTGGATTGGTCATATCTTACGCGGTAACTGCCTTCTAAAAGAAGTTATTGAAGGAAAGATAGAGGGGCGGATAGAAGTGACCAGAAGACGAGGAAGAAGACGTAAGAAGATGCTGGATGACCTTGAGGACAGAAGAGGATATTTTCATTTGAGGGAGAAAGCTCTAGATCGCATCAAGTGGAGGAACTGTTTTGGAAGAGACTGTGGACCTGTCGTCTTGACAGATTACAGATGAATGAATGAATTAAGAGGATAATGGGCTATAATGATAAATGAACTGAAAGTCATAGCAGGCTTTGTCATGATGGCGATGAAGCTTTGGTTTCTTGAAAAGGATTTTGGTGAAACAAAAAGGCCCAGTACTTCAGAATGTCACTGAACAATCAGAAGCACAATTACTGATTTGAATTTATAGTGTATATTCATATTATTAAAGTTGAATCTGTAATCACTTTGTAGGACACTGATGTGTAACATGAGGAACTAATGCCAAGATAAATTAACGTAACAAATATTTAATTTTGTTTCATCAAGATGATACTAAATCTTGGAGTCATTAGCCTATGCAGATCCTCAGAACTGGGCCTGAAATCTCATCTGGGGTTGAGTGGTTAGTTTTGACAAATACACAAATCACTGGATTAAAATAATAAACAGGAATGTAAACAAAATGCTGAAAACATTTTATTTATAAGAGCAATGTTTCCTTTGCAAGCTCATGGTCATGATGGCAATGTCTTTTCAAAGTTATGTTCGTTGGGTCTGAACTATACTGAAAACATTAGTAAACAGAGCAGAATGCTTCTCTCTCACTGGGCCCTGCTTGTTCATTCACACATCACTCAGTATTACAAAACATCTCCACAATACTGCTGGATGACTATAGACATTTGATTAGGCCCTCTCAGCCTTCTTAATTACTATTATAGGATATAAAGTATGAAAATCATTCATTCCTAAGTCAAGGGGGAGAAAAGATATTGTCAGTACAAGTATGTTGCAGAAATATTCATAAAACAGACTGTTGTACATTACTCGTGTGTCAAAGCAAATATGGTGATCTATATCATTGTCATTAAGTACCACTGAGCCTAAAAATCTGCTTATTAATAATATCAACAAATCAAGTTACAAGCAGTCCACAAATGTGTAAGTAGATTAATATAAATAGCAGGTCCAACAATGTAAAAATCACTTTCCAAAACAAAATATTACAATGGTATTTTGTGCCTAGTTGCTGGGTTCATATACAGCATCAAATTTATAACACATGGAATACATGAAGTCTTAATAAAGACAGTTCAGTGAGACCTAGACCCCGAACTATGTGAAAGGAGTACAACATTGCCTGCTTGTGGCATAACCATGGTAAAGTTAAAAGGTAAAGTTGTCCCTGTGCTTAATTAGTTAAGCACTACATCATGAAGAAATATGGGAGAGTGGAGGTATAGCTCCTACTGTGTGAACTCACTGTTATAGCCTATTTCCCACCTAAANCAGGGCATTAAATTTAGTGCTTAAACGGACAGTCATCATAATAAAACTGCTGTACAGGGACGCGGTTAGCAGCGCAGTTTATGCGCCCTCAGAGGCCTCGGAAGCTCTGCATTGAATCAGGTTTACTCCGCCGCTGGAACAAAGAAAACAAACGGAAACCCAGAGTTTCAGTACCAATGGATACAGTGTTTCTTAGGAGGCTCAGCAGATGAAAGGATTGCAATTTATATGAATGTTTGACCAGAAATTTGAATTACATTTGAAGCAGGTAACCAGAAAGAATAATGTGACAAGACGCCCGAAAGCCGGAATAGCAAAGGCAGAATAGACGTTTATTGCTGGGCAACGACTCGGTAAACACATCCCCGCGGTAACAAACACATAAGCAACAACGAGTAACTTCCGTTGCTCTGCAACGTCTTTGTAAAGACACCTTCCCAACAATAGAGAGGCTGTGTTTTCTGCATGGGTCCGTGCACAGTGGTAATAAAGAAGAGTTCAGTTGAGAAGAGTCTCGTTTCTAGACTCCAGCCCGCCAGGATATGAGCTTGGGAGCAGAGGAATTGCATTGAGTGTTCAGAGTTGGCAGTTGCACAGTAATGGTAAGAAAGGAATTAGAATGTGAAAAGAAGACTTCATGCGTGATTTGAAGTGACAGTGAGACTGTTATAAATCTGTTGCCAGGATACGACTAGTGAAGGCTGAGAAACGTAATGGTGGTGCAACGGTGAACTATAAATTATGTAGATGAGCGATAGTGCTGTAATCATCTTTCATTCCGAGTGATTTGTATATGAGGTCAATAAATTCAATCATCCAATTCAAAACCCAGCTATAAGCCACACACAACCACCCTACACGTGACAGTATATACTTAATGCTGCTTTATGTATCCAGTAACTTAGCATTGTGTTCTTTTACTCGTACTTTGACGGAAAATCATGAAATAAAACTATTTAAAAAAATGTTGGAACATAAGACGGACGAAGAAATTCAGCAATTGAAGTTATTAAAAAATGAGGAGATTTGTAACATACAGGCTTACATGTCGCTCAGTGTTAGTAGCGTAAAGAAATGTGGGAGGTTACGAAGAACAGGAAAAGGTGGTTAAGATGAGCAGACAATGAATTAAAACATGCAGGAAAGAAGAATAATGTAATCAGAGAAACATTTATGTGATTGCTAGACAGAGATGAGAGGATAATATGGAAACCGACTTAGAGAAATACGGAAACGGTGTCAGATTTTAGGTTTTAATTGTGGTGAGTATGAAGAATTCTATCTTCTGGGATGTGATGCCGTGTAGTCTGGTAAACATTTACGGAAATATGGGAGCAAAATGACTTGCCCATCGTCACTGCCTCTATCTTCAGCGTCGAAGAGTAAGCATTCAGCGACTTACTTGGCTTACTTTCCTACCCGGAAGAAGGAGGCAGCATATTCCTCCGAAATATTGGTAAACTTTTGTAAGACTACACGGCATCAGATCCCAGACATTAGTATACTTGAATTGAACTGTGGCGTTATGATTTCCAATGGTGGAATTTTGCTGGCAAAATGATGAATCTTCAGATTAGGTTACAGGACATTCTTGAACATCTGAATAATGCTAAGTGCACCAAACAGGCTGGTCTAGGGGTAACCTTCTTCATTCTTTCCGGAAGATATTCAGTTCTAATCTAGGCTAGGACATCGGATATCCTGAGAGAAGCTTTCCCAGCTTTTCTCACCCATTCCAGGTGAAAGCCGTGATATTAGCTCAACTATGCCACTACCGCCTACTTCCAAAGCCATTTCTATTCATTAGTAATCCTACTGTTCTGTGTTATATAGTTTCGATATTAAAGGGCAGTAAAATGGTTCACAAAAATAAATACCAACCGCGCTGCGAAGGAAGTAGACCACTGAGTTTTTAGTTTTATTTATTTATTTATTTATTTTTATTTTTTAGTTTCTTGAGGTAGGGTGATACTGACTCTACTTGGTACGTCGACCAGTAACTGGCCTATTGTACCAACTCAGGACGATGGCTGATGAGTGTGGATCAGTCGGTGTAATGAGAATTGACAGGAGAAACCGAAGTACTCGGAGAAAAACTGCCCCGGTGTTACTTTATCCACCACAAACCCCACACGACCTGACCTGGGTTCGAAGCAGGGCCGGAGACTAACCGCATGAGCTATGGCACGGCCTGACCACTGAGTTAGTTTATACATATAACAGAAAATAGAAGCTACAGACTGTAACCTTTGTCTCTGTGGTGTACAAAAGTAATTTTTGAAACGAATTCTGCGCTGTTTCATGTGTTTGTGGCATAATCGTTACTGGATTTCCTGATTCCTTCCTAGTTCTCTCACACTTCTTCGTTGGTCGTCCAACCATCTCATTCGGCGGGTAGCAAGCTACATTCTAAGCCTGTGTATGAATTGACCGACTGTAACAAACTATGTTAGCGAAACTAAGCAATGTAGCTAACATCATTCCTGAAATACTTTGCACGAACAAATGCTAGGTATTTATGACCAAGTAACACGAACTCTATGGTACAATAAGCCCATTTACGACCGTAGCGGCAGTTGTCTCAGCTTCGTCCCGTCTTAAGGATAAACGGAAAATCGCGCAAAGACATTGTACATACTTACTTACTTACTCATGGAGCTGAACCTTTCTGGAGGAACCGCCACTTCTGAAACTACTTAAGAATTTCGCAGCATTTAAGGAACCCGAAGGTTCATTACCGTGTTCACAAGAGTCCTCCACTGGTCCCTATCCTGAGCCAGATCAATCCAATCAAAACCATCCCATCCTGTCTCCCTAAGATCCATTAGACATTGCACATATTGTGTCCCACGCGATTCACCTCAGCTATGTTACCCTGGAAACGAAAACGATTTTTGCAAAGGAGCTCACTATTGGCTGCAGAATGCCGGAAAACATTGAAGGAATTGTGAGTGGCAAAGCCGGTTTTAGAAAGCTGACTTTTAACTTTTGGTCCCCTCGTATGCATATCGTAAATTTCCTGAACATACTGCCCATGGAGTTTTATTTAGGGAGATATTTTCGACAGCTTACTGAAATTTAATCAACATCGCTAAGGAGATTTAAAATAAATCGCCATTTTGTGTCTTAGGGCTCATCTGAGGGGCCTCTATTTTTTGGAACTGAAATGTTCATATTCAGCGGCCACCGACCTAGGACCGGCAAACTCTTGAATACTAAATATGAAGAAAATCCATCCCACCTTCCACGTGCTAGCGAGGCGCTTCCATAGATACGAACAGACAGACAGACAGCATGTCAAAGGCAAGTTATCACATTAGAGACACTGAGAACATATAAAGCTGCCAAAACCTCAAAATCAACGATTTTGAGGAACACAGTACATTCTCAAACGAACTCCGTGGCCTGTAGTCCGCAAGCGAACTATCTAACTTTAGATAGTACATTCTCATATATACCAAATTTATAATAAAGTAAATAAAGTCATTCTATGGCAATAGATCTCGGAAGGTTTAATGCCGCTAATAACAAAACCCACTACTGGACACTTTCTTTTCAACCACTTGTACTTTATGTTCCTTCCACGAAGTAAGGACAAGTGTTCGTGATTTTATTGTGTCAGACAGCCCAGAGTGGCGAGATGGCACACGGTAATCGGTTTATCTCACGTCTCGCTCTTTTAGATCAATACTGGAACGTCATCATAATCAACATCACCATCATGACGCCCTCATTTGCCGCTTCGCAGTCCTTCAACATTGAGTACGCAGTAGCATAGTTGCTTGAGGCACTGTGCTTCAAGCTGGAAGGTGACGGGCTCGAGTCTCGATCAGGTAGATTTTTTTTTTTATTTACCTAATCTTCCAGTCGCACTATGGCTCTGTGGTCGACTCAGCCTCTAACAGAAATGAATACCAGGAATCCTTCTGAGGGGTAAAGGGCGGCCTGCGCGTAAAGCTGACAACCTTACCGCCACCTGTGAGTCAGATATCTAGAATATGTGGGAGCCTCAACCTCTCACAACCCTATGGGCCTTCACGGCCTTGTAACGGATAAATTTACTTCTTTTTTAGCCTCATTTATTGCTAGTGGGGTGGGACTAAGTCCCTTGTACTGAGGCCACTTCTGGTCTATTGTACCAGCCCCAGATGATAGGTGAGGGTGATTGTGGAACAATTGCTGGAATGAAGATTGGCAGGGGAAACCGAAGTACTCGGAGAAAACCTGCCCCAGCGCCACTTTGTCTACCAAGAATCCCACTTGACCAGACCTGGGATCGAAACCGGGCCGCTGCTGTGAGATTTTTTAGCCTTACTGACACATAACTAAATAGAACAAGTCCATTACGTCATTGTTACTGCGCAGACAGATTTCAATCCTTCGAACCTATAGGATAATTTCTTCAAATGGCTACTGGTACTTTATCTACAGAGCACGAAGTAAAGTAACGTAAATTTGTCCCTGTGCTTAACCAATCAAGCGCTACGCCATGAAGACATATGGGTGAGTGGCTGTATAGGTCCACATTTTCTTGATGTCGACACTTGTTGGAGATAAGTTTTCAGCTTCAAGCCTCGGTCGCTTTACCCCGGTACCCATTGTATACGAAGCTGTGTGGGTCCCATAGCTGGTCTGGACGACATGGAGAAGAGAATATGTTTGATCCTACCGGGACTTGAACTCTGAACCTTAGTCGTCCAGCCCTTAGATAGTCGCTATACCGACTGCGCTATCCTGGCTCCATAAATGACAAAGCTGATTTTAATAATATAGGTATGTTCTGTTCTCACCACCATAAATATCCACCGCCTAACAAATTTGATGATAATTCGGACAAGTGGTCGTTGTTTACGACTTGAGGTTCTCACAGTAGCAATTTTTAAGTCATACCTTCTGGAATGTAATATCGCGTAGTCTGTTGAAAGCAGACCGACGTTTCTGTGGAACATGTCTCCTCCATTTTCAAGGCTGAATTGTAAGCCAAGCAAAAAAAAAAAAAGTCTGCACGAAGCGGGCAACAAGCTAAAGTTCTACTTGGAGGCGAAATTTTGATTGCTGGCTGCCTGTCCCATGTAGGTTGCTTCCTTGACTTATTCTACAATCCTAAGACAAAGGCCTCTTGTTCCTCCGAAACGTCGGTTGACTTAGACTACACAACGTTGAATTCCACAGGACATAATTCGTCATTATAAGTGTTAATTTTCAGAATTAGCTGAAACTGTTCCTTCAGAGCGAAACGTTGAGAGTTGTATGACTTCAGACCAAGTGGTATATGTGGACGCGCCATAGCTTAAGCGGTTAGTTGCTGGCTTCCCACCGCGGCGTCCCGGGTTCAATCCCGGGTCTTGTCAGGTGGGATTTGTGATGGACAAAGTGGCGCTGGGGCAGGTTTTCTCCGAGTACTTCGGTTTCCTCTGCCAATCTTCATTCCACCAATTGCTCCACAATCACCCTCACCTATCATCTGGGGCTGGTACAATAGGCCAGAAGTGGCCGCAGTACAAGGGACTTAATCCCACCCCACTAGCAATAAAAAAAAAGTGGCATATATGGATAGAGCCTCATTGAAATGTCTTATTTGTTCTGAGATCCTAAATTTAAGAGAAATATTCTGGTTTCTGAGGCTAGCATTAGACGCATTTAGCTAGACGTTTTGCGAGAAGTTGTCATCTTTATCGCAGACTGTTAGTAAGTAAAAAGAAGCAAATAGTTGAGAAGGGTTAATACTTGAAACAGCATTTTTACAGCTGTCGTATAATTTACGTAATATAACGTGAACTGGAATTTTGCGGAGCAGCATAAATTAAGTCACTGAAGCAAGATTTGAGAAACTCTATGCTTTACAGACCACTAATTTTAAGGAAAGTTGTTGCTAAATGTAGGTGAAATACCTGCCATGGATTCGGGTCGTTACGTTTTAAGGGTTGGCAATTAAGAAAACACATTAAACTAAGAACTCTATTGCCCCATTTTTAGGACCGTCGTTCCGACATTCGATGATGGAAGTCGCTCTCCAGGGTGACATCATGTCTCAGCATTCTGTCGATTTCACTTTAACTGATGAACTGAACATGCTCGCATCCATATCTTCGTCTCCGAAGTGTTTTCTTTACACAAGATGAAAGTTTTTCACGGAAATCAAAATTCATACTGTGATCTTCTGATAACAGGTACCATCTTGTAAGATTTGAAGTTTTCACGGCGGCGACTGTAAAGAAAGCTGTCATCTGGGATGTGGCG